>NW_026061741.1:2173171-2483624 GCF_023897955.1 Schistocerca gregaria
TCTTTGGTGCCTTGGACACGAGCTAGGAACTTAAGACTTTGCATGAAGGAGGACTAGCAGCCGAGTTGCACGGGAGAATGTGAAAAGTGTTCATATGTAGTAAAAACCTGAGAAATCCGTCCGTTTTCGTCATTTGTTATCGAATTGACTTAAAGCCAGATCGTCACATTGGCCGCTCTTCTCTCTGAAACGGTTGTACTTCTCGTCTGCAAAGCTATGTCGCGTGCTGCGGTATGCTGAGACACTGAAATCACCATAGTAGAACACAGATGAAGCATCTAAGTTGATGTAATAGCCTGTAAGAAGTAGTCCAATTCAAGTTTTAGGTATCGATTATTGACTTTTTAGCTGGCTTTGGTGACTTGGACATGAGCTAGGACCTTAAGACTCTGGATGAAAGGAGGACTAGCAGCCGAGTTCCACGGGAGAATGTGAAAAGTGTTCATATGTAGTAAAAACCTGAGAAATCCGTCCGTTTTCGTCATTTGTTATCGAATCGACTTAAAGCCAGATCGACACATTGGCCGCTCTTCTCTCTAAAACGGTTGTACTTATCGTCTGCAAAGCTATGTCGCGGGCTGCGGTATGCTGAGACACTAAAAGCACCATAATAGAACACAGATGAAGCTTCTAAGTTGATGTAATAGCCAGTAAGAAGTAGTACAATTCAAGTTTTAGGTATTGAATATGGAACTTTTACCTGGCTTTGGTGCCTTGGACATGAGCTAGGACCTTAAGATTCTGCATGAAAGGAGGACTAGCAGCTGAGTTGCACGGGAGAATGTGAAAAGTGTTCATATGTAGTTAAAACTTGTGAAATCCGTCCGTTTTCGTCATTTGTTATCGAATCGACTTAAAGCCAGATCGTCACATTGGCCGCTCTTCTCTCTGAAACGGTTGTACTTATCGTCTTCAAAGGTATGTCGCGTGTTGCCGTAGGCGGAAACAGGAAAAGCACCATAGTAGAACACAGATGAAGCTTCTAAGTTGATGTAATAGCCAGTAAGAAGTAGTCCAATTCAAGATTTAGGTACCGATTATTGACTTTTTAGCTGGCTTTGGTGCCTTGGACATGAGCTAGGACCTTAAGATTCTGCATGAAAGGAGGACTAGCAGCCGAGTTGCACGGGAGAATGTGAAAAGTGTTCAAATGTAGCAAAAACCTGAGAAATACGTCCGTTTTCGTCATTTGTTATCGAATCGACTTAAAGCCAGATCGTCACATTGGCCGCTCTTCTCTCTGAAACGGTTGTACTTATCGTCTGCAAAGCTATGTCGCGTGCTGCTGTATGCGGAGACACTAAAAGCACCATAGTAGAACACAGATCAAGCTTCTAAGTTGATGTAATACCCAGTAAGAAGTAGTAAAATTAAAGTTTTAGTTATCGATTATTGACCTTTTAGCTGGCTTTGGTGCCTTGGACATGAGCTAGGACCTTAACATTCTGCATGAAAGGAGGACTAGCAGCCGAGTTGCACGGGAGAACGTGAAAAGTGTTCATATGTAGTAAAAACCAGAGAAATCCGTCCGTTTCCGTCATTTGTTATCGAATCGACTTAAAGCTAGATCGTCACATTGGCCGCTCTTCTCTCTGAAATGGTTGTACCTATCGTCTGCAAAGCTATGTCGCGTGCTGCGGTATGCGGAGACACTAAAATCACCATAGTAGAACACAGATGAAGAATCTAAGTTGATGTAATAGCCAGTAAGAAGTAATCCAATTCAAGTTTTAGGTATCGATTATTGACTTTTTAGCTGGCTTTGGTGACTTGGACATGAGCTAGGACCTTAACATTCTGCCTTAAAGGACGACTAGCAGCCGAGTTGCACGGGAGAATGTGAAAAGTGTTCATATGTAGTAAAAACCTGAGAAATCCGTCCGTTTTCGTCATTTGTTATCGAATCGACTTAAAGCTAGATCGTCACATTGGCCGCTCTTCTCTCTGAAACGGTTGTACTTATCGTCTGCAAAGCTATGTCGCGTGCTGCGGTATGCGGAGACATTAAATTCAACATAGTAGAACACAGGTCAAGCTTCTAAGTTGATGTAATAGCCAGTAAGAAGTAGTTGAATTCAAGTTTTAGGTATCGATTATTGACTTTTTAGCTGGCTTTGGTGCCTTGGACATGAGCTAGGACCTTAAGATTCTACATGAAAGGCGGACTAGCAGCTGAGTTGCACGGGAGAATGTGAAAAGTGTTCATATGTAGTAAAAACCAGAGAAATCCGTCCGTTTCCGTCATTTGTTATCGAATCGACTTAAAGCCAGATCGTCACATTGGCCGCTCTTCTCTCTGAAATGGTTGTACTTATCGTCTGCAAAGCTATGTCGCGTGCTGCGGCAAGCGGAGACACTAAAATCACCATAGTAGAACACAGATGAAACATCTACGTTGATGTAATAGCCAGTAAGAAGTAATCCAATTCAAGTTTTAGCTATCGATTATTGACTTTTTAGCTGGCTTTGGTGACCTGGACATGAGCTAGGACCTTACGATTCTTGCATGAAAGGAGGACTAGCAGCCGAGTTGCATGGGAGAATGTGAAAAGTGTTCATATGCAGTAAAAACCTGAGACATCCGTCCGTTTTCGTCATTTGTTATCGAATCGACTTAAAGCCAGATCGTCACATTGGCCGCTCTTCTCTCTGAAACGCTAGTACTTATCATCTGCACAGCTATGTCGCGTGCTGCGGTATGCAGAGACACTAAAAGCACCATAGTAGAACACAGATGAAGCTTCTAAGTTGATGTAATAGCCAGTAAGAAGTAGTACAATTCATGTTTTAGGTATCGATTATTGACATTTTAGCTGGCTTTCGTGCCTTGGACATGAGCTAGGAACTGAAGACTCTGCATGAAAGGAGGACCAGCAGCCGAGTTCCATGGGAGAATGTGAAAAGTGTTCATATGTAGTAAAAACCTGAGAAATCCGTCCGTTTTCGTCATTTGTTATCGAATCGACTTAAAGCCAGATCGTCAAATTGGCCGCTCTTTTCTCTGAAACGGTTGTACTTATCGTCTGCAAAGCTATGTCACGTGCTGCGGTATGCGGAGACACTAAAATCACCACAGTAGAACACAGATGAAGCGTCTAAGTTGATGTAATATCCAGTAAGAAGTAGTAAATTTCGAGTTTTAGGTATCGATTATTGACTTTTTAGCTGGCTTTGGTGCCTTGGACATGAGCTGCGACCTTAAGACTCTGCATGAAAGGAGGACTAGCAGCCGAGTTCCACGGGAGAATGTGAAAAGTGTTCATATGTAGTAAAAACCTGAGAAATCCGTCCGTTTTCGTCATTTGTTAACGAATCGACTTAAAGCCAGATCGACACATTGGCCGCTCTTCTCTCTGAAACGGTTGTACTTATCGTCTGCAAAGCTATGTCGCATGCTGCGGTATGCTGAGACACTAAAAGCACCATAATAGAACACAGATGAAGCTTCTAAGTTGATGTAATAGCCAGTAAGAAGTAGTACAATTCAAGTTTTAGGTATTGAACATGGAACTTTAAGCTGGCTTTGGTGCATTGGACATGAGCTAGGACCTTAAGATTCTGCATGAAAGGAGGACTAGCAGCCGAGTTGCACGGGAGAATGTGAAAAGTGTTCATATGTAGTTAAAACTTGAGAAGTTCGTCCGTTTTCGTCATTTGTTATCGAATCGACTTAAAGCCAGATCGTCACATTGGCCGCTCTTCTCTCTGAAACGGTTGTACTTATCGTCTTCAAAGGTATGTCGCGTGTTGCCGTAGGCGGAAACAGGAAAAGCACCATAGTAGAACACAGATGAAGCTTCTAAGTTGATGTAATAGCCAGTAAGAAGTAGTCCAATTCAAGATTTAGGTATCGATTATTGACTTTTTAGCTGGCTTTGGTGACTTGGACATGAGCTAGGACCTTAAGATTCTGCATGAAAGGAGGACTAGCAGCCGAGTTGCATGGGGGAATGTGAAAAGTGTTCAAATGTAGTAAAAACCTGAGAAATACGTCCGTTTTCGTCATTTGTTATCGAATCGACTTAAAGCCAGATCGTTACATTGGCTGCTCTTCTCTCTGAAACATTTGCACTTATCGTCTGCAAAGCTATGTCGCGTGCTGCGGTATGCGGAGACACTAAAATCACCATAGTAGAACACAGATGAAGCATCTAAGTTGATGTAATAGCCAGTAAGAAGTAATACCATTCAAGTTTTAGGTATCGATTATTGACTTTTTAGCTGGCTTTGGTGCCTTGGACATGAGCTAGGACCTTAAGATTCTGCATTAAAGGAGAACTAGCAGCAGAGTTGCATGGGAGAATGTGAAAAGTGTTCATATGTAGTAAAAACCTGAGAAATCCGTCCGTTTTCGTCATTTGTTATCGAATCGACTTAAAGCCAGATCGTCACATTGGCTGCTCTTCTCTCTGAAACGGTTGCACTTATCGTCTGCAAAGCTATGTCGCGTGCTGCGGTATGCGGAGACACTAAAATCACCATAGTAGAACACAGATGAAGCATCTAAGTTGATTTAATAGCCAGTAAGAAGTAATCCAATTCAAGTTTTAGGTATCGATTATTGACTTTTTAGCTGGGTTTTGGTGCCTTGGACATGAGCTAGGACCTTAATATTCTGCATGAAAGGAGGACTAACAGCCGAGTTGCAGGGGGGAATGTGAAAAGTGTTCAAATGTAGTAAAAACCTGAGAAATACGTCCGTTTTCGTCATTTGTTATCGAATCGACTTAAAGCCAGATCGTGACATTGGCCGCTCTTCTCTCTGAAACGGTTGTACTTATCGTCTGCAAAGCTATGTCGCGTGCTGCGGTATGCGGAGACACTAAAAGCACCATAGTAGAACACCCATTAAGCTTCTAAGTTGATGTAATACCCAGTAAGAAGTAGTAAAATTCAAGTTTTAGGTATCGATTATTGACTTTTTAGCTGGCTTTGGTGCCTTGGACATGAGATAGGAACTTAACATTCTGCATGAAAGGCGGACTAGCAGCCGAGATGCACGGGAGAATGCGAAAAGTGTTCATGTGTAGTAAAAACCTTAGAAATCCGTCCGTTTTCGTCATTTGTTATCGAATCGACTTAAAGCCAGATCGTCACATTGGCTGCTCTTCTCTCTGAAACGGTTGTACTTATCGTCTGCAAAGCTATGTCGCGTGCTGCGGTATGCGGACACACTAAAAGCACATTAGTAGAACACAGATGAAGCTTCTAAGTTGATGTAATAGCCAATAAGAAGAAGTAAAATTCAAGTTTTATGTATCGGTTATTGACTTTTTACACTGCTTTGGTGCCTTGGACACGAGCTAGGAACTTAAGATTTCGCATGAAGGAGGACTAGCAGCCGAGTTGCACGGGAGAATGTGAAAAGTGTTCATATGTAGTAAAAACCTGAGAAATCCGTCCGTTTTCGTCATTTGTTATCGAATCGACTTAAAGCCAGATCGTCACATTGGCCGCTCTTCTCTCTGAAACGCTAGTACTTATCGTCTGCACAGCTATGTCGCGTGCTGCGGTATGCAGAGACACTAAAAGCACCATAGTAGAACACAGATGAAGCTTCTAAGTTGATGTCATAGCCAGTAAGAAGTAGTACAATTCATGTTTTAGGTATCGATTATTGACTTTTTAGCTGGCTTTCCTGCCTTGGACATGAGCTAGGACCTTAAGACTCTGCATGAAAGGAGGACTAGCAGCCGAGTTGCATGGAAGAATGTGAAAAGTGTTCATATGTAGTAAAAACCTGAGAAATCCGTCCGTTTTCGTCATTTGTTATCGAATCGACTTAAAGCCAGATCGACACATTGGCCGCTCTTCTCTCTGAAACGGTTGTACTTATCGTCTGCAAAGCTATGTCGCGTGCTGCGGTATGCTGAGACACTAAAAGCACCATAATAGAACACAGATGAAGCTTCTAAGTTGATGTAATAGCCAGTAAGAAGTAGTACAATTCAAGTTTTAGGTATTGAATATGGAACTTTTAGCTGGCTTTGGTGCCTTGGACAATAGCTAGGACTTTACGATTCTGCATGAAAGGAGGACTAGCAGCCGAGTAGCACGGGAGAATGTGAAAAGTGTTCATATGTAGTTAAAACTTGAGAAATCCGTCCGTTTTCGTCATTTGTTATCGAATCGACTTAAAGCCAGATCGTCACATTGGCCGCTCTTCTCTCTGAAACGGTTATACTTATCGTCTTCAAAGGTACGTCGCGTGTTGCCGTAGGCGGAAACAGGAGAAGTACCATAGTAGAACACAGATGAAGCTTCTAAGTTGATGTAATAGCCAGGAAGAAGTAGTACAATTCAAGATTTAGGTATCGATTATTGACTTTTTAGATGGCTTTGGTGCCTTGGACATGAGCTAGGACCTTAAGATTCTGCATGAAAGGAGGACTAGCAGCCGAGTTGCATGGGGGAATGTGAAAAGTGTTTAAATGTAGTAAAAACCTGAGAAATCCGTCCGTTTTCGTCATTTGTTATCGAATCGACTTAAAGCCAGATCGTCATATTGGCTGCTCTTCTCTCTGAAACGGTTGCACTTATCGTCTCCAAAGCTATGTCGTGTGCTGCGGTATGCGGAGACACTAAAATCACCATAGTAGAACACAGATGAAGCATCTAAGTTGATTTAATAGCCAGTAAGAAGTAATCCAATTCAAGTTTTAGGTATCGATTATTGACTTTTTAGCTGGCTATGGTGCCTTGGACATGAGCTAGGACCTTAAGATTCTGCATGAAAGGAGGACTAGCAGCCGAGTTGCACGGGAGAATGTGAAAAGTGTTCATATGCAGTAAAACCCTAAGACATCCGTCCGTTTTCGTCATTTGTTATCGAATCGACTTAAAGCCAGATCGTCACATTGGCCGCTCTTCTCTCTGAAACGGTTGTACTTATCGTCTTCAAAGGTATGTCGCATGTTGCCGTAGGCGGAAACAGGAAAAGCACCATAGTAGAACACAGATGAAGCTTCTAAGTTGATGTAATAGCCAGTAAGAAGTAGTCCAATTCATGATTTAGATATCGATTATTGACTTTTTAGCTGGGTTTTGGTGCCTTGGACATGAGCTAGGACCTTAATATTCTGCATGAGGGGAGGACTAACAGCCGAGTTGCAGGGGGGAATGTGAAAAGTGTTCAAATGTAGTAAAAACCTGAGAAATACGTCCGTTTTCGTCATTTGTTATCGAATCGACTTAAAGCCAGATCGTCACATTGGCCGCTCTTCTCTCTAAAACGGTTGTACTTATCGTCTGCAAAGCTATGTCGCGTGCTGCGGTATGCGGAGACACTAAAAGCACCATAGTAGAACACACATTAAGCTTCTAAGTTGATGTAATACCCAGTAAGAAGTAGTAAAATTCAAGTTTTAGGTATCGATTATTGACTTTTTAGCTGGCTTTGGTGCCTTGGACATGAGAGAGGAACTTAACATTCTGCATGAAAGGAGGACTAGCAGCCGAGATGCACGGGAGAATGCGAAAAGTGTTCATGTGTAGTAAAAACCTTAGAAATCCGTCCGTTTTCGTCATTTGTTATCGAATCGACTTAAAGCCAGATCGTCACATTGGCTGCTCTTCTCTCTGAAACGGTTGCACTTATCGTCTGCAAAGCTATGTCGCGTGCTGCGGTATGCGGAGACACTAAAATCACCATAGTAGAACACAGATGAAGCATCTAAGTTGATGTAATAGCCAGTAAGAAGTAATCCCATTCAAGTTTTAGGTATCGATTATTGACTTTTTAGCTGGCTTTGGTGCCTTGGACATGAGCTAGGACCTTAAGATTCTGCATGAAAGGAGGACTAGCAGCCGAGTTGCACGGGAGAATGTGAAAAGTGTTCATATGCAGTAAAAACCTGAGACATCCGTCCGTTTTCGTCATTTGTTATCGAATGGACTTAAAGCCAGATCGTCACATTGGCCGCTCTTCTCTCTGAAACGGTTGTACTTATCGTCTGCAAAGCTATGTCGTGTGCTGCGGTATGCGGATACACTAAAAGCACCTTAGTAGAACACAGATGAAGCTTCTAAGTTGATGTAATAGCCAGTAAGAAGAAGTAAAATTCAAGTTTTATGTATCGGTTATTGACTTTTTACACTTCTATGGTGCCTTGGACACGAGCTAGGAACTTAAGATTTCGCATGAAGGAGGACTAGCAGCCGAGTTGCACGGGAGAATGTGAAAAGTGTTCATATGTAGTAAAAACCTGAGAAATCCGTCCGTTTTCGTAATTTGTTATCGAATCGACTTAAAGCCAGATCGTCACATTGGCCGCTCTTCTCTCTGAAACGGTTGTACTTATCGTCTGCACAGCTATGTCGCGT
This sequence comes from Schistocerca gregaria, assembly GCF_023897955.1. Lineage (NCBI taxonomy): Eukaryota > Metazoa > Arthropoda > Insecta > Orthoptera > Acrididae > Schistocerca > Schistocerca gregaria. The sequence continues at coordinate 2,181,494 of NW_026061741.1, forward strand.
GCTGCGGTATGCAGAGACACTAAAAGCACCATAGTAGAACACAGATGAAGCTTCTAAGTTGATGTAATAGCCAGTAAGAAGTAGTACAATTCATGTTTTAGGTATCGATTATTGACTTTTTAGCTGGCTTTCCTGCCTTGGACATGAGCTAGGACCTTAAGACTCTGCATGAAAGGAGGACTAGCAGCCGAGTTGCATGGGAGAATGTGAAAAGTGTTCATATGTAGTAAAAACCTGAGAAATCCGTCCGTTTTCGTCATTTGTTATCGAATCGACTAAAACCCAGATCGTCAAATTGGCCGCTCTTTTCTCTGAAACGGTTGCACTTATCGTCTTCAAAGGTATGTCGCGTGTTGCCGTAGGCGGAAACAGGAAAAGCACCATAGTAGAACACAGATGAAGCTTCTAAGTTGATGTAATAGCCAGTAAGAAGTAGTCCAATTCAAGATTTAGGTATCGATTATTGACTTTTTAGCTGGCTTTGGTGCCTTGGACATGAGCTAGGACCTTAAGATTCTGCATGAAAGGAGGACTAGCAGCCGAGTTGCACGGGAGAATGTGAAAAGTGTTCATATGCAGTAAAAACCTGAGACATCCGTCCGTTTTCGTCATTTGTTATCGAATCGACTTAAAGCCAGATCGTCACATTGGCCGCTCTTCTCTCTGAAACGGTTGTACTTATCGTCTGCAAAGCTATGTCGCGTCCTGCGGTATGCGGACACACTAAAAGCACCATAGTAGAACACAGACGAAGCATCTAAGTTAATGTAATAGCCAGTAAGAAGTAATCCAATTCAAGTTTTAGGTATTGAATATTCCCCTTATCTGGCTTTGGTGCCTTGGACATGAGCTAGGACCTTAAGATTCTGCATTAAAGGAGGACTAGCAGCCGAGTTGCATGGGAGAATGTGAAAAGTGTTCATATGTAGTAAAAACCTGAGAAATCCGTCCGTTTTCGTAATTTGTTATCGAATCGACTTAAAGCCAGTTCGTCACATTGGCTGCTCTTCTCTCTGAAACGGTTGCACTTATCGTCTGCAAAGCTATGTCGCGTGCTGCGGTATGCGGAGACACTAAAATCACCATAGTAGAACACAGATGAAGCATCTAAGTTGATGTAATAGCCAGTAAGAAGTAATCCAATTCAAGTTTTAGGTATCGATTATTGACTTTTTAGCTGGCTTTGGTGCCTTGGACATGAGCTAGGACCTTAAGATTCTGCATGAAAGGAGGACTAGCAGCCGAGTTCCACGGGAGAATGTGAAAAGTGTTAATATGTAGTAAAAACCTGAGAAATCCGTCCGTTTTCGTCATTTGTTAACGAATCGACTTAAAGCCAGATCGACACATTGGCCGCTCTTCTCTCTGAAACGGTTGTATTTATCGTCTGCAAAGCTATGTCGCGTGCTGCGCTATGCGGAGACACTAAAAGCACCATAGTAGAACACAGATGAAGCTTCTAAGTTGATGTAATAGCCAGTAAGAAGTAGTACAATTCATGTTTTAGGTATCGATTATTGACATTTTAGCTGGCTTTCGTGCCTTGGACATGAGCTAGGAACTGAAGACTCTGCATGAAAGGAGGACTAGCAGCCGAGTTCCATGGGAGAATGTGAAAAGTGTTCATATGTAGTAAAAACCTGAGAAATCCGTCCGTTTTCGTCATTTGTTATCGAATCGACTTAAAGCCAGATCGTCAAATTGGCCGCTCTTTTCTCTGAAACGGTTGTACTTATCGTCTGCAAAGCTATGTCACGTGCTGCGGTATGCGGAGACACTAAAATCACCACAGTAGAACACAGATGAAGCTTCTAAGTTGATGTAATATCCAGTAAGAAGTAGTAAATTTCGAGTTTTAGGTATCGATTATTGACTTTTTAGCTGGCTTTGGTGCCTTGGACATGAGCTGGGACCTTAAGACTCTGCATGAAAGGAGGACTAGCAGCCGAGTTGCACGGGAGAATGTGAAAAGTGTTCATATGTAGTAAAAACCTGAGAAATCCGTCCGTTTTCGTCATTTGTTAACGAATCGACTTAAAGCCAGATCGACACATTGGCCGCTCTTCTCTCTGAAACGGTTGTACTTATCGTCTGCAAAGCTATGTCGCATGCTGCGGCATGCTGAGACACTAAAAGCACCATAACAGAACACAGATGAAGCTTCTAAGTTGAGGTAATAGCCAGTAAGAAGTAGTAAAATTCAAGTTTTAGTTATCGATTATTGACTTTTTAGCTGGCTTTGGTGCCTTGGACATGAGCTAGGACCTTAAGATTCTGCATGAAAGGAGGACTAGCAGCCGAGTTGCACGGGAGAATGTGAAAAGTGTTCATATGCAGTAAAAACCTGAGACATCCGTCCGTTTTCGTCATTTGTTATCGAATGGACTTAAAGCCAGATCGTCACATTGGCCGCTCTTCTCTCTGAAACGGTTGTACTTATCGTCTGCAAAGCTATGTCGCGTGCTGCGGTATGCGGATACACTAAAAGCACCTTAGTAGAACACAGATGAAGCTTCTAAGTTGATGTAATAGCCAGTAAGAAGAAGTAAAATTCAAGTTTTATGTATCGGTTATTGACTTTTTACACTTCTATGGTGCCTTGGACACGAGCTAGGAACTTAAGATTTCGCATGAAGGAGGACTAGCAGCCGAGTTGCACGGGAGAATGTGAAAAGTGTTCATATGTAGTAAAAACCTGAGAAATCCGTCCGTTTTCGTAATTTGTTATCGAATCGACTTAAAGCCAGATCGTCACATTGGCCGCTCTTCTCTCTGAAACGCTAGTACTTATCGTCTGCACAGCTATGTCGCGTGCTGCGGTATGCAGAGACACTAAAAGCACCATAGTAGAACACAGATGAAGCTTCTAAGTTGATGTAATAGCCAGAAAGAAGTAGTACAATTCATGTTTTAGGTATCGATTATTGACTTTTTAGCTGGCTTTCCTGCCTTGGACATGAGCTAGGACCTTAAGACTCTGCATGAAAGGAGGACTAGCAGCCGAGTTGCGTGGGAGAATGTGAAAAGTGTTCATATGTAGTAAAAACCTGAGAAATCCGTCCGTTTTCGTCATTTGTTATCGAATCGACTAAAACCCAGATCGTCAAATTGGCCGCTCTTTTCTCTGAAACGGTTGCACTTATCGTCTTCAAAGGTATGTCGCGTGTTGCCGTAGGCGGAAACAGGAAAAGCACCATAGTAGAACACAGATGAAGCTTCTAAGTTGATGTAATAGCCAGTAAGAAGTAGTCCAATTCAAGATTTAGGTATCGATTATTGACTTTTTAGCTGGCTTTGGTGCCTTGGACATGAGCTAGGACCTTAAGATTCTGCATGAAAGGAGGACTAGCAGCCGAGTTGCACGGGAGAATGTGAAAAGTGTTCATATGCAGTAAAAACCTGAGACATCCGTCCGTTTTCGTCATTTGTTATCGAATCGACTTAAAGCCAGATCGTCACATTGGCCGCTCTTCTCTCTGAAACGGTTGTACTTATCGTCTGCAAAGCTATGTCGCGTCCTGCGGTATGCGTACACACTAAAAGCACCATAGTAGAACACAGACGAAGCATCTAAGTTAATGTAATAGCCAGTAAGAAGTAATCCAATTCAAGTTTTAGGTATTGAATATTCCCCTTATCTGGCTTTGGTGCCTTGGACATGAGCTAGGACCTTAAGATTCTGCATTAAAGGAGGACTAGCAGCCGAGTTGCATGGGAGAATGTGAAAAGTGTTCATATGTAGTAAAAACCTGAGAAATCCGTCCGTTTTCGTCATTTGTTATCGAATCGACTTAAAGCCAGATCGTCACATTGGCTGCTCTTCTCTCTGAAACGGTTGCACTTATCGTCTGCAAAGCTATGTCGCGTGCTGCGGTATGCGGAGACACTAAAATCACCATAGTAGAACACAGATGAAGCATCTAAGTTGATGTAATAGCCAGTAAGAAGTAATCCAATTCAAGTTTTAGGTATCGATTATTGACTTTTTAGCTGGCTTTGGTGCCTTGGACATGAGCTAGGACCTTAAGATTCTGCATGAAAGGAGGACTAGCAGCCGAGTTCCACGGGAGAATGTGAAAAGTGTTCATATGTAGTAAAAACCTGAGAAATCCGTCCGTTTTCGTCATTTGTTAACGAATCGACTTAAAGCCAGATCGACACATTGGCCACTCTTCTCTCTGAAACGGTTGTATTTATCGTCTGCAAAGCTATGTCGCGTGCTGCGCTATGCGGAGACACTAAAAGCACCATAGTAGAACACAGATGAAGCTTCTAAGTTGATGTAATAGCCAGTAAGAAGTAGTACAATTCATGTTTTAGGTATCGATTATTGACATTTTAGCTGGCTTTCGTGCCTTGGACATGAGCTAGGAACTGAAGACTCTGCATGAAAGGAGGACTAGCAGCCGAGTTCCATGGGAGAATGTGAAAAGTGTTCATATGTAGTAAAAACCTGAGAAATCCGTCCGTTTTCGTCATTTGTTATCGAATCGACTTAAAGCCAGATCGTCAAATTGGCCGCTCTTTTCTCTGAAACGGTTGTACTTATCGTCTGCAAAGCTATGTCACGTGCTGCGGTATGCGGAGACACTAAAATCACCACAGTAGAACACAGATGAAGCTTCTAAGTTGATGTAATATCCACTAAGAAGTAGTAAATTTCGAGTTTTAGGTATCGATTATTGACTTTTTAGCTGGCTTTGGTGCCTTGGACATGAGCTGGGACCTTAAGACTCTGCATGAAAGGAGGACTAGCAGCCGAGTTCCACGGGAGAATGTGAAAAGTGTTCATATGTAGTAAAAACCTGAGAAATCCGTCCGTTTTCGTCATTTGTTAACGAATCGACTTAAAGCCAGATCGACACATTGGCCGCTCTTCTCTCTGAAACGGTTGTACTTATCGTCTGCAAAGCTATGTCGCATGCTGCGGTATGCTGAGACACTAAAAGCACCATAATAGAACACAGATGAAGCTTCTAAGTTGATGTAATAGCCAGTAAGAAGTAGTACAATTCAAGTTTTAGGTATTGAACATGGAACTTTAAGCTGGCTTTGGTGCATTGGACATGAGCTAGGACCTTAAGATTCTGCATGAAAGGAGGACTAGCAGCCGAGTTGCACGGGAGAATGTGAAAAGTGTTCATATGTAGTTAAAACTTGAGAAATCCGTCCGTTTTCGTCATTTGTTATCGAATCGACTTAAAGCCAGATCGTCACATTGGCCGCTCTTCTCTCTGAAACGGTTGTACTTATCGTCTTCAAAGGTATGTAGCGTGTTGCCGTAGGCGGAAACAGGAAAAGCACCATAGTAGAACACAGATGAAGCTTCTAAGTTGATGTAATAGCCAGTGAGAAGTAGTCCAATTCAAGATTTAGGTATCGATTATTGACTTTTTAGCTGGCTTTGGTGACTTGGACATGAGCTAGGACCTTAAGATTCTGCATGAAAGGAGGACTAGCAGCCGAGTTGCATGGGGGAATGTGAAAAGTGTTCAAATGTAGTAAAAACCTGAGAAATACGTCCGTTTTCGTCATTTGTTATCGAATCGACTTAAAGCCAGATCGTCACATTGGCTGCTCTTCTCTCTGAAACGGTTGCACTTATCGTCTGCAAAGCTATGTCGCGTGCTGCGGTATGCGGAGACACTAAAATCACCATAGTAGAACACAGATGAAGCATCTAAGTTGATGTAATAGCCAGTAAGAAGTAATACCATTCAAGTTTTAGGTATCGATTATTGACTTTTTAGCTGGCTTTGGTGCCTTGGACATGAGCTAGGACCTTAAGATTCTGCATGAAAGGAGGACTAGCAGCCGAGTTGCACGGGAGAATGTGAAAAGTGTTCATATGCAGTAAAAACCTGAGACATCCGTCCGTTTTCGTCATTTGTTATCGAATCGACTTATAGCCAGATCGTCACATTGGCCGCTCTTCTCTCTGAAACGGTTGTACTTATCGTCTGCAAAGCTATGTCGCGTGCTGCGGTATGCGGACACACTAAAAGCACCATAGTAGAACACAGATGAAGCATCTAAGTATGTAATAGCCAGTAAGAAGTAATCCAATTCAAGTTTTAGGTATTGAATATTGACCTTTTAGCTGGCTTTGGTGCCTTGGACATGAGCTAGGACCTTAAGATTCTGCATTAAAGGAAAACTAGCAGCAGAGTTGCATGGGAGAATGTGAAAAGTGTTCATATGTAGTAAAAACCTGAGATATCCGTCCGTTTTCGTCATTTGTTATCGAATCGACTTAAAGCCAGATCGTCACATTGGCTGCTCTTCTCTCTGAAACGGTTGCACTTATCGTCTGCAAAGCTATGTCGCGTGCTGCGGTATGCGGAGACACTAAAATCACCATAGTAGAACACAGATGAAGCATCTAAGTTGATGTAATAGCCAGTAAGAAGTAATCCAATTCAAGTTTTAGGTATCGATTATTGACTTTTTAGCTGGCTTTGGTGCCTTGGACATGAGCTAGGACCTTAAGATTCTGCATGAAAGGAGGACTAGCAGCCGAGTTGCACGGGAGAATGTGAAAAGTGTTCATATGCAGTAAAAACCTGAGACATCCGTCCGTTTTCGTAATTTGTTATCGAATCGACTTAAAGCCAGATCGTCACATTGGCCGCTCTTCTCTCTGAAACGGTTGTACTTATCGTCTGCAAAGCTATGTCGCGTGCTGCGGTATGCGGACACACTAAAAGCACCATAGTAGAACACAGATGAAGCTTCTAAGTTGATGTAATAGCCAGTAAGAAGTAGTTCAATTCAAGTTTTAGGTATTGAATATGGAACTTTTAGCTGGCTTTGGTGCCTTGGACATGAGCTAGGACCTTAAGATTCTGCATGAAAGGAGGACTAGCAGCCGAGTTGCACGGGAGAATGTGAAAAGTGTTCATATGTAGTTAAAACCTTAGAAATCCGTCCGTTTTCGTCATTTGTTATCGAATCGACTTAAAGCCAGATCGTCACATTGGCCGCTCTTCTCTCTGAAACAGTTGTACTTATCGTCTTCAAAGGTATGTCGCATGTTGCCGTAGGCGGAAACAGGAAAAGCACCATAGTAGAACACAGATGAAGCTTCTAAGTTGATGTAATAGCCAATAAGAAGTAGTCCAATTCAAGATTTAGGTATCGATTATTGACTTTTTAGCTGGGTTTTGGTGCCTTGGACATGAGCTAGGACCTTAATATTCTGCATGAAAGGAGGACTAACAGCCGAGTTGCAGGGGGGAATGTGAAAAGTGTTCAAATGTAGTAAAAACCTGAGAAATACGTCCGTTTTCGTCATTTGTTATCGAATCGACTTAAAGCCATATCGTCACATTGGCTGCTCTTCTCTCTGAAACGGTTGTACTTATCGTCTGCAAAGCTATGTTGCGTGCTGCGGTATGCGGACACACCAAAAGCACATTAGTAGAACACAGATGAAGCTTCTAAGTTGATGTAATAGCCAATAAGAAGAAGTAAAATTCAAGTTTTATGTATCGGTTATTGACTTTTTACACTTCTTTGGTGCCTTGGACACGAGCTAGGAACTTAAGATTTCGCATGAAGGAGGACTAGCAGCCGAGTTGCGCGGGAGAATGTGAAAAGTGTTCATATGTAGTAAAAACCTGAGAAATCCGTCCGTTTTCGTCATTTGTTATCGAATCGACTTAAAGCCAGATCGTCACATTGGCCGCTCTTCTCTCTGAAACGCTAGTACTTATCGTCTGCACAGCTATGTCGCGTGCTGCGGTATGCAGAGACACTAAAAGCACCATAGTAGAACACAGATGAAGCTTCTAAGTTGATGTCATAGCCAGTAAGAAGTAGTACAATTCATGTTTTAGGTATCGATTATTGACTTTTTAGCTGGCTTTCCTGCCTTGGACATGAGCTAGGACCTTAAGACTCTGCATGAAAGGAGGACTAGCAGCCGAGTTGCATGGAAGAATGTGAAAAGTGTTCATATGTAGTAAAAACCTGAGAAATCCGTCCGTTTTCGTCATTTGTTATCGAATCGACTTAAAGCCAGATCGACACATTGGCCGCTCTTCTCTCTGAAACGGTTGTACTTATCGTCTGCAAAGCTATGTCGCGTGCTGCGGTATGCTGAGACACTAAAAGCACCATAATAGAACACAGATGAAGCTTCTAAGTTGATGTAATAGCCAGTAAGAAGTAGTACAATTCAAGTTTTAGGTATTGAATATGGAACTTTTAGCTGGCTTTGGTGCCTTGGACAATGGCTAGGACTTTAAGATTCTGCATGAAAGGAGGACTAGCAGCCGAGTTGCACGGGAGAATGTGAAAAGTGTTCATATGTAGTTAAAACTTGAGAAATCCGTCCGTTTTCGTCATTTGTTATCGAATCGACTTAAAGCCAGATCGTCACATTGGCTGCTCTTCTCTCTGAAACGGTTGCACTTATCGTCTCCAAAGCTATGTCGTGTGCTGCGGTATGCGGAGACACTAAAATCACCATAGTAGAACACAGATGAAGCATCTAAGTTGATTTAATAGCCAGTAAGAAGTAATCCAATTCAAGTTTTAGGTATCGATTATTGACTTTTTAGGTGGCTTTGGTGCCTTGGACATGAGCTAGGACCTTAAGATTCTGCATGAAAGGAGGACTAGCAGCCGAGTTGCACGGGAGAATGTGAGAAGTGTTCATATGCAGTAAAAACCTAAGACATCCGTCCGTTTTCGTCATTTGTTATCGAATCGACTTAAAGCCAGATCGTCACATTGGCCGCTCTTCTCTCTGAAACGGTTGTACTTATCGTCTTCAAAGGTATGTCGCATGTTGCCGTAGGCGGAAACAGGAAAAGCACCATAGTAGAACACAGATGAAGCTTCTAAGTTGATGTAATAGCCAGTAAGAAGTAGTCCAATTCATGATTTAGATATCGATTATTGACTTTTTAGCTGGGTTTTGGTGCCTTGGACATGAGCTAGGACCTTAATATTCTGCATGAGGGGAGGACTAACAGCCGAGTTGCAGGGGGGAATGTGAAAAGTGTTCAAATGTAGTAAAAACCTGAGAAATACGTCCGTTTTCGTCATTTGTTATCGAATCGACTTAAAGCCAGATCGTCACATTGGCCGCTCTTCTCTCTAAAACGGTTGTACTTATCGTCTGCAAAGCTATGTCGCGTGCTGCGGTATGCGGAGACACTAAAAGCACCATAGTAGAACACCCATTAAGCTTCTAAGTTGATGTAATACCCAGTAAGAAGTAGTAAAATTCAAGTTTTAGGTATCGATTATTGACTTTTTAGCTGGCTTTGGTGCCTTGGACATGAGATAGGAACTTAACATTCTGCATGAAAGGAGGACTAGCAGCCGAGATGCACGGGAGAATGCGAAAAGTGTTCATGTGTAGTAAAAACCTTAGAAATCCGTCCGTTTTCGTCATTTGTTATCGAATCGACTTAAAGCCAGATCGTCACATTGGCTGCTCTTCTCTCTGAAACGGTTGCACTTATCGTCTGCAAAGCTATGTCGCGTGCTGCGGTATGCGGAGACACTAAAATCACCATAGTAGATCACAGATGAAGCATCTAAGTTGATGTAATAGCCAGTAAGAAGTAATCCAATTCAAGTTTTAGGTATCGATTATTGACTTTTTAGCTGGCTTTGGTGCCTTGGACATGAGCTAGGACCTTAAGATTCTGCATGAAAGGAGGACTAGCAGCCGAGTTGCGCGGGAGAATGTGAAAAGTGTTCATATGCAGTAAAAACCTGAGACATCCGTCCGTTTTCGTCATTTGTTATCGAATGGACTTAAAGCCAGATCGTCACATTGGCCGCTCTTCTCTCTGAAACGGTTGTACTTATCGTCTGCAAAGCTATGTCGCGTGTTGCGGTATGCGGATACACTAAAAGCACCTTAGTAGAACACAGATGAAGCTTCTAAGTTGATGTAATAGCCAGTAAGAAGAAGTAAAATTCAAGTTTTATGTATCGGTTATTGACTTTTTACACTTCTATGGTGCCTTGGACACGAGCTAGGAACTTAAGATTTCGCATGAAGGAGGACTAGCAGCCGAGTTGCACGGGAGAATGTGAAAAGTGTTCATATGTAGTAAAAACCTGAGAAATCCGTCCGTTTTCGTAATTTGTTATCGAATCGACTTAAAGCCAGATCGTCACATTGGCCGCTCTTCTCTCTGAAACGCTAGTACTTATCGTCTGCACAGCTATGTCGCGTGCTGCGGTATGCAGAGACACTAAAAGCACCATAGTAGAACACAGATGAAGCTTCTAAGTTGATGTAATAGCCAGTAAGAAGTAGTACAATTCATGTTTTAGGTATCGATTATTGACTTTTTAGCTGGCTTTCCTGCCTTGGACATGAGCTAGGACCTTAAGACTCTGCATGAAAGGAGGACTAGCAGCCGAGTTGCATGGGAGAATGTGAAAAGTGTTCATATGTAGTAAAAACCTGAGAAATCCGTCCGTTTTCGTCATTTGTTATCGAATCGACTAAAACCCAGATCGTCAAATTGGCCGCTCTTTTCTCTGAAACGGTTGCACTTATCGTGTTCAAAGGTATGTCGCGTGTTGCCGTAGGCGGAAACAGGAAAAGCACCATAGTAGAACACAGATGAAGCTTCTAAGTTGATGTAATAGCCAGTAAGAAGTAGTCCAATTCAAGATTTAGGTATCGATTATTGACTTTTTAGCTGGCTTTGGTGCCTTGGATATGAGCTAGGACCTTAAGATTCTGCATGAAAGGAGGACTAGCAGCCGAGTTGAACGGGAGAATGTGAAAAGTGTTCATATGCAGTAAAAACCTGAGACATCCGTCCGTTTTCGTCATTTGTTATCGAATCGACTTAAAGCCAGATCGTCACATTGGCCGCTCTTCTCTCTGAAACGGTTGTACTTATCGTCTGCAAAGCTATGTCGCGTCCTGCGGTATGCGGACACACTAAAAGCACCATAGTAGAACACAGACGAAGCATCTAAGTTAATGTAATAGCCAGTAAGAAGTAATCCAATTCAAGTTTTAGGTATTGAATATTCCCCTTATCTGGCTTTGGTGCCTTGGACATGAGCTAGGACCTTAAGATTCTGCATTAAAGGAGGACTAGCAGCCGAGTTGCATGGGAGAATGTGAAAAGTGTTCATATGTAGTAAAAACCTGAGATATCCGTCCGTTTTCGTCATTTGTTATCGAATCGACTTAAAGCCAGATCGTCACATTGGCTGCTCTTCTCTCTGAAACGGTTGCACTTATCGTCTGCAAAGCTATGTCGCGTGCTGCGGTATGCGGAGACACTAAAATCACCATAGTAGAACACAGATGAAGCATCTAAGTTGATGTAATAGCCAGTAAGAAGTAATTCAATTCAAGTTTTAGGTATCGATTATTGACTTTTTAGCTGGCTTTGGTGCCTTGGACATGAGCTAGGACCTTAAGATTCTGCATGAAAGGAGGACTAGCAGCCGAGTTGCACGGGAGAATGTGCAAAGTGTTCATATGCAGTAAAAACCTGAGACATCCGTCTGTTTTCGTCATTTGTTATCGAATCGACTTAAAGCCAGATCGTCACATTGGCCGCTCTTCTCTCTGAAACGGTTGTACTTATCGTCTGCAAAGCTATGTCGCGTGCTGCGGTATGCGGACACACTAAAAGCACCATAGTAGAACACAGATGAAGCTTCTAAGTTGATGTAATTGCCAGTAAGAAGTAGTACAATTCAAGTTTTAGGTATCGATTATTGACTTTTTAGCTGGCTTTGGTGCCTTGGACATGAGATAGGACCTTAAGATTCTGCATGAAAGGAGGACTAGCAGCCGAGTTGCACGGGAGAATGTGAAACGTGTTCATATGCAGTAAAAACCTGAGACATCCGTCCGTTTTCGTCATTTGTTATCGAATCGACTTAAAGCCAGATCGACACATTGGCCGCTCTTCTCTCTGAAACGGTTGTACTTATCGTCTGCAAAGCTATGTCGCGTGCTGCGGTATGCTGAGACACTAAAAGCACCATAATAGAACACAGATGAAGCTTCTAAGTTAATGTAATAGCCAGTAAGAAGTAGTACAATTCAAGTTTTAGGTATTGAATATGGAACTTTTAGCTGGCTTTGGTGCCTTGGACATGAGCTAGGACCTTAAGATTCTGCATGAAAGGAGGACTAGCAGCCGAGTTGCACGGGAGAATGTGAAAAGTGTTCATATGTAGTTAAAACTTGAGAAATCCGTCCGTTTTCGTCATTTGTTATCGAATCGACTTAAAGCCAGATCGTCACATTGGCCGCTCTTCTCTCTGAAACGCTTGTACTTATCGTCTGCAAAGCTATGTCGCGTGCTGCGGTATGCGGAGACACTAAAAGCACCATAGTAGAACACAGATTAAGCTTCTAAGTTGATGTAATACCCAGTAAGAAGTAGTAAAATTCAAGTTTTAGTTATCGATTATTGACTTTTTAGCTGGCTTTGGTGCCTTGGACATGAGCTAGGACCTTAAGATTCTGCATGAAAGGAGGACTAGCAGCCGAGTTGCACGGGAGAATGTGAAAAGTGTTCATATGCAGTAAAAACCTGAGACATCCGTCCGTTTTCGTCATTTGTTATCGAATCGACTTAAAGCCAGATCGTCACATTGGCCGCTCTTCTCTCTGAAACGGTTGTACTTATCGTCTGCAAAGCTATGTCGCGTCCTGCGGTATGCGGACACACTAAAAGCACCATAGTAGAACACAGACGAAGCATCTAAGTTGATGTAATAGCCAGTAAGAAGTAATCCAATTCAAGTTTTAGGTATTGAATATTCACCTTTTAGCTGGCTTTGGTGCCTTGGACATGAGCTAGGACCTTAAGATTCTGCATTAAAGGAGGACTAGCAGCCGAGTTGCACGGGAGAATGTGAAAAGTGTTCATATGCAGTAAAAACCTGAGACATCCGTCTGTTTTCGTCATTTGTTATCGAATCGACTTAAAGCCAGATCGTCACATTGGCCGCTCTTCTCTCTGAAACGGTTGTACTTATCGTCTGCAAAGCTATGTCGCGTGCTGCGGTATGCGGACACACTAAAAGCACCATAGTAGAACACAGATGAAGCTTCTAAGTTGATGTAATTGCCAGTAAGAAGTAGTACAATTCAAGTTTTAGGTATCGATTATTGACTTTTTAGCTGGCTTTGGTGCCTTGGACATGAGATAGGACCTTAAGATTCTGCATGAAAGGAGGACTAGCAGCCGAGTTGCACGGGAGAATGTGAAACGTGTTCATATGCAGTAAAAACCTGAGACATCCGTCCGTTTTCGTCATTTGTTATCGAATCGACTTAAAGCCAGATCGACACATTGGCCGCTCTTCTCTCTGAAACGGTTGTACTTATCGTCTGCAAAGCTATGTCGCGTGCTGCGGTATGCTGAGACACTAAAAGCACCATAATAGAACACAGATGAAGCTTCTAAGTTAATGTAATAGCCAGTAAGAAGTAGTACAATTCAAGTTTTAGGTATTGAATATGGAACTTTTAGCTGGCTTTGGTGCCTTGGACATGAGCTAGGACCTTAAGATTCTGCATGAAAGGAGGACTAGCAGCCGAGTTGCACGGGAGAATGTGAAAAGTGTTCATATGTAGTTAAAACTTGAGAAATCCGTCCGTTTTCGTCATTTGTTATCGAATCGACTTAAAGCCAGATCGTCACATTGGCCGCTCTTCTCTCTGAAACGCTTGTACTTATCGTCTGCAAAGTTATGTCGCGTGCTGCGGTATGCGGAGACACTAAAAGCACCATAGTAGAACACAGATTAAGCTTCTAAGTTGATGTAATACCCAGTAAGAAGTAGTAAAATTCAAGTTTTAGTTATCGATTATTGACTTTTTAGCTGGCTTTGGTGCCTTGGACATGAGCTAGGACCTTAAGATTCTGCATGAAAGGAGGACTAGCAGCCGAGTTGCACGGGAGAATGTGAAAAGTGTTCATATGCAGTAAAAACCTGAGACATCCGTCCGTTTTCGTCATTTGTTATCGAATCGACTTAAAGCCAGATCGTCACATTGGCCGCTCTTCTCTCTGAAACGGTTGTACTTATCGTCTGCAAAGCTATGTCGCGTCCTGCGGTATGCGGACACACTAAAAGCACCATAGTAGAACACAGACGAAGCATCTAAGTTGATGTAATAGCCAGTAAGAAGTAATCCAATTCAAGTTTTAGGTATTGAATATTCACCTTTTAGCTGGCTTTGGTGCCTTGGACATGAGCTAGGACCTTAAGATTCTGCATTAAAGGAGGACTAGCAGCCGAGTTGCATGGGAGAATGTGAAAAGTGTTCATATGTAGTAAAAACCTGAGAAATCCGTCCGTTTTCGTCATTTGTTATCGAATCGACTTAAAGCCAGATCGACACATTGGCCGCTCTTCTCTCTGAAACGGTTGTACTTATCGTCTGCAAAGCTATGTCGCGTGCTGCGGTATGCTGAGACACTAAAAGCACCATAATAGAACACAGATGAAGCTTCTAAGTTGATGTAATAGCCAGTAAGAAGTAGTACAATTCAAGTTTTAGGTATTGAATATGGAACTTTTAGCTGGCTTTGGTGCCTTGGACAATGGCTAGGACTTTAAGATTCTGCATGAAAGGAGGACTAGCAGCCGAGTTGCACGGGAGAATGTGAAAAGTGTTCATATGTAGTTAAAAATTGAGAAATCCGTCCGTTTTCGTCATTTGTTATCGAATCGACTTAAAGCCAGATCGTCACATTGGCCGCTCTTCTCTCTGAAACGGTTATACTTATCGTCTTCAAAGGTATGTCGCGTGTTGCCGTAGGCGGAAACAGGAGAAGCACCATAGTAGAACACAGATGAAGCTTCTAAGTTGATGTAATAGCCAGGAAGAAGTAGTACAATTCAAGATTTAGGTATCGATTATTGACTTTTTAGATGGCTTTGGTGCCTTGGACATGAGCTAGGACCTTAAGATTCTGCATGAAAGGAGGACTAGCAGCCGAGTTGCATGGGGGAATGTGAAAAGTGTTTAAATGTAGTAAAAACCTGAGAAATCCGTCCGTTTTCGTCATTTGTTATCGAATCGACTTAAAGCCAGATCGTCACATTGGCTGCTCTTCTCTCTGAAACGGTTGCACTTATCTTCTCCAAAGCTATGTCGTGTGCTGCGGTATGCGGAGACACTAAAATCACCATAGTAGAACACAGATGAAGCATCTAAGTTGATTTAATAGCCAGTAAGAAGTAATCCAATTCAAGTTTTAGGTATCGATTATTGACTTTTTAGGTGGCTTTGGTGCCTTGGACATGAGCTAGGACCTTAAGATTCTGCATGAAAGGAGGACTAGCAGCCGAGTTGCACGGGAGAATGTGAAAAGTGTTCATATGCAGTAAAAACCTAAGACATCCGTCCGTTTTCGTCATTTGTTATCGAATCGACTTAAAGCCAGATCGTCACATTGGCCGCTCTTCTCTCTGAAACGGTTGTACTTATCGTCTTCAAAGGTATGTCGCATGTTGCCGTAGGCGGAAACAGGAAAAGCACCATAGTAGAACACAGATGAAGCTTCTAAGTTGATGTAATAGCCAGTAAGAAGTAGTCCAATTCATGATTTAGATATCGATTATTGACTTTTTAGCTGGGTTTTGGTGCCTTGGACATGAGCTAGGACCTTAATATTCTGCATGAGGGGAGGACTAACAGCCGAGTTGCAGGGGGAATGTGAAAAGTGTTCAAATGTAGTAAAAACCTGAGAAATACGTCCGTTTTCGTCATTTGTTATCGAATCGACTTAAAGCCAGATCGTCACATTGGCCGCTCTTCTCTCTAAAACGGTTGTACTTATCGTCTGCAAAGCTATGTCGCGTGCTGCGGTATGCGGAGACACTAAAAGCACCATAGTAGAACACCCATTAAGCTTCTAAGTTGATGTAATACCCAGTAAGAAGTAGTAAAATTCAAGTTTTAGGTATCGATTATTGACTTTTTAGCTGGCTTTGGTGCCTTGGACATGAGATAGGAACTTAACATTCTGCATGAAAGGAGGACTAGCAGCCGAGATGCACGGGAGAATGCGAAAAGTGTTCATGTGTAGTAAAAACCTTAGAAATCCGTCCATTTTCGTCATTTGTTATCGAATCGACTTAAAGCCAGATCGTCACATTGGCTGCTCTTCTCTCTGAAACGGTTGCACTTATCGTCTGCAAAGCTATGTCGCGTGCTGCGGTATGCGGAGACACTAAAATCACCATAGTAGAACACAGATGAAGCATCTAAGTTGATGTAATAGCCAGTAAGAAGTAATCCAATTCAAGTTTTAGGTATCGATTATTGACTTTTTAGCTGGCTTTGGTGCCTTGGACATGAGCTAGGACCTTAAGATTCTGCATGAAAGGAGGACTAGCAGCCGAGTTGCGCGGGAGAATGTGAAAAGTGTTCATATGCAGTAAAAACCTGAGACATCCGTCCGTTTTCGTCATTTGTTATCGAATGGACTTAAAGCCAGATCGTCACATTGGCCGCTCTTCTCTCTGAAACGGTTGTACTTATCGTCTGCAAAGCTATGTCGCGTGTTGCGGTATGCGGATACACTAAAAGCACCTTAGTAGAACACAGATGAAGCTTCTAAGTTGATGTAATAGCCAGTAAGAAGAAGTAAAATTCAAGTTTTATGTATCGGTTATTGACTTTTTACACTTCTATGGTGCCTTGGACACGAGCTAGGAACTTAAGATTTCGCATGAAGGAGGACTAGCAGCCGAGTTGCACGGGAGAATGTGAAAAGTGTTCATATGTAGTAAAAACCTGAGAAATCCGTCCGTTTTCGTAATTTGTTATCGAATCGACTTAAAGCCAGATCGTCACATTGGCCGCTCTTCTCTCTGAAACGCTAGTACTTATCGTCTGCACAGCTATGTCGCGTGCTGCGGTATGCAGAGACACTAAAAGCACCATAGTAGAACACAGATGAAGCTTCTAAGTTGATGTAATAGCCAGTAAGAAGTAGTACAATTCATGTTTTAGGTATCGATTATTGACTTTTTAGCTGGCTTTCCTGCCTTGGACATGAGCTAGGACCTTAAGACTCTGCATGAAAGGAGGACTAGCAGCCGAGTTGCATGGGAGAATGTGAAAAGTGTTCATATGTAGTAAAAACCTGAGAAATCCGTCCGTTTTCGTCATTTGTTATCGAATCGACTAAAACCCAGATCGTCAAATTGGCCGCTCTTTTCTCTGAAACGGTTGCACTTATCGTGTTCAAAGGTATGTCGCGTGTTGCCGTAGGCGGAAACAGGAAAAGCACCATAGTAGAACACAGATGAAGCTTCTAAGTTGATGTAATAGCCAGTAAGAAGTAGTCCAATTCAAGATTTAGGTATCGATTATTGACCTTTTAGCTGGCTTTGGTGCCTTGGATATGAGCTAGGACCTTAAGATTCTGCATGAAAGGAGGACTAGCAGCCGAGTTGAACGGGAGAATGTGAAAAGTGTTCATATGCAGTAAAAACCTGAGACATCCGTCCGTTTTCGTCATTTGTTATCGAATCGACTTAAAGCCAGATCGTCACATTGGCCGCTCTTCTCTCTGAAACGGTTGTACTTATCGTCTGCAAAGCTATGTCGCGTCCTGCGGTATGCGGACACACTAAAAGCACCATAGTAGAACACAGACGAAGCATCTAAGTTAATGTAATAGCCAGTAAGAAGTAATCCAATTCAAGTTTTAGGTATTGAATATTCCCCTTATCTGGCTTTGGTGCCTTGGACATGAGCTAGGACCTTAAGATTCTGCATTAAAGGAGGACTAGCAGCCGAGTTGCATGGGAGAATGTGAAAAGTGTTCATATGTAGTAAAAACCTGAGAAATCCGTCCGTTTTCGTCATTTGTTATCGAATCGACTTAAAGCCAGATCGTCACATTGGCTGCTCTTCTCTCTGAAACGGTTGCACTTATCGTCTGCAAAGCTATGTCGCGTGCTGCGGTATGCGGAGACACTAAAATCACCATAGTAGAACACAGATGAAGCATCTAAGTTGATGTAATAGCCAGTAAGAAGTAATTCAATTCAAGTTTTAGGTATCGATTATTGACTTTTTAGCTGGCTTTGGTGCCTTGGACATGAGCTAGGACCTTAAGATTCTGCATGAAAGGAGGACTAGCAGCCGAGTTGCACGGGAGAATGTGAAAAGTGTTCATATGCAGTAAAAACCTGAGACATCCGTCTGTTTTCGTCATTTGTTATCGAATCGACTTAAAGCCAGATCGTCACATTGGCCGCTCTTCTCTCTGAAACGGTTGTACTTATCGTCTGCAAAGCTATGTCGCGTGCTGCGGTATGCGGACACACTAAAAGCACCATAGTAGAACACAGATGAAGCTTCTAAGTTGATGTAATTGCCAGTAAGAAGTAGTACAATTCAAGTTTTAGGTATCGATTATTGACTTTTTAGCTGGCTTTGGTGCCTTGGACATGAGATAGGACCTTAAGATTCTGCATGAAAGGAGGACTAGCAGCCGAGTTGCACGGGAGAATGTGAAACGTGTTCATATGCAGTAAAAACCTGAGACATCCGTCCGTTTTCGTCATTTGTTATCGAATCGACTTAAAGCCAGATCGACACATTGGCCGCTCTTCTCTCTGAAACGGTTGTACTTATCGTCTGCAAAGCTATGTCGCGTGCTGCGGTATGCTGAGACACTAAAAGCACCATAATAGAACACAGATGAAGCTTCTAAGTTAATGTAATAGCCAGTAAGAAGTAGTACAATTCAAGTTTTAGGTATTGAATATGGAACTTTTAGCTGGCTTTGGTGCCTTGGACATGAGCTAGGACCTTAAGATTCTACATGAAAGGAGGACTAGCAGCCGAGTTGCACGGGAGAATGTGAAAAGTGTTCATATGTAGTTAAAACTTGAGAAATCCGTCCGTTTTCGTCATTTGTTATCGAATCGACTTAAAGCCAGATCGTCACATTGGCCGCTCTTCTCTCTGAAACGCTTGTACTTATCGTCTGCAAAGCTATGTCGCGTGCTGCGGTATGCGGAGACACTAAAAGCACCATAGTAGAACACAGATTAAGCTTCTAAGTTGATGTAATACCCAGTAAGAAGTAGTAAAATTCAAGTTTTAGTTATCGATTATTGACTTTTTAGCTGGCTTTGGTGCCTTGGACATGAGCTAGGACCTTAAGATTCTGCATGAAAGGAGGACTAGCAGCCGAGTTGCACGGGAGAATGTGAAAAGTGTTCATATGCAGTAAAAACCTGAGACATCCGTCCGTTTTCGTCATTTGTTATCGAATCGACTTAAAGCCAGATCGTCACATTGGCCGCTCTTCTCTCTGAAACGGTTGTACTTATCGTCTGCAAAGCTATGTCGCGTCCTGCGGTATGCGGACACACTAAAAGCACCATAGTAGAACACAGACGAAGCATCTAAGTTGATGTAATAGCCAGTAAGAAGTAATCCAATTCAAGTTTTAGGTATTGAATATTCACCTTTTAGCTGGCTTTGGTGCCTTGGACATGAGCTAGGACCTTAAGATTCTGCATTAAAGGAGGACTAGCAGCCGAGTTGCACGGGAGAATGTGAAAAGTGTTCATATGCAGTAAAAACCTGAGACATCCGTCTGTTTTCGTCATTTGTTATCGAATCGACTTAAAGCCAGATCGTCACATTGGCCGCTCTTCTCTCTGAAACGGTTGTACTTATCGTCTGCAAAGCTATGTCGCGTGCTGCGGTATGCGGACACACTAAAAGCACCATAGTAGAACACAGATGAAGCTTCTAAGTTGATGTAATTGCCAGTAAGAAGTAGTACAATTCAAGTTTTAGGTATCGATTATTGACTTTTTAGCTGGCTTTGGTGCCTTGGACATGAGATAGGACCTTAAGATTCTGCATGAAAGGAGGACTAGCAGCCGAGTTGCACGGGAGAATGTGAAACGTGTTCATATGCAGTAAAAACCTGAGACATCCGTCCGTTTTCGTCATTTGTTATCGAATCGACTTAAAGCCAGATCGACACATTGGCCGCTCTTCTCTCTGAAACGGTTGTACTTATCGTCAGCAAAGCTATGTCGCGTGCTGCGGTATGCTGAGACACTAAAAGCACCATAATAGAACACAGATGAAGCTTCTAAGTTAATGTAATAGCCAGTAAGAAGTAGTACAATTCAAGTTTTAGGTATTGAATATGGAACTTTTAGCTGGCTTTGGTGCCTTGGACATGAGCTAGGACCTTAAGATTCTGCATGAAAGGAGGACTAGCAGCCGAGTTGCACGGGAGAATGTGAAAAGTGTTCATATGTAGTTAAAACTTGAGAAATCCGTCCGTTTTCGTCATTTGTTATCGAATCGACTTAAAGCCAGATCGTCACATTGGCCGCTCTTCTCTCTGAAACGCTTGTACTTATCGTCTGCAAAGCTATGTCGCGTGCTGCGGTATGCGGAGACACTAAAAGCACCATAGTAGAACACAGATTAAGCTTCTAAGTTGATGTAATACCCAGTAAGAAGTAGTAAAATTCAAGTTTTAGTTATCGATTATTGACTTTTTAGCTGGCTTTGGTGCCTTGGACATGAGCTAGGACCTTAAGATTCTGCATGAAAGGAGGACTAGCAGCCGAGTTGCACGGGAGAATGTGAAAAGTGTTCATATGCAGTAAAAACCTGAGACATCCGTCCGTTTTCGTCATTTGTTATCGAATCGACTTAAAGCCAGATCGTCACATTGGCCGCTCTTCTCTCTGAAACGGTTGTACTTATCGTCTGCAAAGCTATGTCGCGTCCTGCGGTATGCGGACACACTAAAAGCACCATAGTAGAACACAGACGAAGCATCTAAGTTGATGTAATAGCCAGTAAGAAGTAATCCAATTCAAGTTTTAGGTATTGAATATTCACCTTTTAGCTGGCTTTGGTGCCTTGGACATGAGCTAGGACCTTAAGATTCTGCATTAAAGGAGGACTAGCAGCCGAGTTGCATGGGAGAATGTGAAAAGTGTTCATATGTAGTAAAAACCTGAGAAATCCGTCCGTTTTCGTCATTTGTTATCGAATCGACTTAAAGCCAGATCGTCACATTGGCTGCTCTTCTCTCTGAAACGGTTGCACTTATCGTCTGCAAAGCTATGTCGCGTGCTGCGGTATGCGGAGACACTAAAATCACCATAGTAGAACACAGATGAAGCATCTAAGTTGATGTAATAGCCAGTAAGAAGTAATCCAATTCAAGTTTTAGGTATCGATTATTGACTTTTTAGCTGGCTTTGGTGCCTTGGACATGAGCTAGGAGCTTAAGATTCTGCATGAATGGAGGACTAGCAGCCGAGTTGCAGGGGGGAATGTGAAAAGTGTTCAAATGTAGTAAAAACCTGAGAAATACGTCCGTTTTCGTCATTTGTTATCGAATCGACTTAAAGCCAGATCGTCACATTGGCCGCTCTTCTCTCTAAAACGGTTGTACTTATCGTCTGCAAAGCTATGTCGCGTGCTGCGGTATGCGGAGACACTAAAAGCACCATAGTAGAACACCCATTAAGCTTCTAAGTTGATGTAATACCCAGTAAGAAGTAGTAAAATTCAAGTTTTAGGTATCGATTATTGACTTTTTAGCTGGCTTTGGTGCCTTGGACATGAGATAGGAACTTAACATTCTGCATGAAAGGAGGACTAGCAGCCGAGATGCACGGGAGAATGCGAAAAGTGTTCATGTGTAGTAAAAACCTTAGAAATCCGTCCGTTTTCGTCATTTGTTATCGAATCGACTTAAAGCCAGATCGACACATTGGCCGCTCTTCTCTCTGAAACGGTTGTACTTATCGTCTGCAAAGCTATGTCGCGTCCTGCGGTATGCGGACACACTAAAAGCACCATAGTAGAACACAGACGAAGCATCTAAGTTGATGTAATAGCCAGTAAGAAGTAATCCAATTCAAGTTTTAGGTATTGAATATTCACCTTTTAGCTGGCTTTGGTGCCTTGGACATGAGCTAGGACCTTAAGATTCTGCATTAAAGGAGGACTAGCAGCCGAGTTGCATGGGAGAATGTGAAAAGTGTTCATATGTAGTAAAAACCTGAGAAATCCGTCCGTTTTCGTCATTTGTTATCGAATCGACTTAAAGCCAGATCGTCACATTGGCCGCTCTTCTCTCTGAAACGCTAGTACTTATCGTCTGCACAGCTATGTCGCGTGCTGCGGTATGCAGAGACACTAAAAGCACCATAGTAGAACACAGATGAAGCTTCTAAGTTGATGTAATAGCCAGTAAGAAGTAGTACAATTCATGTTTTAGGTATCGATTATTGACTTTTTAGCTGGCTTTCCTGCCTTGGACATGAGCTAGGACCTTAAGACTCTGCATGAAAGGAGGACTAGCAGCCGAGTTGCATGGGAGAATGTGAAAAGTGTTCATATGTAGTAAAAACCTGAGAAATCCGTCCGTTTTCGTCATTTGTTATCGAATCGACTAAAACCCAGATCGTCAAATTGGCCGCTGTTTTCTCTGAAACGGTTGTACTTATCGTCTGCAAAGCTATGTCACGTGCTGCGGTATGCGGAGACACTAAAATCACCACAGTAGAACACAGATGAAGCTTCTAAGTTGATGTAATATCCAGTATGAAGTAGTACAATTCGAGTTTTAGGTATTGATTATTGACTTTTTAGCTGGCTTTGGTGCCTTGGACATGAGCTAGGACCTTAAGATTCTGCATGAAAGGAGGACTAACAGCCGAGTTCCACGGGAGAATGTGAAAAGTGTTCATATGTAGTTAAAACTTGAGAAATCCGTCCGTTTTCGTCATTTGTTATCGAATCGCCTTAAAGCCAGATCGTCACATTGGCCGCTCTTCTCTCTGAAACGTTTGCACTTATCGTCTTCAAAGGTATGTCGCGTGTTGCCGTAGGCGGAAACAGGAAAAGCACCATAGTAGAACACAGATGAAGCTTCTAAGTTGATGTAATAGCCAGTAAGAAGTAGTCCAATTCAAGATTTAGGTATCGATTATTGACTTTTTAGATGGCTTTGGTGCCTTGGACATGAGCTAGGACCTTAAGACTCTGCATGAAAGGAGGACTAGCAGCCGAGTTGCATGGGGGAATGTGAAAAGTGTTTAAATGTAGTAAAAACCTGAGAAATACGTCCGTTTTCGTCATTTGTTATCGAATCGACTTAAAGCCAGATCGTCACATTGGCCGCTCTTCTCTCTGAAACGGTTGTACTTATCGTCTGCAAAGCTATGTCGCGTGCTGCGGTATGCGGAGACACTAAAAGCACCATAGTAGAACACAGATTAAGCTTCTAAGTTGATGTAATACCCAGTAAGAAGTAGTAAAATTCAAGTTTTAGTTATCGATTATTGACTTTTTAGCTGGCTTTGGTGCCTTGGACATGAGCTAGGACCTTAAGATTCTGCATGAAAGGAGGACTAGCAGCCGAGTTGCACGGGAGAATGTGAAAAGTGTTCATATGCAGTAAAAACCTGAGACATCCGTCCGTTTTCGTCATTTGTTATCGAATCGACTTAAAGCCAGATCGTCACATTGGCCGCTCTTCTTTCTGAAACGGTTGTACTTATCGTCTGCAAAGCTATGTCGCGTCCTGCGGTATGCGGACACACTAAAAGCACCATAGTAGAACACAGACGAAGCATCTAAGTTGATGTAATAGCCAGTAAGAAGTAATCCAATTCAAGTTTTAGGTATTGAATATTCACCTTTTAGCTGGCTTTGGTGCCTTGGACATGAGCTAGGACCTTAAGATTCTGCATTAAAGGAGGACTAGCAGCCGAGTTGCATGGGAGAATGTGAAAAGTGTTCATATGTAGTAAAAACCTGAGAAATCCGTCCGTTTTCGTCATTTGTTATCGAATCGACTTAAAGCCAGATCGTCACATTGGCTGCTCTTCTCTCTGAAACGGTTGCACTTATCGTCTGCAAAGCTATGTCGCGTGCTGCGGTATGCGGAGACACTAAAATCACCATAGTAGAACACAGATGAAGCATCTAAGTTGATGTAATAGCCAGTAAGAAGTAATCCAATTCAAGTTTTAGGTATCGATTATTGACTTTTTAGCTGGCTTTGGTGCCTTGGACATGAGCTAGGACCTTAAGATTCTGCATGAAAGGAGGACTAGCAGCCGAGTTGCACGGGAGAATGTGAAAAGTGTTCATATGCAGTAAAAACCTGAGACATCCGTCTGTTTTCGTCATTTGTTATCGAATCGACTTAAAGCCAGATCGTCACATTGGCCGCTCTTCTCTCTGAAACGGTTGTACTTATCGTCTGCAAAGCTATGTCGCGTGCTGCGGTATGCGGACACACTAAAAGCACCATAGTAGAACACAGATGAAGCTTCTAAGTTGATGTAATTGCCAGTAAGAAGTAGTACAATTCAAGTTTTAGGTATCGATTATTGACTTTTTAGCTGGCTTTGGTGCCTTGGACATGAGATAGGACCTTAAGATTCTGCATGAAAGGAGGACTAGCAGCCGAGTTGCACGGGAGAATGTGAAACGTGTTCATATGCAGTAAAAACCTGAGACATCCGTCCGTTTTCGTCATTTGTTATCGAATCGACTTAAAGCCAGATCGACACATTGGCCGCTCTTCTCTCTGAAACGGTTGTACTTATCGTCTGCAAAGCTATGTCGCGTCCTGCGGTATGCGGACACACTAAAAGCACCATAGTAGAAAACAGACGAAGCATCTAAGTTGATGTAATAGCCAGTAAGAAGTAATCCAATTCAAGTTTTAGGTATTGAATATTCACCTTTTAGCTGGCTTTGGTGCCTTGGACATGAGCTAGGACCTTAAGATTCTGCATTAAAGGAGGACTAGCAGCCGAGTTGCATGGGAGAATGTGAAAAGTGTTCATATGTAGTAAAAACCTGAGAAATCCGTCCGTTTTCGTCATTTGTTATCGAATCGACTTAAAGCCAGATCGTCACATTGGCCGCTCTTCTCTCTGAAACGCTAGTACTTATCGTCTGCACAGCTATGTCGCGTGCTGCGGTATGCAGAGACACTAAAAGCACCATAGTAGAACACAGATGAAGCTTCTAAGTTGATGTAATAGCCAGTAAGAAGTAGTACAATTCATGTTTTAGGTATCGATTATTGACTTTTTAGCTGGCTTTCCTGCCTTGGACATGAGCTAGGACCTTAAGACTCTGCATGAAAGGAGGACTAGCAGCCGAGTTGCATGGGAGAATGTGAAAAGTGTTCATATGTAGTAAAAACCTGAGAAATCCGTCCGTTTTCGTCATTTGTTATCGAATCGACTAAAACCCAGATCGTCAAATTGGCCGCTCTTTTCTCTGAAACGGTTGTACTTATCGTCTGCAAAGCTATGTCACGTGCTGCGGTATGCGGAGACACTAAAATCACCACAGTAGAACACAGATGAAGCTTCTAAGTTGATGTAATATCCAGTATGAAGTAGTACAATTCGAGTTTTAGGTATTGATTATTGACTTTTTAGCTGGCTTTGGTGCCTTGGACATGAGCTAGGACCTTAAGATTCTGCATGAAAGGAGGACTAACAGCCGAGTTCCACGGGAGAATGTGAAAAGTGTTCATATGTAGTTAAAACTTGAGAAATCCGTCCGTTTTCGTCATTTGTTATCGAATCGCCTTAAAGCCAGATCGTCACATTGGCCGCTCTTCTCTCTGAAACGTTTGCACTTATCGTCTTCAAAGGTATGTCGCGTGTTGCCGTAGGCGGAAACAGGAAAAGCACCATAGTAGAACACAGATGAAGCTTCTAAGTTGATGTAATAGCCAGTAAGAAGTAGTCCAATTCAAGATTTAGGTATCGATTATTGACTTTTTAGATGGCTTTGGTGCCTTGGACATGAGCTAGGACCTTAAGACTCTGCATGAAAGGAGGACTAGCAGCCGAGTTGCATGGGGGAATGTGAAAAGTGTTTAAATGTAGTAAAAACCTGAGAAATACGTCCGTTTTCGTCATTTGTTATCGAATCGACTTAAAGCCAGATCGTCACATTGGCCGCTCTTCTCTCTGAAACGGTTGTACTTATCGTCTGCAAAGCTATGTCGCGTGCTGCGGTATGCGGAGACACTAAAAGCACCATAGTAGAACACAGATTAAGCTTCTAAGTTGATGTAATACCCAGTAAGAAGTAGTAAAATTCAAGTTTTAGTTATCGATTATTGACTTTTTAGCTGGCTTTGGTGCCTTGGACATGAGCTAGGACCTTAAGATTCTGCATGAAAGGAGGACTAGCAGCCGAGTTGCACGGGAGAATGTGAAAAGTGTTCATATGCAGTAAAAACCTGAGACATCCGTCCGTTTTCGTCATTTGTTATCGAATCGACTTAAAGCCAGATCGTCACATTGGCCGCTCTTCTTTCTGAAACGGTTTTACTTATCGTCTGCAAAGCTATGTCGCGTCCTGCGGTATGCGGACACACTAAAAGCACCATAGTAGAACACAGACGAAGCATCTAAGTTGATGTAATAGCCAGTAAGAAGTAATCCAATTCAAGTTTTAGGTATTGAATATTCACCTTTTAGCTGGCTTTGGTGCCTTGGACATGAGCTAGGACCTTAAGATTCTGCATTAAAGGAGAACTAGCAGCCGAGTTGCATGGGAGAATGTGAAAAGTGTTCATATGTAGTAAAAACCTGAGAAATCCGTCCGTTTTCGTCATTTGTTATCGAATCGACTTAAAGCCAGATCGTCACATTGGCTGCTCTTCTCTCTGAAACGGTTGCACTTATCGTCTGCAAAGCTATGTCGCGTGCTGCGGTATGCGGAGACACTAAAATCATTATAGTAGAACACAGATGAAGCATCTAAGTTGATGTAATAGCCAGTAAGAAGTAATCCAATTCAAGTTTTAGGTATCGATTATTGACTTTTTAGCTGGCTTTGGTGCCTTGGACATGAGCTAGGACCTTAAGATTCTGCATGAAAGGAGGACTAGCAGCCGAGTTGCACGGGAGAATGTGAAAAGTGTTCATATGCAGTAAAAACCTGAGACATCCGTCTGTTTTCGTCATTTGTTATCGAATCGACTTAAAGCCAGATCGTCACATTGGCCGCTCTTCTCTCTGAAACGGTTGTACTTATCGTCTGCAAAGCTATGTCGCGTGCTGCGGTATGCTGAGACACTAAAAGCTCCATAATAGAACACAGATGAAGCTTCTAAGTTGATGTAATAGCCAGTAAGAAGTAGTACAATTCAAGTTTTAGGTATTGAATATGGAACTTTTAGCTGGCTTTGGTGCCTTGGACATGAGCTAGGACCTTAAGACTCTGCATGAAAGGAGGACTAGCAGCCGAGTTGCACGGGAGAATGTGAAAAGTGTTCATATGTAGTTAAAACTTGAGAAATCCGTCCGTTTTCCTCATTTGTTATCGAATCGACTTAAAGCCAGATCGTCACATTGGCCGCTCTTCTCTCTGAAACGCTTGTACTTATCGTCTGCAAAGCTATGTCGCGTGCTGCGGTATGCGGAGACACTAAAAGCACCATAGTAGAACACAGATTAAGCTTCTAAGTTGATGTAATACCCAGTAAGAAGTAGTAAAATTCAAGTTTTAGTTATCGATTATTGACTTTTTAGCTGGCTTTGGTGCCTTGGACATGAGCTAGGACCTTAAGATTCTGCATGAAAGGAGGACTAGCAGCCGAGTTGCACGGGAGAATGTGAAAAGTGTTCATATGCAGTAAAAACCTGAGACATCCGTCCGTTTTCGCCATTTGTTATCGAATCGACTTAAAGCCAGATCGTCACATTGGCCGCTCTTCTCTCTGAAACGGTTGTACTTATCGTCTGCAAAGCTATGTCGCGTCCTGCGGTATGCGGACACACTAAAAGCACCATAGTAGAACACAGACGAAGCATCTAAGTTGATGTAATAGCCAGTAAGCAGTAATCCAATTCAAGTTTTAGGTATTGAATATTCACCTTTTAGCTGGCTTTGGTGCCTTGGACATGAGCTAGGACCTTAAGATTCTGCATTAAAGGAGGACTAGCAGCCGAGTTGCATGGGAGAATGTGAAAAGTGTTCATATGTAGTAAAAACCTGAGAAATCCGTCCGTTTTCGTCATTTGTTATCGAATCGACTTAAAGCCAGATCGTCACATTGGCTGCTCTTCTCTCTGAAACGGTTGCACTTATCGTCTGCAAAGCTATGTCGCGTGCTGCGGTATGCGGAGACACTAAAATCACCATAGTAGAACACAGATGAAGCATCTAAGTTGATGTAATAGCCAGTAAGAAGTAATCCAATTCAAGTTTTAGGTATCGATTATTGACTTTTTAGCTGGCTTTGGTGCCTTGGACATGAGCTAGGACCTTAAGATTCTGCATGAAAGGAGGACTAGCAGCCGAGTTGCACGGGAGAATGTGAAAAGTGTTCATATGCAGTAAAAACCTGAGACATCCGTCTGTTTTCGTCATTTGTTATCGAATCGACTTAAAGCCAGATCGTCACATTGGCCGCTCTTCTCTCTGAAACGGTTGTACTTATCGTCTGCAAAGCTATGTCGCGTGCTGCGGTATGCGGACACACTAAAAGAACCATAGTAGAACACAGATGAAGCTTCTAAGTTGATGTAATTGCCAGTAAGAAGTAGTACAATTCAAGTTTTAGGTATCGATTATTGACTTTTTAGCTGGCTTTGGTGCCTTGGACATGAGATAGGACCTTAAGATTCTGCATGAAAGGAGGACTAGCAGCAGAGTTGCACGGGAGAATGTGAAACGTGTTCATATGCAGTAAAAACCTGAGACATCCGTCCGTTTTCGTCATTTGTTATCGAATCGACTTAAAGCCAGATCGACACATTGGCCGCTCTTCTCTCTGAAACGGTTGTACTTATCGTCTGCAAAGCTATGTCGCGTGCTGCGGTATGCTGAGACACTAAAAGCACCATAATAGAACACAGATGAAGCTTCTAAGTTGATGTAATAGCCAGTAAGAAGTAGTACAATTCAAGTTTTAGGTATTGAATATGGAACTTTTAGCTGGCTTTGGTGCCTTGGACATGAGCTAGGACCTTAAGACTCTGCATGAAAGGAGGACTAGCAGCCGAGTTGCACGGGAGAATGTGAAAAGTGTTCATATGTAGTTAAAACTTGAGAAATCCGTCCGTTTTCGTCATTTGTTATCGAATCGACTTAAAGCCAGATCGTCACATTGGCCGCTCTTCTCTCTGAAACGCTTGTACTTATCGTCTGCAAAGCTATGTCGCGTGCTGCGGTATGCGGAGACACTAAAAGCACCATAGTAGAACACAGATTAAGCTTCTAAGTTGATGTAATACCCAGTAAGAAGTAGTAAAATTCAAGTTTAGTTATCGATTATTGATTTTTTAGCTGGCTTTGATGCCTTGGACATGAGCTAGGACCTTAAGATTCTGCATGAAAGGAGGACTAGCAGCCGAGTTGCACGGGAGAATGTGAAAAGTGTTCATATGCAGTAAAAACCTGAGACATCCGTCCGTTTTCGTCATTTGTTATCGAATCGACTTAAAGCCAGATCGTCACATTGGCCGCTCTTCTCTCTGAAACGGTTGTACTTATCGTCTGCAAAGCTATGTCGCGTGCTGCGGTATGCGGACACACTAAAAGAACCATAGTAGAACACAGATGAAGCTTCTAAGTTGATGTAATAGCCAGTAAGAAGTAGTACAATTCAAGTTTTAGGTATCGATTATTGACATTTTAGCTGGCTTTGGTGCCTTGGACATGAGCTAGGACCTTAAGATTCTGCATGAAAGGAGGACTAGCAGCCGAGTTGCACGGGAGAATGTGAAACGTGTTCATATGTAGTAAAAACCTGAGACATCCGTCCGTTTTCGTCATTTGTTATCGAATCGACTCAAAGCCAGATCGACACATTGGCCGCTCTTCTCTCTGAAGCGGTTGTACTTATCGTCTTCAAAGGTATGTCGCATGTTGCCGTAGGTGGAAACAGGAAAAGCACCATAGTAGAACACAGATGAAGCTTCTAAGTTGATGTAATAGCCAGTAAGAGGTAGTCCAATTCAAGATTTAGGTTTCGATTATTGACTTTTTAGCTGGGTTTTGGTGCCTTGGACATGAGGTAGGACCTTAATATTCTGCATGAAAGGAGGACTAGCAGCCGAGTTGCATGGGGGAATGTGAAAAGTGTTCAAATGTAGTAAAAACCTGAGAAATCCGTCCGTTTTCGTCATTTGTTATCGAATCGACTTAAAGCCAGATCGTCACATTGGCCGCTCTTCTCTCTGAAACGGTTGTACTTATCGTCTGCAAAGCTATGTCGCATGATGCGGTATGCGGAGACACTAAAAGCAACATAGTAGAACACCCATTAAGCTTCTAAGTTGATGTAATACCCAGTAAGAAGTAGTAAAATTAGAGTTTTAGGTATCGATTATTGACTTTTTAGCTGGCTTTGGTGCCTTGGACATGAGATAGGACCTTAACATTCTGCATGAAGGGAGGACTAGCAGCCGAGATGCACGGGAGAATGCGAAAAGTGTTCATATGTAGTAAAATCCTTAGAAATCCGTCCGTTTTCGTCATTTGTTATCGAATCGACTTAAAGCCAGATCGTCACATTGGCCGCTCTTCTCTCTGAAACGGTTGTACTTATCGTCTGCAAAGCTATGTCGCGTCCTGCGGTATGCGGACACACTAAAAGCACCATAGTAGAACACAGACGAAGCATCTAAGTTGATGTAATAGCCAGTAAGAAGTAATCCAATTCAAGTTTTAGGTATTGAATATTCACCTTTTAGCTGGCTTTGGTGCCTTGGACATGAGCTAGGACCTTAAGATTCTGCATTAAAGGAGGACTAGCAGCCGAGTTGTATGGGAGAATGTGAAAAGTGTTCATATGTAGTAAAAACCTGAGAAATCCGTCCGTTTTCGTCATTTGTTATCGAATCGACTTAAAGCCAGATCGTCACATTGGCTGCTCTTCTCTCTGAAACGGTTGCACTTATCGTCTGCAAAGCTATGTCGCGTGCTGCGGTATGCGGAGACACTAAAATCACCATAGTAGAACACAGATGAAGCATCTAAGTTGATGTAATAGCCAGTAAGAAGTAATCCAATTCAAGTTTTAGGTATCGATTATTGACTTTTTAGCTGGCTTTGGTGCCTTGGACATGAGCTAGGACCTTAAGATTCTGCATGAAAGGAGGACTAGCAGCCGAGTTGCACGGGAGAATGTGAAAAGTGTTCATATGCAGTAAAAACCTGAGACATCCGTCTGTTTTCGTCATTTGTTATCGAATCGACTTAAAGCCAGATCGTCACACTGGTCGCTCTTCTCTCTGAAACGGTTGTACTTATCGTCTGCAAAGCTATGTCGCGTGCTGCGGTATGCGGACACACTAAAAGAACCATAGTAGAACACAGATGAAGCTTCTAAGTTGATGTAATTGCCAGTAAGAAGTAGTACAATTCAAGTTTTAGGTATCGATTATTGACTTTTTAGCTGGCTTTGGTGCCTTGGACATGAGATAGGACCTTAAGATTCTGCATGAAAGGAGGACTAGCAGCAGAGTTGCACGGAAGAATGTGAAACGTGTTCATATGCAGTAAAAACCTGAGACATCCGTCCGTTTTCGTCATTTGTTATCGAATCGACTTAAAGCCAGATCGACACATTGGCCGCTCTTCTCTCTGAAACGGTTGTACTTATCGTCTGCAAAGCTATGTCGCGTGCTGCGGTATGCTGAGACACTAAAAGCACCATAATAGAACACAGATGAAGCTTCTAAGTTGATGTAATAGCCAGTAAGAAGTAGTACAATTCAAGTTTTAGGTATTGAATATGGAACTTTTAGCTGGCTTTGGTGCCTTGGACATGAGCTAGGACCTTAAGACTCTGCATGAAAGGAGGACTAGCAGCCGAGTTGCACGGGAGAATGTGAAAAGTGTTCATATGTAGTTAAAACTTGAGAAATCCGTCCGTTTTCGTCATTTGTTATCGAATCGACTTAAAGCCAGATCGTCACATTGGCCGATCTTCTCTCTGAAACGCTTGTACTTATCGTCTGCAAAGCTATGTCGCGTGCTGCGGTATGCGGAGACACTAAAAGCACCATAGTAGAACACAGATTAAGCTTCTAAGTTGATGTAATACCCAGTAAGAAGTAGTAAAATTCAAGTTTTAGTTATCGATTATTGATTTTTTAGCTGGCTTTGATGCCTTGGACATGAGCTAGGACCTTAAGATTCTGCATGAAAGGAGGACTAGCAGCCGAGTTGCACGGGAGAATGTGAAAAGTGTTCATATGCAGTAAAAACCTGAGACATCCGTCCGTTTTCGTCATTTGTTATCAAATCGACTTAAAGCCAGATCGTCACATTGGCCGCTCTTCTCTCTGAAACGGTTGTACTTATCGTCTGCAAAGCTATGTCGCGTCCTGCGGTATGCGGACACACTAAAAGCACCATAGTAGAACACAGACGAAGCATCTAAGTTGATGTAATAGCCAGTAAGCAGTAATCCAATTCAAGTTTTAGGTATTGAATATTCACCTTTTAGCTGGCTTTGGTGCCTTGGACATGAGCTAGGACCTTAAGATTCTGCATTAAAGGAGGACTAGCAGCCGAGTTGCATTGGAGAATGTGAAAAGTGTTCATATGTAGTAAAAACCTGAGAAATCCGTCCGTTTTCGTCATTTGTTATCGAATCGACTTAAAGCCAGATCGTCACATTGGCTGCTCTTCTCTCTGAAACGGTTGCACTTATCGTCTGCAAAGCTATGTCGCGTGCTGCGGTATGCGCAGACACTAAAATCACCATAGTAGAACACAGATGAAGCATCTAAGTTGATGTAATAGCCAGTAAGAAGTAATCCAATTCAAGTTTTAGGTATCGATTATTGACTTTTTAGCTGGCTTTGGTGCCTTGGACATGAGCTAGGACCTTAAGATTCTGCATTAAAGGAGGACTAGCAGGCGAGTTGCATGGGAGAATGTGAAAAGTGTTCATATGCAGTAAAAACCTGAGACATCCGTCTGCTTTCGTCATTTGTTATCGAATCGACTTAAAGCCAGATCGTCACATTGTCCGCTCTTCCCTCTGAAACGGTTGTACTTATCGTCTGCAAAGCTATGTCGCGTGCTGCGGTATACGGACACACTAAAAGCACCATAGTAGAACACAGATGAAGCTTCTAAGTTGATGTAATAGGCAGTAAGAAGTAGTACAATTCAAGTTTTAGGTATCGATTATTGACTTTTTAGCTGGCTTTGGTGCCTTGGACATGAGCTAGGACCTTAAGATTCTGCATGAAAGGAGGACTAGCAGCCGAGTTGCACGGGAGAATGTGAAACGTGTTCATATGTAGTAAAAACCTGAGACATCCGTCCGTTTTCGTCATTTGTTATCGAATCGACTCAAAGCCAGATCGACACATTGGCCGCTCTTCTCTCTGAAGCGGTTGTACTTATCGTCTGCAAAGCTATGTCGCGTGCTGCGGTATGCTGAGACACTAAAAGCACCATAATAGAACACAGATGAAGGTTCTAAGTTGATGTAATAGCCAGTAAGAAGTAGTACAATTCAAGTTTTAGGTATTGAATATGGAACTTTTAGCTGGCTTTGGTGCCTTGGACATGAGCTAGGACCTTAAGATTCTGCATGAAAGGAGGACTAGCAGCCGAGTTGCACGGGAGAATGTAAAAAGTGTTCATATGTAGTTAAAACCTGAGAAATCCGTCCGTTTTCGTCATTTGTTATCGAATCGACTTAAAGCCAGATCGTCACATTGGCCGCTCTTCTCTCTGAAACGGTTGTACTTATCGTCTTCAAAGGTATGTCGCATGTTGCCGTAGGTGGAAACAGGAAAAGCACCATAGTAGAACACAGATGAAGCTTCTAAGTTGATGTAATAGCCAGTAAGAAGTAGTCCAATTCAAGATTTAGGTTTCGATTATTGACTTTTTAGCTGGGTTTTGGTGCCTTGGACATGAGGTAGGACCTTAATATTCTGCATGAAAGGAGGACTAGCAGCCGAGTTGCATGGGGGAATGTGAAAAGTGTTCATATGTAGTAAAAACCTTAGAAATCCGTCCGTTTTCGTCATTTGTTATCGAATCGACTTAAAGCCAGATCGACACATTGGCCGCTCTTCTCTCTGAAACGGTTGTACTTATCGTCTGCAAAGCTATGTCGCATGATGCGGTATGCGGAGACACTAAAAGCAACATAGTAGAACACCCATTAAGCTTCTAAGTTGATGTAATACCCAGTAAGAAGTAGTAAAATTAGAGTTTTAGGTATCGATTATTGACTTTTTAGCTGGCTTTGGTGCCTTGGACATGAGATAGGACCTTAACATTCTGCATGAAGGGAGGACTAGCAGCCGAGATGCACGGGAGAATGTGAAAAGTGTTCATATGTAGTAAAAACCTTAGAAATCCGTCCGTTTTCATCATTTGTTATCGAATCGACTTAAAGCCAGATCGTCACATTGGCTGCTCTTCTCTCTGAAACGGTTGCACTTATCGTCTGCAAAGCTATGTCGCGTGCTGCGGTATGCGGAGACACTAAAATCACCATAGTAGAACACAGATGAAGCATCTAAGTTGATGTAATAGCCAGTAAGAAGTAATCCAATTCAAGTTTTAGGTATCGATTATTGACCTTTTAGCTGGCTTTGGTGCCTTTGACATGAGCTATGACCTTTAGATTCTGCATTAAAGGAGGACTAGCAGCCGAGTTGCATGGGAGAATGTGAAAAGTGTTCATATGTAGTAAAAACCTGAGAAATCCGTCCGTTTTCGTCATTTGTTATCGAATCGACTTAAAGCCAGATCGTCACATTGGCCGCTCTTCTCTCTGAAACGGTTGTACTTATCGTCTTCACAGGTATGTCGCATGTTTCCGTAGGCGGAAACAGGAAAAGCACCATAGTAGAACACAGATGAAGCTTCTAAGTTGATGTAATAGCCAGTAAGAAGTAGTCCAATTCAAGATTTAGGTTTCGATTATTGACTTTTTAGCTGGGTTTTGGTGCCTTGGACATGAGGTAGGACCTTAATATTCTGCATGTAAGGAGGACTAGCAGCCGAGTTGCATGGGGGAATGTGAAAAGTGTTCAAATGTAGTAAAAACCTGAGAAATCCGTCCGTTTTCGTCATTTGTTATCGAATCGACTTAAAGCCAGATCGTCACATTGGCCGCTCTTCTCTCTGAAACGGTTGTACTTATCGTCTGCAAAGCTATGTCGCATGATGCGGTATGCGGAGACACTAAAAGCAACATAGTAGAACACCCATTAAGCTTCTAAGTTGATGTAATACCCAGTAAGAAGTAGTAAAATTAGAGTTTTAGGTATCGATTATTGACTTTTTAGCTGGCTTTGGTGCCTTGGACATGAGATAGGACCTTAACATTCTGCATGAAAGGAGGACTAGCAGCCGAGATGCACGGGAGAATGCGAAAAGTGTTCATATGTAGTAAAAACCTTAGAAATCCGTCCGTTTTCGTCATTTGTTATCGAATCGACTTAAAGCCAGATCGTCACATTGGCTGCTCTTCTCTCTGAAACGGTTGCACTTATCGTCTGCAAATCTATGTCGCGTGCTGCGGTATGCGGAGACACTAAAATCACCATAGTAGAACACAGATGAAGCATCTAAGTTGATGTAATAGCCAGTAAGAAGTAATCCAATTCAAGTTTTAGGTATCGATTATTGACTTTTTAGCTGGCTTTGGTGCATTTGACATGAGCTATGACCTTAAGATTCTGCATTAAAGGAGGACTAGCAGCCGAGTTGCATGGGAGAATGTGAAAAGTGTTCATATGTAGTAAAAACCTGAGAAATCCGTCCGTTTTCGTCATTTGTTATCGAATCGACTTAAAGCCAGATCGTCACATTGGCTGCTCTTCTCTCTGAAACGGTTGCACTTATCGTCTGCAAAGCTATGTCGCGTGCTGCGGTATGCGGAGACACTAAAATCACCATAGTAGAACACAGATGAAGCATCTAAGTTGATGTAATAGCCAGTAAGAAGTAATCCAATTCAAGTTTTAGGTATCGATTATTGACTTTTTAGCTGGCTTTGGTGCCTTGGACATGAGCTAGGACCTTAAGATTCTGCATGAAAGGAGGACTAGCAGCCGAGTTGCACGGGAGAAAGTGAAAAGTGTTCATATGTAGTAAAAACCTGAGAAATCCGTCCGTTTTCGTCATTTGTTATCGAATCGACTTAAAGCCAGATCGTCACATTGGCTGCTCTTCTCTCTGAAACGAGAGACATCCGTCAGTATCGATTATTGACTTTTTAGCTGGCTTTGGTGCCTTGGACATGAGATAGGACCTTAACATTCTGCATGAAAGGAGGACTAGCAGCCGAGATGCACGGGAGAATGCGAAAATTGTTCAAATGTAGTAAAAACCTTAGAAATCCGTCCGTTTTCGTCATTTGTTATCGAATCGACTTAAAGCCAGATCGTCACATTGGCTGCTCTTCTCTCTGAAACGGTTGCACTTATCGTCTGCAAAGCTATGTCGCGTGCTGCGGTATGCGGAGACACTAAAATCACCATAGTAGAACACAGATGAAGCATCTAAGTTGATGTAATAGCCAGTAAGAAGTAATCCTATTCAAGTTTTAGGTATCGATTATTGACTTTTAAGCTGGCTTTGGTGCCTTTGACATGAGCTATGACCTTAAGATTCTGCATTAAAGGAGGACTAGCAGCCGAGTTGCACGGGAGAAAGTGAAAAGTGTTCATATGCAGTAAAAACCTGAGACATCCGTCCGTTTTCGTCATTTGTTATCGAATCGACTTAAAGCCAGATCGTCACATTGGCCGCTCTTCTGTCTGAAACGGTTGTACTTATCGTCTGCAAATCTATGTCGCATGATGCGGTATGCGGAGACACTAAAAGCAACATAGTAGAACACCCATTAAGCTTCTAAGTTGATGTAATACCCAGTAAGAAGTAGTAAAATTAGAGTTTTAGGTATCGATTATTGACTTTTTAGCTGGCTTTGGTGCCTTGGACATGAGATAGGACCTTAACATTCTGCATGAAAGGAGGACTAGCAGCCGAGATGCACGGGAGAATGCGAAAAGTGTTCATATGTAGTAAAAACCTTAGAAATCCGTCCGTTTTCGTCATTTGTTATCGAATCGACTTAAAGCCAGATCGTCACATTGGCTGCTCTTCTCTCTGAAACGGTTGCACTTATCGTCTGCAAATCTATGTCGCGTGCTGCGGTATGCGGAGACACTAAAATCACCATAGTAGAACACAGATGAAGCATCTAAGTTGATGTAATAGCCAGTAAGAAGTAATCCAATTCAAGTTTTAGGTATCGATTATTGACTTTTTAGCTGGCTTTAGTGCATTTGACATGAGCTATGACCTTAAGATTCTGCATTAAAGGAGGACTAGCAGCCGAGTTGCATGGGAGAATGTGAAAAGTGTTCATATGTAGTAAAAACCTGAGAAATCCGTCCGTTTCGTCATTTGTTATCGAATCGACTTAAAGCCAGATCGTCACATTGGCTGCTCTTCTCTCTGAACCGGTTGCACTTATCGTCTGCAAAGCTATGTCGCGTGCTGCGGTATGCGGAGACACTAAAATCACCATAGTAGAACACAGATGAAGCATCTAAGTTTATGTAATAGCCAGTAAGAAGTAATCCAATTCAAGTTTTAGGTATCGATTATTGACTTTTTAGCTGGCTTTGGTGCCTTGGACATGAGCTAGGACCTTAACATTCTGCATGAAAGGAGGACTAGCAGCCGAGTTGCACGGGAGAAAGTGAAAAGTGTTCATATGTAGTAAAAACCTGAGAAATCCGTCCGTTTTCGTCATTTGTTATCGAATCGACTTAAAGCCAGATCGTCACATTGGCTGCCCTTCTCTCTGAAACGGTTGCACTTATCGTCTGCAAAGCTATGTCGCGTGCTGCGGTATGCGGAGACACTAAAATCACCATAGTAGAACACAGATGAAGCATCTAAGTTGATTTAATAGCCAGTAAGAAGTAATCCAATTCAAGTTTTAGGTATCGATTATTGACTTTTTAGCTGGCTTTGGTGCCTTGGACATGAGCTAGGACCTTAAGATTCTGCATGAAAGGAGGACTATCAGCCGAGTTGCACGGGAGAATGTGAAAAGTGTTCATATGCAGTAAAAAGCTGAGACATCCGTCAGTTTTCGTCATTTGTTATCGAATCGACTTAAAGCCAGATCGTCACATTGGCCGCTCTTCTGTCTGAAACGGTTGTACTTATCGTCTGCAAAGCTATGTCGCGTCCTGCGGTATGCGGACACACTAAAAGCACCATAGTAGAACACAGACGAAGCATCTAAGTTGATGTAATAGCCAGTAAGAAGTAATCCAATTCAAGTTTTAGGTATTGAATATTCACCTTTTAGCTGGCTTTGGTGCCTTGGACATGAGCTAGGACCTTAAGATTCTGCATTAAAGGAGGACTAGCAGCCGAGTTGCACGGGAGAATGTGAAAAGTGTTCATATGCAGTAAAAACCTGAGACATCCGTCTGTTTTCGTCATTTGTTATCGAATCGACTTAAAGCCAGATCGTCACATTGGCCGCTCTCCTCTCTGAAACGGTTGTACTTATCGTCTGCAAAGCTATGTCGCGTGCTGCGGTATGTGGACACACTAAAAGCACCATAGTAGAACACAGATGAAGCTTCTAAGTTGATGTAATAGCCAGTAAGAAGTAGTACAATTCAAGTTTTAGGTATCGATTATTGACTTTTTAGCTGGCTTTGGTGCCTTGGACATGAGCTAGGACCTTAAGATTCTGCATGAAAGGAGGACTAGCAGCCGAGTTGCACGGGAGAATGTGAAACGTGTTCATATGTAGTAAAAACCTGAGACATCCGTCCGTTTTCGTCATTTGTTATCGAATCGACTTAAAGCCAGATCGACACATTGGCCGCTCTTCTCTCTGAAACGGTTGTACTTATCGTCTGCAAAGCTATGTCGCATGATGCGGTATGCGGAGACACTAAAAGCAACATAGTAGAACACCCATTAAGCTTCTAAGTTGATGTAATACCCAGTAAAAAGTAGTAAAATTCAAGTTTTAGGTATCGATTATTGACTTTTTAGCTGGCTTTGGTGCCTTGGACATGAGATAGGACCTTAACATTCTGCATGAAAGGAGGACTAGCAGCCGAGATGCACGGGAGAATGCGAAAATTGTTCAAATGTAGTAAAAACCTTAGAAATCCGTCCGTTTTCGTCATTTGTTATCGAATCGACTTAAAGCCAGATCGTCACATTGGCTGCTCTTCTCTCTGAAACGGTTGCACTTATCGTCTGCAAAGCTATGTCGCGTGCTGCGGTATGCTGAGACACTAAAAGCACCATAATAGAACACAGATGAAGCTTCTAAGTTGATGTAATAGCCAGTAAGAAGTAGTACAATTCAAGTTTTAGGTATTGAATATGGAACTTTTAGCTGGCTTTGGTGCCTTGGACATGAGCTAGGACCTTAAGATTCTGCATGAAAGGAGGACTAGCAGCCGAGTTGCATGGGGGAATGTGAAAAGTGTTCAAATGTAGTAAAAACCTGAGAAATCCGTCCGTTTTCGTCATTTGTTATCGAATCGACTTAAAGCCAGATCGTCACATTGGCCGCTCTTCTCTCTGAAACGGTTGTACTTATCGTCTGCAAAGCTATGTCGCGTGCTGCGGTATGCGGAGACACTAAAATCACCATAGTAGAACACAGATGAAGCATCTAAGTTGATGTAATAGCCAGTAAGAAGTAATCCAATTCAAGTTTTAGGTATCGATTATTGACTTTTTAGCTGGCTTTGGTGCCTTGGACATGAGCTAGGACCTTAACATTCTGCATGAAAGGAGGACTAGCAGCCGAGTTGCACGGGAGAAAGTGATAAGTGTTCATATGTAGTAAAAACCTGAGAAATCCGTCCGTTTTCGTCATTTGTTATCGAATCGACTTAAAGCCAGATCGTCACATTGGCTGCTCTTCTCTCTGAAACGGTTGCACTTATCGTCTGCAAAGCTATGTCGCGTGCTGCGGTATGCGGAGACACTAAAATCACCATAGTAGAACACAGATGAAGCATCTAAGTTGATTTAATAGCCAGTAAGAAGTAATCCAATTCAAGTTTTAGGTATCGATTATTGACTTTTTAGCTGGCTTTGGTGCCTTGGACATGAGCTAGGACCTTAAGATTCTGCATGAAAGGAGGACTATCAGCCGAGTTGCACGGGAGAATGTGAAAAGTGTTCATATGCAGTAAAAAGCTGAGACATCCGTCAGTTTTCGTCATTTGTTATCGAATCGACTTAAAGCCAGATCGTCACATTGGCCGCTCTTCTGTCTGAAACGGTTGTACTTATCGTCTGCAAAGCTATGTCGCGTCCTGCGGTATGCGGACACACTAAAAGCACCATAGTAGAACACAGACGAAGCATCTAAGTTGATGTAATAGCCAGTAAGAAGTAATCCAATTCAAGTTTTAGGTATTGAATATTCACCTTTTAGCTGGCTTTGGTGCCTTGGACATGAGCTAGGACCTTAAGATTCTGCATTAAAGGAGGACTAGCAGCCGAGTTGCACGGGAGAATGTGAAAAGTGTTCATATGCAGTAAAAACCTGAGACATCCGTCTGTTTTCATCATTTGTTATCGAATCGACTTAAAGCCAGATCGTCACATTGGCCGCTCTCCTCTCTGAAACGGTTGTACTTATCGTCTGCAAAGCTATGTCGCGTGCTGCGGTATGTGGACACACTAAAAGCACCATAGTAGAACACAGATGAAGCTTCTAAGTTGATGTAATAGCCAGTAAGAAGTAGTACAATTCAAGTTTTAGGTATCGATTATTGACTTTTTAGCTGGCTTTGGTGCCTTGGACATGAGCTAGGACCTTAAGATTCTGCATGAAAGGAGGACTAGCAGCCGA
Organism: Schistocerca gregaria; assembly: GCF_023897955.1. Taxonomy (NCBI): domain Eukaryota; kingdom Metazoa; phylum Arthropoda; class Insecta; order Orthoptera; family Acrididae; genus Schistocerca; species Schistocerca gregaria. The sequence goes on from NW_026061741.1 coordinate 2,222,386, forward strand.
GTTGCACGGGAGAATGTGAAACGTGTTCATATGTAGTAAAAACCTGAGACATCCGTCCGTTTTCGTCATTTGTTATCGAATCGACTTAAAGCCAGATCGACACATTGGCCGCTCTTCTCTCTGAAACGGTTGTACTTATCGTCTGCAAAGCTATGTCGCATGATGCGGTATGCGGAGACACTAAAAGCAACATAGTAGAACACCCATTAAGCTTCTAAGTTGATGTAATACCCAGTAAAAAGTAGTAAAATTCAAGTTTTAGGTATCGATTATTGACTTTTTAGCTGGCTTTGGTGCCTTGGACATGAGATAGGACCTTAACATTCTGCATGAAAGGAGGACTAGCAGCCGAGATGCACGGGAGAATGCGAAAATTGTTCAAATGTAGTAAAAACCTTAGAAATCCGTCCGTTTTCGTCATTTGTTATCGAATCGACTTAAAGCCAGATCGTCACATTGGCTGCTCTTCTCTCTGAAACGGTTGCACTTATCGTCTGCAAAGCTATGTCGCGTGCTGCGGTATGCTGAGACACTAAAAGCACCATAATAGAACACAGATGAAGCTTCTAAGTTGATGTAATAGCCAGTAAGAAGTAGTACAATTCAAGTTTTAGGTATTGAATATGGAACTTTTAGCTGGCTTTGGTGCCTTGGACATGAGCTAGGACCTTAAGATTCTGCATGAAAGGAGGACTAGCAGCCGAGTTGCATGGGGGAATGTGAAAAGTGTTCAAATGTAGTAAAAACCTGAGAAATCCGTCCGTTTTCGTCATTTGTTATCGAATCGACTTAAAGCCAGGTCGTCACATTGGCCGCTCTTCTGTCTGAAACGGTTGTACTTATCGTCTGCAAAGCTATGTCGCGTGCTGCGGTATGCGGACACAGTAAAAGCACCATAGTAGAACACAGATGAAGCTTCTAAGTTGATGTAATTGCCAGTAAGAAAAAGTAAAATTCAAGTTTTATGTATCGGTTATTGACTTTTTACACTTCTTTGGTGCCTTGGACACGAGCTAGGAACTTAAGATTTCGCATGAAGGAGGACTAGCAGCCGAGTTGCACGGGAGAATGTGAAAAGTGTTCATATGTAGTAAAAACCTGAGACATCCGTCCGTTTTCGTCATTTGTTATCGAATCGACTTAAAGCCAGATCGTCACATTGGCCGCTCTTCTGTCTGAAACGGTTGTACTTATCGTCTGCAAAGCTATGTCGCGTGCTGTGGTATGCGGACACAGTAAAAGCACCATAGTAGAACACAGATGAAGCTTCTAAGTTGATGTAATTGCCAGTAAGAAAAAGTAAAATTCAAGTTATATGTATCGGTTATTGACTTTTTACACTTCTTTGGTGCCTTGGACACGAGCTAGGAACTTAAGATTTCGCATGAAGGAGGACTAGCAGCCGAGTTGCACGGGAGAATGTGAAAAGTGTTCAAATGTAGTAAAAACCTGAGAAATCCGTCCGTTTTCGTCATTTGTTATCGAATCGACTTAAAGCCAGATCGTCACATTGGCCGCTCTTCTCTCTGAAACGGTTGTACTTATCGTCTGCAAAGCTTTGTCGCGTGCTGCGGTATGCGGAGACACTAAAATCACCATAGTAGAACACAGATGAAGCTTCTAAGTTGATGTAATAGCCAGTAAGAAGTAGTACAATTCGCGTTTTAGGTATCGATTATTGACTTTTTAGCTGGCTTTGGTGCCTTGGACATGAGCTAGGACCTTAAGATTCTCCAATAAAGGAGGACTAGCAGCCGAGTTGCACGGGAGAATGTGAAAAGTGTTCATATGTAGTAAAAACCTGAGAAACCCATCCGTTTTCGTCATTTGTTATCGAATCGACTTAAAGCCAGATCGTCACATTGGCCGCTCTTCTCTCTGAAACGGTTGTACTTATCGTCTGCAAAGCTATGACGCGTGTTGCCTTAGGCGGAAACAGGAGAAGCACCATAGTAGAACACAGGTGAAGCTTCTAAGTTGATGTAATAGCCAGTAAGAAGTAGTAGAATTCAAGATTTAGATATCGATTATTGACTTTTTAGCTGGCTTTGGTGCCTTGGACATGAGCTAGGACCTTAAGATTCTGCATGAAAGGAGGACTAGCAGCCGAGTTGCACGGGACTATGTGAAAAGTTTTCATATGTAGTAAAAACCTAAAAATTCGTCCGTTTTCGTCATTTGTTATCGAATCTACTTAAAGCAAGATCGTCACATTGGCCGCTCTTCTCTCTGAAACGGTTGTACTTATCGTCTACAAAGCTATGTCGCGTGCTGCGATATGCAGAGACACTAAAAGCACCATAGTAGAACACAGATGAAGCTTCTAAGTTGATGTAATAGCCAGTAATAAGTAGTACAATTAAAAGTTTTAGGTATCGGTTATTGACTTTTTATCCTTCTTTGGTCCCTTGGACACGATCTAGGAACTTAAGATTTTGCATGAAGGAGGACTAGCAGCCGAGTTGCACGGGAGAATGTGGAAAGTGTTCATATATAGTAAAAACCTGAGAAATCCGTCCGTTTTCGTCATTTGTTATCGAATCGACTTAAAGCCAGATCGTCATATTGGCCGCTCTTCTCTCTGAAACGGTTGTACTTATCGTCTGCAAAGCTATGTCACCTGCTGCGGTATGCGGAGACACTAAAATCACAACAGTAGAACACAGATCAAGCTTCTAAGTTGATGCAATATCCAGTAAGAAGTAGTACAATTCGCGTTTTAGGTATTGATTATTGACTTTTTAGATGGCTTTGGTGCCTTGGACATGAGCTAGGACCTTAAGATTCTGCATGAAAGGAGGACTAGCAGCTCAGTTGCACGGGGGTATGTGAAAAGTGTTCATATGTAGTAAAAACCTGAGAAATCCGTCCGTTTTCGTCATTTGTTATCGAATCGACTTAAAGCCAGATCGACACATTGGCCGCTTTTCTCTCTGAAACGGTTGTACTTATCGTCTGCAAAGCTATGTCGCGTGCTGCGGTATGCTGAGACACTAAAAGCACTATAGTAGAACACAGATCAAGCTTCTAAGTTGATGTAATAGCCAGTAAGAAGTAGTACAATACAAGTATTAGGTATTGAATATTGACCTTTTAGCTGGCTTTTGTGCCTTGGACATGAGCTGGGACCTTAAGATTCTGCATGAAAGGAGGACTAGCAGCCGAGTTCCACGGGAGAATGTGAAAAGTGTTCATATGTAGTAAAAACATGAGAAATACGTCCGTTTTCGTCATTTATTATCGAATCTACATAAAGCCAGATCGTCACATTGGCCGCTCTTCTCTCTCAAACGGTTGTACTTATCGTCTGCAAAGCTATGTCGCGTACTGCGGTATTCGGAGACGCTAAAAGCACCATGGTAGAACATAGATGAAGCTTCTAAGATGATGTAATAGTCAGTAAGAAGTAGTACAATTAAAGTTTTAGGTATCAGTTAATGACTTTTTACCCTTCTTTGGTGCCTTGGACACGTTCTAGGAAATTAAGATTTTGCATGAAGGAGGACTATCAGCCGAGTTGCACGGGAGAATGTGAAAAGTGTTCATATGTGGTAAAAACCTGAGACATCCGTCCGTTTTCGTCATTTGTTATCGAATCGACTTAAAGCCAGACCGTCACATTGGCCGCTCTTCTCTCTGAAACGCTTGTACTTATCGTCTGCAAAGCCATGTCGCGTGCTGCGGTATGCGGAGGCACTAAAAACACCATAGTAGAACACAGATGAAGCTTCTAAGTTGATGTAATAGCCAGTAAGAAGTAGTACAATTCAAGTTGTAGGTATCGATTATTGACTTTTTAGCTAGCTTTGGTGCCTTGGACATGAGCTAGGACCTTAAGATTCTGCATGAAAGGAGGACTAGCAGCCGAGTTGCACGGGAGAATGTGAAAAGTGTTCATAAGTAGTAAAAACCTGAGAAATTCGTCCGTTTTTGTCATTTGTTTTCGAATCGACTTAAAGCCAGATCGTCACATGGGCAGCTCTTCTCTCTGAAACGCTTGTACTTATCGTCTGCAAAACTATGTCGCATGCTGCGGTATGCTGAGACACTACAAGCAGCATAGTAGAACATAGATGAAGCTTCTAAGTTGATGTAATAGCCAGTAAGAAGTAGTACAATTCAAGTTTTAGGTCTTGATTATTGACTTTTTAGCTGGCTTTGGTGCCTTGGACATGAGCTAGGACCTTAAGATTCTGCATGAAAGGAGGACTAGCAGCCGAGTTGCACGGGAGAATGTGAAAAGTGTTCATATGTAGTAAAAACCTAAGAAATTCGTCCGTTTTCGTCATTTGTTATCGAATCGACTTAAAGCCAGATCGTCACATTGGCCGCTCTTCTCTCTGAAACGGTTGTACTTATCGTCTGCAAAGCTATGGCGCATGCTGCGGTATGCGGAGACAATAAAAGCACCATAGTAGAACACAGATGAAGCTTCTAATTTGACGTAATAGCCAGGAAGAAGTAGTACAATTCAAGTTTTAGGTATCGACTATTGACTTTTTAGCTGGCTTTGGTGCCTTGGACATGAGCTAGGACCTTAACATTCTGCATGAAAGGAGGACTAGCAGCCGATTTGCATGGGAGAATATGAAAAGTGTTCATATGTAGTAAAAACCTGAGAAATCCGTACGTTTTCGACATTTGTTATCGAATCGACTTAAAGCCAGATCGTCACATTGGCCGCTTTTCTCTCTGAAAAAGTTGTACTTATCGTCCGCAAAGCTATGTCGCGTGCTGCGGTATGCGGAGACACTAAAAGCACCATAGTAGAACACAGATGAAGCTTCTAAGTTGATGTAATAGCCAGTAAGAAGTAGTACAATTTAAGTTTTAGGTATCGATTATTGACATTTAGCTAGCTTTGGTGCCTTGGACATGAGCTAGGACCTTATGATTCTGCATGAAAGGAGGACTAGCAGCCGAGTTGCACGGGAGAATGTGAAAAGTGTTCATATGTAGTACAAACCTGAGAAATCCGTCCGTTTTCGTCATTTGTTATCGAATCGACTTAAAGCCAGATCGTCACAATGGCAGCTCTTCTCTCTGAAACGGTTGTACTTATCGTCTGCAAAACTATGTCGCGTGCTGCGGTATGCGGAGAAACCAAAAGCACCGTAGTAGAACACAGATGAAGCTTCTAAGTTGATGTAATAGCCAGGAAGAAGTAGTACAATTCAAGTTTTAGGTATTGATTATTGACTTTTTAGCTGGCTTTGTTGCCTTGGACATGAGCTAGGACCTTAAGATTCTGCATGAAAGGAGGCCTAGCAGCCGAGTTGCAAGGGAGAATGTGAAAAGTGTTCATATGTAGTAAAAACCTGAGAAATCGGTCCGTTTTCGTCATTTGTTATCGAATCGACTTAAAGCCAGATCGTCACATTGGCCGCTCTGCTCTCGGAAACGGTTGTACTTATCGTCAGCAAAGCTATGTCGCTTGTTGCTGTAGGCGGAAACAGAAAAGGACCATAGTAGAACACAGATGAAGCTTCTAAGTTGATGTAATAGCCAATAAGAAGTAGTACAATTAAAGTTTTAGGTATCGGTTATTGACTTTTTACCCTTCTTTGGTGCCTTGGACACGAGCTAGGAACTTAAGATTTTGCATGAGGGAGGACTAGCAGCCGAGTTGCACGGGAGAATGTGAAAAGTGTTCATATGTAGTAAAAACCTGAGAAATCCGCCCGTATTCGTCATTTGTTATCGAATCGACTTAAAGCCAGATCGTCACATTGGCCGCTCTTCTCTCTGAAACGGTTGTACTTATCGTCTACAAAGCTATGTCGCGTGCTGCGATATGCGGACACATTGAAAGCACCATAGTAGAAGACAAATGATGCGACTAAGTTGATGTAATAGCCAGTAAGAAGTAGTCCAATTCAAGATTTAGGTATCGATTATTGACTTTTTAGCTGGCTTTGGTGCCTTGGACATGAGCTAGGACCTTATGATTCTGCATGAAACGAGGACTAGCGGCCGCGTTGCACGGGAGTATGTGAAAAGTGTTCATATGTAGTAAAAACCTGAGAAATCCGTCCATTTTCGTCATTTGTTATCGAATCGACTTAAAGCCAGATCGTCACATTGGCCGCTCTTCTCTCTGAAACGGTTGTACTTATCGTCTGCAAAAGTATGTCGCGTGCTGCGGTATGCGGAGAAACTAAAAGCACCGTAGTAGAACACAGAAGAAGCTTCTAAGTTGATGTAATAGCCAGGAAGAAGTAGTACAATTCAAATTTTAGGTATTGATTATTGACTTTTTAGCTGGCTTTGGTGCCTTGGACATGAGCTAGGACCTTAAGATTCTGCATGAAAGGAGGACTGGCAGCCGAGTTGCAAGGGAGAATGTGAAAAGTGTTCATATGTAGTAAAAACCTGAGAAATCGGTCGGTTTTCGTCATTTGTTATCGAATCGACTTAAAGCCAGATCGTCACATTGGGCGCTCTTCTCTCTGAAACGCTTGAACTTATCGTCTGCAAAGCTATGTCGCGTCCTGCGGTATGCGGAGACACTAAAATCACCATAGTAGAACACAGATGAAGCTTCTAAGTTGAGGTAATAGCCAGTAAGAAGTAGTACAATTCAAGTTTTAGGTATCGATTATTGACTTTTTAGCTGGCTTTGGTGCCTTGGACATCAGCTAGGACCTTAAGATTCTGCATGAATGGTGGACTAGCAGCCGAGTTGCAGGGGAGAATGTAAAAAGTGTTCATATGAAGTTAAAACCTGAGAAATCCGTCCGTTTTCGTCATTTGTTATGGAATCGACTTAAAGCCAGATCGTCACATTGGCCGCTCTGCTCTCGGAAACGGTTGTACTTATCGTCTGCAAAGCTATGTCGCTTGTTGCTGTAGGCGGAAACAGAAAAGCACCATAGTAGAACACAGATGAAGCTTCTACGTTGATGTAATAGCCAGTAAGAAGTAGTACAATTCAAGTTTTACGTATCGATTATTGTCTTTTTAGCTGGCTTTGGTGCCTTGGACATGAGCTAGGACCTTAAGATTCTGCATGAAAGGAGGACTAGCAGCCGAGTTGCACGGGAGAATGTGAAAAGTGTTCATATGTAGTAAAAACCTGAGAAATCCGTCTGTTTTCGTCATTTGTTATCGAATCGACTTTAAGTCAGATCGTCACATTGGCCGCTCTTCTCTCTGAAACGGTTGTACTTATCGTCTACAAAGCTATGTCACGTGCTGCGGTATGTGGAGACACTAAAAGCAAAATAGTAGAACACAGATGAAGCTTCTAAGCTGATGTAATAGCCAGTAAGAAGTAGTACAATTCAAGTTTTAGGTATCAATTATTGACTTTTTAGCTAGCTTTGGTGCCTTCGACATGAGCTAGGACCTTAAGATTCTGCATGTAAGGAGGACTAGCAGCCGAGTTGCACGGGAGAATGTGAAAAATGTTCATATGCAGTAAAAACCTGAGACATCCGTCCGTTTTCGTCATTTGTTATCGAATCGTCTTGTCACATTGGCCGCTCTTATCTCCGAAACGCTTGTACTTATCGTCGGCAAAGCTATGTCGCGTGCTGCGGTATGCGGAGACACTAAAATCACCATAGTAGAACACAGACCTAGCTTCTAAGTTGATGTAATAGCCAGTAAGAAGTAGTACAATTCAAGTTTTAGGTATCGATTATTGACTTTTTAGCTGGCGTTGGTGCCTTGGACATGAGCTAGGTCCTTAAGATTCTGCATGAAAGGAGGAGTATCAGCCGAGTTGCAGGGGAAAATGTGGAAAGTGTTCATATGTAGTAAAAACCTGAGAAATCTGTCCGTTTTCGTCATTTGTTATCGAATCGACTTAAAGCCAGATCGTCACATTGGCCGCTCTTCTCTCTGAAACGGTTGTACTTATCGTCTACAAAGCTATGTCACGTGCTGCGGTATGTGGAGACACTAAAAGCAAAATAGTAGAACACAGATGAAGCTTCTAAGCTGATGTAATAGCCAGTAAGAAGTAGTACAATTCAAGTTTTAGGTATCAATTATTGACTTTTTAGCTGGCTTTGGTGCCTTCGACATGAGCTAGGACCTTAAGATTCTGCATGTAAGGAGGACTAGCAGCCGAGTTGCACGGGAGAATGTGAAAAATGTTCATATGCAGTAAAAACCTGAGACATCCGTCCGTTTTCGTCATTTGTTATCGAATCGTCTTAAAGCCAGATAGTCACATTGGCCGCTCTTATCTCCGAAACGCTTGTACTTATCGTCTGCAAAGCTATGTCGCGTGCTGCGGTATGCGGAGACACTAAAATCACCATAGTAGAACACAGATGAAGCTTCTAAGTTGATGTAATAGCGAGTAAGAAGTAGTCCAATTCAAGTTTTAGGTATCGATTATTGACTTTTTAGCTGGCTTTGGTGCCTTGGACATGCGCTAGGACCTTAAGATTCTGCATGAAAGGAGGACTAGCAGCCGAGTAGCACGGGAGAATGTGAAAAGTGTTCATATGTAGTAAAAACCTGAGAAATTCGTCCGTTTTCGTCATTTGTTATCGAATCGACTTAAAGCCAGATCGTCACATTGGCCGCTCTTCTCTCTGAAACGGTTGTACTTATAGTCTACAAAGCTATGTCGCGTGCTGCGGTATGCGGAGACACTAAAATCACCATAGTAGAACACAGATGGAGCTACTAAGTTGATGTAATAGCCAGTAAGAAGTAGTTCAATTCAAGTTTTCGGTATCGATTATTGACTTTTTAGCTAGCTTTGGTGCCTTGGACATGAGCTAGGACCTTAAGGTTCTGCATGAAAGGAGGACTAGCAGCCGAGTAGCACGGGAGAATGTGAAAAGTGTTCATATGTAGTAAAAAACTGGGAAATTCGTCCGTTTTCGTCATTTGTTATCGAATCGACTTAAAGCCACATCGTCTTATTGGCCGCTCTTCTCTCTGAAACGCGTGTACTTATCGCCTGCAAAGCTATGTCGCATGCTGCGGTATGCTGAGACACTACAGGCAGCATAGTAGAACACAGATGAAGCTTCTAAGTTGATGTAATAGCCAGTAAGAATTAGTACAATTCAAGTTTTAGGTATCGATTATTGACTTTTTAGCAAGTTTTGGTGCCTTGGACATGAGCTAGGACTTAAGATTCTGCATGAAAGGAGGACTAGCAGCCGAGTAGCACGGGAGAATGTGAAAAGTGATCATATGTAGTAAAAATCTGAGACATCCGTCCGTTTTCGTCATTTGTTATCGAATCGACTTAAAGCCAGATCATCACATTGGCCGCTCTGCTCTCGGAAACGGTTGCACTTATCGTCTGCAAAGCAATGTCGCGTTTTGCCGTAGGCGGAAACAGAAAAGCACCATAGTAGAACACAGATGAAGCTTCTAAGTTGATGTAATAGCCAGTAAGGAGTAGACCAATTGGAGATTTAGGTATCGATTATTGACTTTTTAGCTGGCTTTGGTGCCTTGGACATGAGCTAGGACTTTAAGATTCTGCATAAAAGGAGGACTAGCAGCCCAGTTGCACGGGAGAATGTGAAAAGTGTTCATATGTATTAAAAACCTGAGACATCCGTCCGTTTTCGTCATTTGTGATCGAATCGACTTAAAGCCAGATCGTCACATTGGCCGCTCTTCTCTCTGAAACGGCTGTACTTATCGTCTGCAAAGCTATGTCGCGTGCTGCGGTATGCGGAGACACTAAAAGCACCATAGTAGAACACAGATGGAGCTTCTAAGTCGATGTAATAGCCAGTAAGAAGTAGTACAATTCAAGTTTTAGGTCTCGATTATTGACTTTTTAGCTGGCTTTGGTGCCTTGGACATGAGCTAGTACCTTAAAATTCTGCATGAAAGGAGGACTAGCATCCGAGTTGCACGGGAGAATGTGAAAAGTGTTCATATGTAGTGAAAACCTTAGAAATCCATCCGTTTTCGTCATTTGTTATCGAATCGACTTAAAGCCAGATCGTCACATTGGCCGCTCTTCTCTCTGAAACGGTTGTACTTATCGTCTGCAAAGCTATGTCGCGTGCTGCGGTATGTGGAGACACTAAAATTACCATAGTAGAACACAGATGAAGCATCTAAGTTGATGTAATAGCCAGTAAGAAGTAGTACAATTCAAGTTTTAGGTATCGATTATTGACTTTTTAGCTGGCTTTGGTGCCTTCGACATGAGCTAGGACCTTAAGATTCTGCATGTAAGGAGGACTAGCAGCCGAGTTGCACGGGAGAATGTGAAAAGTGTTCATATGTAAAAAAATACCTGAGAAATCCATCCGTTTTCGTCATTTGTTATCGAATCGACTTAAAGCCAGATCGTCACATTGTTCGCTCTTCTCTCTGAAACGGTTGTTCTTATCGTCTGCAAAGCTATGTCGCATGCTGCGGTATGCTGAGACACTACAAGCAGCATAGTAGAACACAGATGAAGCTTCTAAGTTGATGTAATAGCCAGGAAGAAGTAGTCCAATTCAAGTTTTAGGTATCGATTATTGACTTTTTAGCTGGCTTTGGTGCCTTGGACATGAGCTAGGACCTTAAGATTCTGCATGAAAGGAGGACTAGCAGCCGAGTAGCACGGGAGAATGTGAAAAGTGTTCATATGTAGTAAAAACCTGGGAAATTCGTCCGTTTTCGTCATTTGTTATCGAATCGACTTAAAGCCACATCGTGTTATTGGCCGCTCTTCTCTCTGAAACGCTTGTACTTATCGTCTGCAAAGCTATGTCGCATGCTGCGGTATGCTGAGACACTACAAGCAGCATAGTAGAACACAGATGAAGCTTCTAAGATGATGTAATAGCCAGTAAGAAGTAGTACAATTCAAGTTTTAGGTATCGATTATTGACTTTTTAGCTAGCATTGGTGCCTTGGACATGAGCTAGGACCTTAAGATTCTGCATGCAAGGAGGCCTAGCAGCCGAGTAGCACGGGAGAATGTGAAAAGTGATCATATATAGTAAAAACCTGAGAAATTCGTCCGTTTTCGTCATTTGTTATCGAATCGACTTAAAGCCAGATCGTCACATTGGCCGCTCTTCTCTCTGAAACACTTGTACTTATCGTCTGCAAAGCTATGTCGCATGCTGCGGTATGCTGAGACACTACAAGCAGCATAGTAAAACACAGATGAAGCTTCTAAGTTGATGTAATAGCCAGTAAGAAGTAGTACAATTCAAGTTTTAGGTATCGATTATTGACTTTTTAGCTGGCTTTGGTGCCTTGGACATGAGCTTGGACCTTAAGATTCTGCATGAAAGGAGGACTAGCAGCCGAGTTGCACGGGAGAATGTAAAAAGTGTTCATATGAAGTAAAAACCTGAGAAATCCGTCCGTTTTCGTCATTTGTTATCGAATCGACTTAAAGCCAGATCGTCACATTGGCCGCTCTTCTCTCTGAAACGGTTGTACTTATCGTCTTCAAAGCTATGTCGCGTGCTGCGGTATGCGGAGACACTAAACGCACCATAGTAGAACACAGATGAAGCTTCTAAGTTGATGTAATAGCCAGTAAGAAGTAGTACAATTCAAGTTTTAGGTATCCATTATTGACTTTTTAGCTGGCTTTGGTACCTTGGACATGAGCTAAGACCTTAAGATTCTGCATGAAAGGAGGACTAGCAGCCGAGTTGCACGGGAGAATGTGAAAAGTGTTCATATGTAGTAAAAACCTGAGAAATCCGTACGTTTTCGACATTTGTTATCGAATCGACTTAAAGCCAGATCGTCACATTGGCCGCTTTTCTCTCTGAAAAAGTTGTACTTATCGTCCGCAAAGCTATGTCGCGTGCTGCGGTATGCGGAGACACTAAACGCACCATAGTAGAACACAGATGAAGCTTCTAAGTTGATGTAATAGCCAGTAAGAAGTAGTACAATTCAAGTTTTAGGTATCCATTATTGACTTTTTAGCTGGCTTTGGTACCTTGGACATGAGCTAAGACCTTAAGATTCTGCATGAAAGGAGGACTAGCAGCCGAGTTGCACGGGAGAATGTGAAAAGTGTTCATATGTAGTAAAAACCTGAGAAATTCGTCCGTTTTCGTCATTTGTTATCGAATCGACTTAAAGCCAGATCGTCACATTGGCCGCTCTTCTCTCTGAAACACTTGTACTTATCGTCTGCAAAGCTATGTCGCATGCTGCGGTATGCTGAGACACTACAAGCAGCATAGTAAAACACAGATGAAGCTTCTAAGTTGATGTAATAGCCAGTAAGAAGTAGTACAATTCAAGTTTTAGGTATCGATTATTGACTTTTTAGCTGGCTTTGGTGCCTTGGACATGAGCTAGGACCTTAAGATTCTGCATGAAAGGAGGACTAGCAGCCGAGTTGCAGGGGAAAATGTAAAAAGTGTTCATATGAAGTAAAAACCTGAGAAATCCGTCCGTTTTCGTCATTTGTTATCGAATCGACTTAAAGCCAGATCGTCACATTGGCCGCTCTTCTCTCTGAAACGGTTGTACTTATCGTCTGCAAAGTTATGTCGCGTGCTGCGGTATGCGGAGACACTAAAAGCACCATAGTAGAACACAGATGAAGCTTCTAAGTTGATGTAATACCCAGTAAGAAGTAGTGCAATTCAAGTTTTAGGTATCCATTATTGACTTTTTAGCTGGCTTTGGTACCTTGGACATGAGCTAGGACCTTAAGATTCTGCATGAAAGGAGGACTAGCAGCCGAGTTGCACGGGAGAATGTGAAAAGTGTTCATATGTAGTAAAAACCTGAGAAATCCGTACGTTTTCGTCATTTGTTATCGAATCGACTTAAAGCCACATCGTCTTATTGGCCGCTCTTCTCTCTGAAACGCTTGTACTTATCGTCTGCAAAGCTATGTCGCATGCTGCGGTATGCTGAGACACTACAAGCAGCATAGTAGAACACAGATGAAGCTTCTAAGTTGATGTAATAGCCAGTAAGAAGTAGTACAATTCAAGTTTTAGGTATCGATTATTGACTTTTTAGCTAGCTTTGGTGCCTTGGACATGAGCTAGGACCTTAAGATTCTGCATGCAAGGAGGACTAGCAGCCGAGTAGCACGGGAGAATGTGAAAAGTGATCATATATAGTAAAAACCTGAGAAATTCGTCCGTTTTCGTCATTTGTTATCGAATCGACTTAAAGCCAGATCGTCACATTGGCCGCTCTTCTCTCTGAAACACTTGTACTTATCGTCTGCAAAGCTATGTCGCATGCTGCGGTATGCTGAGACACTACAAGCAGCATAGTAAAACACAGATGAAGCTTCTAAGTTGATGTAATAGCCAGTAAGAAGTAGTACAATTCAAGTTTTAGGTATCGATTATTGACTTTTTAGCTGGCTTTGGTGCCTTGGACATGAGCTAGGACCTTAAGATTCTGCATGAAAGGAGGACTAGCAGCCGAGTTGCAGGGGAGAATGTAAAAAGTGTTCATATGAAGTAAAAACCTGAGAAATCCGTCCGTTTTCGTCATTTGTTATCGAATCGTCTTAAAGCCAGATCGTCACATTGGCCGCTCTTCTCTCTGAAACGGTTGTACTTATCGTCTGCAAAGCTATGTCGCGTGCTGCGGTATGCTGAGACACTAAAAGCACCATAGTAGAACACAGATGAAGCTTCTAAGTTGATGTAATAGCCAGTAAGAAGTAGTACAATTCAAGTTTTAGGTATCCATTATTGACTTTTTAGCTGGCTTTGGTACCTTGGACATGAGCTAGGACCTTAAGATTCTGCATGAAAGGAGGACTAGCAGCCGAGTTGCACGGGAGAATGTGAAAAGTGTTCATATGTAGTAAAAACCTGAGAAATCCGTACGTTTTCGTCATTTGTTATCGAATCGACTTAAAGCCAGATCGTCACATTGGCCGCTCTTCTCTCTGAAAAAGTTGTACTTATCGTCTGCAAAGCTATGTCGTGTGTTGCCGTAGGCGGAAACAGGAAAAGCACCATAGTAGAACACAGATGAAGCTTCTAAGTTGATGTAATAGCGAGTAAGAAGTAGTCCAATTCAAGTTTTAGGTATCGATTATTGACTTTTTAGCTGGCTTTGGTGCCTTGGACATGAGCTAGGACCTTAAGATTCTGCATGAAAGGAGGACTAGCAGCCGAGTAGCACGGGAGAATGTGAAAAGTGTTCATATGTAGTAAAAACCTGGGAAATTCGTCCGTTTTCGTCATTTGTTATCGAATCGACTTAAAGCCACATCGTCTTATTGGCCGCTCTTCTCTCTGAAACGCTTGTACTTATCGTCTGCAAAGCTATGTCGCATGCTGCGGTATGCTGAGACACTACAAGCAGCATAGTAGAACACAGATGAAGCTTCTAAGTTGATGTAATAGCCAGTAAGAAGTAGTACAATTCAAGTTTTAGGTATCGATTATTGACTTTTTAGCTAGCTTTGGTGCCTTGGACATGAGCTAGGACCTTAAGATTCTGCATGCAAGGAGGACTAGCAGCCGAGTAGCACGGGAGAATGTGAAAAGTGATCATATATAGTAAAAACCTGAGAAATTCGTCCGTTTTCGTCATTTGTTTTCGAATCGACTTAAAGCCAGATCGTCACATTGGCCGCTCTTCTCTCTGAAACACTTGTACTTATCGTCTGCAAAGCTATGTCGCATGCTGCAGTATGCTGAGACACTACAAGCAGCATAGTAAAACACAGATGAAGCTCCTAAGTTGATGTAATAGCCAGTAAGAAGTAGTACGATTCAAGCTTTAGGTATCGATTATTGACTTTTTAGCTGGCTTTGGTGCCTTGGACATGAGCTAGGACCTTAAGATTCTGCATGAAAGGAGGACTAGCAGCCGAGTTGCAGGGGAGAATGTAAAAAGTGTTCATATGAAGTAAAAACCTGAGAAATCCGTCCGTTTTCGTCATTTGTTATCGAATCGACTTAAAGCCAGATCGTCACATTGGCCGCTCTGCTCTCGGAAACGGTTGTACTTATCGTCTGCAAAGCTATGTCGCGTGTTGCCGTAGGCGGAAACAGGAAAAGCACCATAGTAGAACACAGATGAAGCTTCTAAGTTGATGTAATAGCGAGTAAGAAGTAGTCCAATTCAAGTTTTAGGTATCGATTATTGACTTTTTAGCTGGCTTTGGTGCCTTGGACATGAGCTAGGACCTTAAGATTCTGCATGAAAGGAGGACTAGCAGCCGAGTAGCACGGGAGACTGTGAAAAGTGTTCATATGTAGTAAAAACCTGAGAAATTCGTCCGTTTTCGTCATTTGTTATCGAATCGACTTAAAGCCAGATCGTCACATTGGCCGCTCTTCTCTCTGAAACGGTTGTACTTATCGTCTACAAAGCTATGTCGCGTGCTGCGGTATGCGGAGACACTAAAATCACCATAGTAGAACACAGATGGAGCTACTAAGTTGATGTAATAGCCAGTAAGAAGTAGTACAATTCAAGTTTTAGGTATCGATTATTGACTTTTTAGCTAGCTTTGGTGCCTTGGACATGAGCTATGACCTTAAGATTCAGCATGAAAGGAGGACTAGCAACCGAGTAGCACGGGAGAATGTGAAAAGTGTTCATATGTAGTAAAAACCTGGGAAATTCGTCCGTTTTCGTCATTTGTTATCGAATCAACTTAAAGCCACATCGTCTTATTGGCCGCTCTTCTCTCTGAAACGGTTGTACTTATCGTCTGTAAAACTATGTCGCGTGCTGCGGTATGCGGAGAAACTAAAAGCACCGTAGCAGAACACAGATGAAGCTTCTAAGTTGATGTAATAGCCAGGAAGAAGTAGTACAATTCAAGTTTTAGGTATCGATTATTGACTTTTTAGCTGGCTTTGGTGCCTTGGACATGTGCTAGGACCTTAACATTCTGCATGAAAGGATTACTACCAGCCGAGTTGCACGGGAGAATGTGAAAAGTGTTCATATGTAGTAAAAACCTTAGAAATCCGTCCGTTTTCGTCATTTGTTATCGAATCGACTTAAAGCCAGATCGTCACATTGGCCGCTCTTCTCCCTGAAACTGTTGTACTTATCGTCTGCAAAGCTATGTCGCGTGCTGCGGTATGCGGAGACACTAAAAGCACCATAGTGGAACACAGATGAAGCTTCTAAGTTGATGTAATAGCCAGTAAGAAGTAGTACAATTCAAGTTTTAGGTACCCATTATTGACTTTTTAGCTGGCTTTGGTACCTTGGACATGAGCTAAGACCTTAAGATTCTGAATGAAAGGAGGACTAGCAGCCGAGTTGCATGGGAGAATGTGAAAAGTTTTCATATGTAGTAAAAACCTGAGAAATCCGTACGTTTTCGTCATTTGTTATCGAATCGACTTAAAGCCAGATCGTCACATTGGCCGCTCTTCTCTCTGAAAAAGTTGTACTTATCGTCTGCAAAGCTATGTCGCGTGCTGCGGTATGCGGAGACACTAAAATCACCATAAAAGAACACAGATGGAACTACTAAGTTGATGTAATAGCCAGTAAGAAGTAGTACAATTCAAGTTTTAGGTATCGAGTATTGACTTTTTAGCTAGCTTTGGTGCCTCGGACATGAGCTATGACCTTAAGATTCTGCATGAAAGGAGGACTAGCAGCCGAGTAGCACGGGAGAATGTGAAAAGTGTTCATATGTAGTAAAAACCTGGGAAATTCGTCCGTTTTCGTCATTTGTTATCGAATCGACTTAAAGCCACATCGTCTTATTGGCCGCCCTTCTCTCTGAAACGCGTGTACTTATCGTCTGCAAAGCTATGTCGCATGCTGCGGTGTGCTGAGACACTACAGGCAGCATAGTAGAACACAGATGAAGCTTCTAAGTTGATGTAATAGCCAGTAAGAAGTAGACCAATTCAAGATTTAGGTATCGATTATTGACTTTTTAGCTGGCTTTGGTGCCTTGGACATGAGCTAGGACTTTAAGATTCTGCATAAAAGGAAGACTAGCAGCCCAGTTGCACGGGAGAATGTGAAAAGTGTTCATATGTATTAAAAACCTGAGACATCCGTCCGTTTTCGTCATTTGTGATCGAATCGACTTAAAGCCAGATCGTCACATTAGCCGCTCTTCACTCTGAAACGGCTGTACTTATCGTCTGCAAAGCTATGTCGCGTGCTGCGATATGCGGAGACACTAAAAGCACCGTAGTAGAACACAGATGGAGCTTCTAAGTCGATGTAATAGCCAGTAAGAAGTAGTACAATTCAAGTTTTAGGTATCGATTATTGACTTTTTAGCTGGCTTTGAGCCTTGGACATGAGCTAGTACCTTAAAATTCTGCATGAAAGGAGGACTAGCATCCGAGTTGCACGGGAGAATGTGAAAAGTGTTCATATGTAGTAAAAACCTTAGAAATCCATCCGTTTTCGCATTTGTTATCGAATCGACTTAAAGCCAGATCGTCACATTGGCCGCTCTTCTCTCTGAAACGGTTGTACTTATCGTCTGCAAAGCTATGTCGCGTGCTGCGGTATGTGGAGACACTAAAATTACCATAGTAGAACACAGATGAAGCATCTAAGTTGATGTAATAGCCAGTAAGAAGTAATCCAATTCAAGTTTTAGGTATCGATTATTGACTTTTTAGCTGGCTTTGGTGCCTTCGACATGAGCTAGGACCTTAAGATTCTGCATGTAAGGAGGACTAGCAGCCGAGTTGCACGGGAGAATGTGAAAAGTGTTCATATGTAAAAAATACCTGAGAAATCCGTCCGTTTTCGTCATTTGTTATCGAATCGACTTAAAGCCAGATCGTCACATTGGTCGCTCTTCTCTCTGAAACGGTTGTACTTATCGTCTGCAAAGCTATGTCGCATGCTGCGGTATGCTGAGACACTACAAGCAGCATAGTAGAACACAGATGAAGCTTCTTCGTTGATGTAATAGCCAGTAAGAAGTAGTACAATTCAAGTTTTAGGTATCGATTATTGACTTTTTAGCTAGCTTTGGTGACTTGGACATGAGCTAGGACCTTAAGATTCAGCATGAAAGGAGGACTAGCAGCCGAGTAGCATGGGAGAATGTGAAAAGTGTTCATATGTAGTAAAAACCTGAGAAATTCGTCCGTTTTCGTCATTTGTTATCGAATCGACTTAAAGCCAGATCGTCACATTGGCCGCTCTGCTCTCGGAAACGGTTGTACTTATCGTCTGCAAAGCTATGTCGCGTGTTGCCGTAGGCGGAAACAGGAAAGGCACCATAGTAGAACACAGATGAAGCTTCTAAGTTGATGTAATAGCCAGTAAGAAGTAGTCCAATTCAAGTTTTAGGTATCGATTATTGACTTTTTAGCTGGCTTTGGTGCCTTGGACATGAGCTAGGACCTTAAGATTCTGCAAGAAAGGAGGACTAGCAGCCGAGTTGTAGGGGAAAATGTGAAAAGTGTTCATATGTAGTAAAAACCTGAGAAATCCGTCCGTTTTCGTCATTTGTTATCGAATCGACTTAATGGCAGATCGTCACATTGGCCGCTCTGCTCTCGGAAACGGTTGTACTTATCGTCTGCAAAGCTATGTCGCGTGTTGCCATAGGCGGAAACAGGAAAAGCACCATAGTAGAACACAGATGAAGCTTCTAATATGATGTAATAGCCAGTAAGAAGTAGTACAATTCAAGTTTTAGGTATCGGTTGTTGACTTTTTAGCTGACTTTGGTGCCTTGGACATGGGCTAGGACCTTAAGATTCTGCAATAAAGGAGGACTAGCAACCGAGTTGCACGGGAGAATGTGAAATGTGTTCATATGTAGTAAAAACCCGAGAAATCCGTCCGTTTTCGTCATTTGTTATCGAATCGACTTAAAGCCAGATCGTCAAATTAGTCGCACTTCTCTCTGAAACGGTTGTACTTATCGATTGCAAAGCTATGTCGCGTGCTGCGGTATGCGGAGACACTAAAAGCACAATAGTAGAACACAGATGAAGCTTCTAAGTTGATGTAATAGCCAGTAAGAAGTAGTACAATTCAAGTTTTAGGTATCGATTATTGTCTTTTTAGCAAGCTTTGGTGCCTTGGACATGAGCTAGGACCTTATGATTCTGCATGAAAGGAGGACTAGCAGCCGAGTTGCACGGGAGAATGTGAAAAGTGTTCATATGTAGTAAAAACCTGAGAAATCCGTCCGTTTTCGTCATTTGTTATCGAATCGACTTAAAGCCAGATCGTCACATTGGCCGCTCTTCTCTCTGAAACGGTTGTACTTATCGTCTGCAAAGCTATGTCGCGTGCTGCGGTATGCGGAGACACTAAAAGCACCATAGTAGAACACAGATCAAGCTTCTAAGTTGATGTAATAGCCAGTAAGAAGTAGTACAATTCAAGTTTTAGGTATTGAATATTGAATTTTTAGCTGGCTTTGGTGCCTTGGACATGAGCTAGGACCTTAATATTCTGCATGAAAGGAGGGCTAGCAGCCGAGTTGCACGGGAGAATGTGAAAAGTGTTCATATGTAGTAAAAACCTGAGATATCCGTCCATTTTCGTCATTTGTTATCGAATCGACTTAAAGCCAGATCGTTACATTAGCCGCTCTTCTCTCTGAAAAAGTTGTACTTATCGTCTGCAAAGCTATGTCGCGTGCTGCGGTATGCGGAGGCACTAGAAGCACCATAGTAGAACACAGATGAAGCTTCTAAGTTGATGTAATAGCCAGTAAGAAGTAGTACAATTCAAGTTTTAGGTATCGATTATTGACTTTTAAGCTGGCTTTGGTGCCTTGGACATGAGCTAGGACCTTCAGAATCTGCATGAAAGGAGGACTAGCAGCCGAGTTGCACGGGAGAATGTGAAAAGTTTTCATATGTAGTAAAAACATAAGAAATTCGTCCGTTTTCGTCATTTGTTATCGAATCGACTTAAAGCCAGATCGTCACATTGGCCGCTCTTCTCTCTGAAACGGTTGTACTTATCGTCTGCAAAGCTATGTCGCGTGCTGCGGTATGCGGAGACACTAAAAGCACCATAGTAGAACACAGATGAAGCTTCTAAGTTGACGTAATAGCCAGGAAGAAGTAGTACAATTCAAGTTTTAGGTGTCGGTTATGGACTTTTTAGCTGGCTTTGGTGCCTTGGACAAAAGTTAGGACCTTAACATTCTGTATGAAAGGAGGACTAGCAGCCGATTTGCATGGGAGAATGTGAAAAGTGTTCATATGTAGTAAAAACCGGAGAAATCCGTCCGTTTTCTTCATTTGTTATCGAATCGACTTAAAGCCAGATCGTCACATTGGCCGCTCTTCTCTCTGAAACGGTTGTACTTATCGTCTGCAAAGCTATGTCGCGTGCTGCGGTATGCTGAGACACTAAAAGCACCATAGTAGAACACAGATCAAGCTCCTAAATTGAAGTAATAGCCAGTAAGAAGTAGTACAATTCAAGTTTTATGTATCGATTATTGACTTTTTAGCTAGCTTTGGTGCCTTGGACATGAGCTAGGACCTTAAGATTCTGCATGAAAGGAGGACTAGCAGCCGAGTTGCACGGGAGAATGTGAAAAGTGTTCATAAGTAGTAAAAACCTGAGAAATTCGTCCGTTTTCGTCATTTGTTTTCGAATCGACTTAAAGCCAGATCGTCACATTGGCCGCTCTTCTCTCTGAAACGCTTGTACTTATCGTCTGCAAAGCTATGTCGCATGCTGCGGTATGCGGAGACAATAAAAGCACCATAGTAGAACACAGATGAAGCTTCTAATTTGACGTAATAGCCAGGAAGAAGTAGTACAATTCAAGTTTTAGGTATCGACTATTGACTTTTTAACTGGCTTTGGTGCTTTGGACATGAGCTAGGACCTTAACATTCTGCATGAAAGGAGGACTAGCAGCCGATTTGCATGGGAGAATGTGAAAAGTGTTCATATGTAGTAAAAAACCGAGAAATCCGTCCGTTTTCGTCATTTGTTATCGAATCGTCTTAAAGCCAGATCGTCACATTAGCCGCTCTTCACTCTGAAACGGTTGTACTTATTGATTGCAAAGCTATGTCGCGTGCTGCGGTATGGGGAGACACTAAAACCACCATAGTAGAACGCAGATGAAGCTTCTAAGTTGATGTAATAGCCAGTAAGAAGTAGTACAATTCAAGTTTTAGGTATCGATTATTGACATTTAGCTAGCTTTGGTGCCTTGGACATGAGCTAGGACCTTATGATTCTCCATGAAAGGAGGACTAGCAGCCGAGTTGCAAGGGAGACTGTGAAAAGTGTTCATATGTAGTAAAAACCTGAGAAATCCGTCCGTTTTCGTCATATGTTATCGAATCTACTTAAAGCAAGATCGTCACATTGGCCGCTCTTCTCTCTGAAACGGTTGTACTTATCCTCTACAAAGCTATGTCGCGAGCTGCGATATGCGGAGACAATAAAAGCACCATAGTAGAACACAGATGAAGCTTCTAAGTTGATGTAATAGCCAGTAAGAAGTAGTACAATTAAAGTTTTAGGTATCGGTTATTGACTTTTTACCCTTCTTTGGTGCCTTGGACACGAGCTAGGAACTTAAGATTTTGCATGAGGGAGGACCAGCAGCCGAGTTGCACGGGAGAATGTGAAAAGTGTTCATATGTAGTAAAAACCTGAGAAATCCGTCCGTTTTCGTCATTTGTTATCGAATCGACTTAAAGCCAGATCGTCACATTGGCCGCTCTTCTCTCTGAAACGGTTGTACTTATCGTCTGCAAAGCTATGTCGCGTGCTGCGGTATGCGGAGACACTAAAAGCACCATAGTAGAACACAGATCAAGCTTCTAAGTTGATGTAATAGCCAGTAAGAAGTAGTACAATTCAAGTTTTAGGTATTGAATATTGAATTTTTAGCTGGCTTTGGTGCCTTGGACATGAGCTAGGACCTTAATATTCTGCATGACAGGAGGGCTAGCAGCCGAGTTGCACGGGAGAATGTGAAAAGTGTTCATATGTAGTAAAAACCTGAGATATCCGTCCATTTTCGTCATTTGTTATCGAATCGACTTAAAGCCAGATCGTCACATTGGCCGCTCTTCTCTCTGAAAAAGTTGTACTTATCGTCTGCAAAGCTATGTCGCGTGCTGCGGTATGCGGAGGCACTAAAAGCACCATAGTAGAACACAGATGAAGCTTCTAAGTTGATGTAATAGCCAGTAAGAAGTAGTACAATTCAAGTTTTAGGTATCGATTATTGACTTTTAAGCTGGCTTTGGTGCCTTGGACATGAGCTAGGACCTTCAGAATCTGCATGAAAGGAGGACTAGCAGCCGAGTTGCACGGGAGAATGTGAAAAGTTTTCATATGTAGTAAAAACCTAAGAAATTCGTCCGTTTTCGTCATTTGTTATCGAATCGACTTAAAGCCAGATCGTCACATTGGCCGCTCTTCACTCTGAAACGGTTGTACTTATCGTCTGCAAAGCTATGTTGCGTGCTGCGGTATGCGGAGACACTAAAAGCACCATAGTAGAACACAGATGAAGCTTCTAAGTTGACGTAATAGCCAGGAAGAAGTAGTACAATTCAAGTTTTAGGTGTCGGTTATTGACTTTTTAGCTGGCTTTGGTGCCTTGGACAAAAGTTAGGACCTTAACATTCTGTATGAAAGGAGGACTAGCAGCCGATTTGCATGGGAGAATGTGAAAAGTGTTCATATGTAGTAAAAACCTGAGAAATCCGTCCGTTTTCGTCATTTGTTATCGAATCGACTTAAAGCCAGATCGTCACATTGGCCGCTCTTCTCTCTGAAAAAGTTGTACTTATCGTCTGCAAAGCTATGTCGCGTGCTGCGGTATGCTGAGACACTAAAAGCACCATAGTAGAACACAGATCAAGCTTCTAAGTTGATGTAATAGCCAGTAAGAAGTAGTACAATTCAAGTTTTAGGTATTGAATATTGAATTTTTAGCTGGCTTTGGTGCCCTGGACATGAGCTAGGACGTTAATATTCTGCATGAAAGGAGGGCTAGCAGCCGAGTTGCACGGGAGAATGTGAAAAGTGTTCATATGTAGTAAAAACCTGAGATATCCGTCCATTTTCGTCATTTGTTATCGAATCGTCTTAAAGCCAGTTCGTCACATTGGCCGCTCTTCTCTCTGAAAAAGTTGTACTTATCGTCTGCAAAGCTATGTCGCGTGCTGCGGTATGCGGACACACTAAAAGCACCAAAGTAGAACCCAGATGAAGCTTCTAAGTTGATGTAATAGCCAGTAAGAAGTAGTACAATTCAAGTTTTAGGTATCGATTATTGACTTTTTAGCTAGCTTTGGTGCCTTGGACATGAGCTAGGACCTTCAGATTCTGCATGAAAGGAGGACTAGCAGCCGAGTTGCACGGGAGAATGTGAAAAGTGTTCATAAGTAGTAAAAACCTGAGAAATTCGTCCGTTTTCGTCATTTGTTTTCGAATCGACTTAAAGCCAGATCGTCACATTGGCCGCTCTTCTCTCTGAAGCGCTTGTACTTATCGTCTGCAAAGCTATGTCGCATGCTGCGGTATGCTGAGACACTACAAGCAGCATAGTAGAACACAGATGAAGCTTCTAAGTTGATGTAATAGCCAGTAAGAAGTAGTACAATTCAAGTTTTAGGTATTGATTATTGACTTTTTAGCTGGCTTTGGTGCCTTGGACATGAGCTAGGACCTTAAGATTCTGCATGAAAGGAGGACTAGCAGCCGAGTTGCACGGGAGAATGTGAAAAGTGTTCATATGTAGTAAAAACCTAAGATATTCGTCCGTTTTCGTCATTTGTTATCGAATCGACTTAAAGCCAGATCGTCACATTGGCCGCTTTTCTCTCTGAAACGGTTGTACTTATCGTCTGCAAACCTATGTCGCATGCTGCGGTATGCGGAGACAATAAAAGCACCATAGTAGAACACAGATGAAGCTTCTAATTTGACGTAATAGCCAGGAAGAAGTAGTACAATTCAAGTTTTAGGTATCGACTATTGACTTTTTAGCTGGCTTTGGTGCCTTGGACATGAGCTAGGACCTTAACATTCTGCATGAAAGGAGGACTAGCAGCCGATTTGCATGGGAGAATGTGAAAAGTGTTCATATGTAGTAAAAACCCGAGAAATCCGTCCGTTTTCGTTATTTGTTATCGAATCGTCTTAAAGCCAGATCGCCACATTAGCCGCTCTTCACTCTGAAACGGTTGTACTTATCGATTGCAAAGCTATGTCGCGTGCTGCGGTATGCGGAGACACTAAAACCACCATAGTAGAACACAGATGAAGCTTCTAAGTTGATGTAATAGCCAGTATGAAGTAGTACAATTCAAGTTTTAGGTATCGATTATTGACATTTAGCTAGCTTTGGTGCCTTGGACATGAGCTAGGACCTTATGATTCTGCATGAAAGGAGGACTAGCAGCCGAGTTGCAAGGGAGACTGTGAAAAGTATTCATATGTAGTAAAAACCTGAGAAATCCGTCCGTTTTCGTCATATGTTATCGAATCTACTTAAAGCAAGATCGTCACATTGGCCGCTCTTCTCTCTGAAACGGTTGTACTTATCCTCTACAAAGCTATGTCGCGAGCTGCGATATGCGGAGACAATAAAAGCACCATAGTAGAACACAGATGAAGCTTCTAAGTTGATGTAATAGCAAGTAAGAAGTAGTACAATTAAAGTTTTAGGTATCGGTTATTGACGTTTTACCCTTCTTTGGTGCCTTGGACACGAGCTAGGAACTTAAGATTTTGCATGAGGGAGGACCAGCAGCCGAGTTGCACGGGAGAATGTGAAAAGTGTTCATATGTAGTAAAAACCTCAGAAATCTGTCCGTTTTCGTCATTTGTTATCGAATCACTTAAAGCCAGATCGTCACATTGGCCGCTCTTCTCTCTGAAACGGTTGTACTTATCGTCTGCAAAGCTATGTCGCGTGCTGCGGTATGCGGAGACACTAAAAGCACCATAGTAGAACACAGATGAAGCTTCTAAGTTGATGTAATAGCCAGTAAGAAGTAGTAGAATTCAAGTTTTAGGTATCGATTGTTGACTTTTTAGCTGGCTCTGGTGCCTTGGAAATGAGCTAGGACCTTAAGATTCTGCATGAAAGGAGGACTAGCAGCCGAGTTGCAAGGGAGAATGTGAAAAGTGTTCGTATGTAGTAAAAACCTGAGAAATCGGTCCGTTTTCGTCATTTGTTATCGAATCGACTTAAAGCCAGATCGTCACACTGGCCGCTCTTCTCTCTGAAACACTTGTACTTATCGTCTGCAAAGCTATGTCGCGTGCTGCGGTATGCGGAAACACTAAAATCACCGTAGTAGAACACAGATGAACCTTCTAAGTTGATGTAATAGCCAGTAAGAAGTAGTACAATTCAAGTTTTAGGTATGGATTATTGACTTTTTAGCTGCCTTTGGTGCCTTGGACATGAGCTAGGATCTTAAGATTCTGGATGAAAGGAGGACTAGCAGCCGAGTTGCAGGGGAGAATGTAAAAAGGGTTCATATGAAGTAAAAACCTGAGAAATCCGTCCGGTTTTGTCATTTGTTATCGAATCGACTTAAAGCCAGATCGTCACATTAGCCGCTCTGCTCTCGGAAACGGTTGTACTTATCGTCTGCAAAGCTATGTCGCGTGCTGCGGTATGCGGAGGCTCTAAAAGCACCATAGTAGAACACAGATGAAGCTTCTAAGTTGCTGTAATAGCCAGTAAGAAGTAATACCATTCAAGTTTTAGGTATCGATTATTGACTTTTTAGCTGGCTTTGGTGCCTTGGACATTAGCTAGGACTTTAAGATTCTGCATAAAAGGAGGACTAGCAGCCCATTTTCACGGGAGAATGTGAAAAGTGTTCATATGTATTAAAAACTTGGGACATCCGTCCGTTTTCGTCATTTGTTATCGAATCGACTTAAAGCCAGATCGTCACATTGGCCGCTCTTCTCTCTGAAACGGTTGTACTTATCGTCTGCAAAGCTATGTCGCGTGCTGCGGTATGCGGAGACACTAAAAGCACCATAGTAGAACACAGATGAAGCTTCTAAGTTGATGTAATAGCCAGTAAGAAGTAGTCCAATTCAATTTTTAGGTATCGATTATTGACTTTTTAGCTGGCTTTGGTGCCTTGGACATGAGCTAGGACGTTAAGATACTGCATGAAAGGAGGACTAGCAGCCGAGTTGCAAGGGAGAATGTGAAAAGTGTTCATATGCAGTGAAAACCTGAGACATCCGTCCGTTTTCGTCATTTGTTATCGAATCGACTTAAAGCCAGATCGTCACATTGGCCGCTCTTCTCTCTGAAACGGTTGTACTTATCGTCTGCAAAGCTATGTCGCGTGCTGCGGTATGCGGACACACTAAAAGCACCGTAGTAGAACACAGATGAAGCTTCTAAGTTGATGTAATAGCCAGTAAGAAGAAGTAAAATTCAAGTTTTAGGTATCGGTTATTGACTTTTTATACTTCTTTGGTGCCTTGGACACGAGCTAGGAACTTAAGTTTTTGCATGAAGGAGGACTAGCAGCCGAGTTGCACGGGAGAATGTGAAAAGTGTTCATATGTAGTAAAAACCTGAGAAATCCGTCCGTTTTCGTCATTTGTTATCGAATCGACTTAAAGCTAGATCGTCACATTGGCCGCTCTTCTCTCTGAATCGGTTGTACTTATCGTCTGCAAAGCTATGTCACGTGCTGCGGTATGCGGAGACACTAAAATCACCACAGTAGAACACAGATGAAGCTTCTAAGTTGATGCAATATCCAGTAAGAAGTAGTACAATTCGCGTTTTAGGTATCGATTATTGACTTTTTAGCTGGCTTTGGTGCCTTGGACATGAGCTAGGACCTTAAGATTCTGCATGAATGGAGGACTAGCAGCTCAGTTGCACGGGAGTGTGTGAAAAGTGTTCATATGTAGTAAAAACCTGAGAAATCCGTCCGTTTTCGTCATTTGTTTTCGAATCGACTTAAAGCCAGATCGACACATTGGCCGCTTTTTTCTCTGAAACGGTTGTACTTACCGTCTGCAAAGCTATGTCGCGTGCTGCGGTATGCGGAAACACTAAAATCACCATAGTAGAACACAGATGAACCTTCTAAGTTGATGTAATAGCCAGTAAGAAGTAGTACAATTCAAGTTTTAGGTATGGATTATTGACTTTTTAGCTGGCTTTGGTGCCTTGGACATGAGCTAAGACCTTAAGATTCTGCATGAAAAGAGGACTAGCAGCCGAGTTGGAGGGGAGAATGTAAAAAGTGTTCATATGAAGTAAAAACCTGAGAAATCCGTCCGGTTTCGTCATTTGTTATCGAATCGACTTAAAGCCAGATCGTCACATTGGCCGCTCTGCTCTCGGAAACGGTTGTACTTATCGTCTGCAAAGCTATGTCGCGTGCTGCGGTATGCGGAGGCTCTAAAAGCACCACAGTAGAACACAGATGAAACATCTAAGTTGCTGTAATAGCCAGTAAGAAGTAATACCATTCAAGTTTTAGGTATCGATTATTGACTTTTTAGCTGGCTTTGGTGCCTTGGACATGAGCTAGGACCTTAAGATTCTGCATTAAAGGAGGACTAGCAGCCGAGTTGCACGGGAGAATGTGAAAAGTGTTTATATGTAGTAAAAACCTGAGAACTCCGTCCGTTTTCGTCATTTGTTATCGAATCGACTTAAAACCAGATCGTCACATTGGCCGCTCTTCTCTCTGAAACGGTTGTACTTATCGTCTGGAAAGCTATGTCGCGTGCTGCGGTATGCGGAGACACTAAAATCACCATAGTAGAACACAGATGAAGCATCTAAGTTGATGTAATAGCCAGTAAGAAGTAGTCCAATTCAAGTTTTAGGTATCGATTATTGACATTTTAGCTGGCTTTGGTGCCTTGGACATGAGCTAGGACCTTAAGATTCTGCATGAAAGGAGGACTAGCAGCCGAGTTGCACGGGACAATGTGAAAAGTGTTCATAGGCAGTAAAAACCTGAGACATCCGTCCGTTTTCGTCATTTGTTATCGAATCGACTTAAAGCCAGATCGTCACATTGGCCGCTCTTCTCTCTGAAACGGTTGTACTTATCGTCTGCAAAGCTATGTCGCGTGCTGCGGTATGCGGACACACTAAAAGCACCATAGTAGAACACAGATGAAGCTTCTAAGTTGATGTAATAGCCAGTAAGAAGAAGTAAAATTCAAGTTTTAGGTATCGGTTATTGACTTTTTACACTTCTTTGGTGCCTTGGACACGAGCTAGGAACTTAAGATTTTGCATGAAGGAGGACTAGCAGCCGAGTTGCACGGGAGAATGTGAAAAGTGGTCATATGTAGTAAAAACCTGAGAAATCGGTCCGTTTTCGTCATTTGTTATCGAATCGACTTAAAGCCAGATCGTCACATTGGCCGCTCTTCTCTCTGAAACGGTTGTACTTATCGTCTGCAAAGCTATGTCGCGTGTTGCCGTAGGCGGAAACAGGAAAAGCACCATGGTAGAACACAGATGAAACTTCTAAGTTGATGTAATAGCCAGTAAGAAGTAGTCCAATTCAAGATTTAGGTATCGATTATTGACTTTTTAGCTTGCTTTGGTGCCTTGGACATGAGCTAGGACCTTAAGATTCTGCATGAAAGGAGGACTAGCAGCCGAGTTGCAAGGGAGAATGTGAAAAGTGTTCATATGTAGTAAAAACCTAAGAAATTCGTCCGTTTTCGTCATTTGTTATCGAATCGACTTAAAGCCAGATCGTCACATTGGCCGCTCTTCTCTCTGAAACGGTTGTACTTATCGTCTGCAAAGCTATGTCGCGTGCTGCGGTATGCGGAGACACTAAAAGCACCATAGTAGAACACAGATGAAGCTTCTAAGTTGACGTAATAGCCAGGAAGAAGTAGTACAATTCAAGTTTTAGGTGTCGGTAATTGACTTTTTAGCTGGCTTTGGTGCCTTGGACAAAAGCTAGGACCTTAACATTCTGCATGAAAGGAGGACTAGCAGCCGATTTGCAAGGGAGAATGTGAAAAGTGTTCATATGTATTAAAAACTTGGGACATCCGTCCGTTTTCGTCATTTGTTATCGAATCGACTTAAAGCCAGATCGTCAAATTAGCCGCTCTTCTCTCTGAAACGGTTGTACTTATCGATTGCAAAGCTATGTTTCATGCTGCGGTATGCGGAGACACTAAAAGCACCATAGTAGAACCCAGATGAAGCTTCTAAGTTGATGTAATAGCCAGTAAGAAGTAGTACAATTAAAGTTTTAGGTATCAGTTAATGACTTTTTACCCTTCTTTGGTGCCTTGGACACGTTCTATGAAATTAAGATTTTGCATGAAGGAGGACTATCAGCCGAGTTGCACGGGAGAATGTGAAAAGTGTTCATATGTAGTAAAAACCTGAGACATCCGTCCGTTTTTGTCATTTGCTATCGAATCGACTTAAAGCCAGATCGTCACATTGGCCGCTCTTCTCTCTGAAACGCTTGTACTTATCGTCTGCAAAGCTATGTCGCGTGCTGCGGTATGCTGAGACACTAAAATCACCACAGTAGAACACAGATCAAGCTTCTAAGTTGATGTAATAGCCAGTAAGAAGTAGTACAATTCAAGTTTTAGGTATTGAATATTGAATTTGTAGCTGGCTTTGGTGCCTTGGACATGAGCTAGGACCTTAATATTCTGCATGAAAGGAGGGCTAGCAGCCGAGGTGCACGGGAGAATGTGAAAAGTGTTCATATGTAGTAAAAACCTGAGATATCCGTCCATTTTCGTTATTTGTTATCGAATCGACTTAAAGCCAGATCGTCACATTGGCCGCTCTTCTCTCTGAAAAAGTTGTACTTATCGTCTGCAAAGCTATGTCGCGTGCTGCGGTATGCGGACACACTAAAAGCACCATAGTAGAACCCAGATGAAGCTTCTATGTTGATGTAATAGCCAGTAAGAAGTAGTACAATTAAAGTTTTAGGTATCAGTTAATGACTTTTTACCCTTCTTTGGTGCCTTGGACACGTTCTAGGAAATTAAGATTTTGCATGAAGGAGGACTATCAGCCGAGTTGCACGGGAGAATGTGAAAAGTGTTCATATGTAGTAAAAACCTGAGACATCCGTCCGTTTTCGTCATTTGTTATCGAATCGACTTAAAGCCAGATCGTCACATTGGCCGCTCTTCTCTCTGAAACGCTTGTACTTATCGTCTGCAATGCTATGTCGCGTGCTGCGGTATGCGGAGGCACTAAAAGCACCATAGTAGAACACAGACGAAGCTTCTAAGTTGATGTAATAGCCAGTAAGAAGTAGTACAATTCAAGTTTTAGGTATCGATTATTGACTTTTTAGCTAGCTTTGGTGCCTTGGACATGAGCTAGGACCTTAAGATTCTGCATGAAAGGAGGACTAGCAGCCGAGTTGCACGGGAGAATGTGAAAAGTGTTCATATGTAGTAAAAACCTGAGAAATCCGTCCGTTTTCGTCATTTGTTATCGAATCGACTTAAAGTCAGATCGTCAAATTGGCCGCACTTCTCTCTGAAACGGTTGTACTTATCGCCTACAAAGCTATTTCACGTGCTGCGGTATGTGGAGACACTAAAAGCACCATATGAGATCACAGATGAAGCTTCTAAGTTGATGTAATAGCCAGTAAGAAGTAGTACAATTCATGTTTTTGGTATCGATTATAGACTTTTTAGCTGGCTTTGGTGCCTTGGACATGAGCTAGGACCTTAAGATTGTGCATGAAAGGAGGACTAGCAGCCGAGTTGCAGGGGAAAATGTGAAAAGTGTTCATATGTAGAAAAAACCTGAGAAATCCGTCTGTTTTCGTCATTTGTTATCGAATCGACTTAAAGCCAGATCGTCACATTGGCCGCTCTTCTCTCTGAAACGCTTGTACTTATCGTCTGCAATGCTATGTCGCGTGCTGCGGTATGCGGAGACACTAAAAGCAACATAGTAGAACACCCATTAAGCTTCTAAGTTGATGTAATACCCAGTAAGAAGTAGTAAAATTAGAGTTTTAGGTATCGATTATTGACTTTTTAGCTGGCTTTGGTGCCTTGGACATGAGATAGGACCTTAACATTCTGCATGAAGGGAGGACTAGCAGCCGAGATGCACGGGAGAATGCGAAAAGTGTTCATATGTAGTAAAATCCTTAGAAATCCGTCCGTTTTCGTCATTTGTTATCGAATCGACTTAAAGCCAGATCGTCACATTGGCCGCTCTTCTCTCTGAAACGGTTGTACTTATCGTCTGCAAAGCTATGTCGCGTCCTGCGGTATGCGGACACACTAAAAGCACCATAGTAGAACACAGACGAAGCATCTAAGTTGATGTAATAGCCAGTAAGAAGTAATCCAATTCAAGTTTTAGGTATTGAATATTCACCTTTTAGCTGGCTTTGGTGCCTTGGACATGAGCTAGGACCTTAAGATTCTGCATTAAAGGAGGACTAGCAGCCGAGTTGTATGGGAGAATGTGAAAAGTGTTCATATGTAGTAAAAACCTGAGAAATCCGTCCGTTTTCGTCATTTGTTATCGAATCGACTTAAAGCCAGATCGTCAAATTAGCCGCTCTTCTCTCTGAAACGGTTGTACTTATCGATTGCAAAGCTATGTTTCATGCTGCGGTATGCGGAGACACTAAAAGCACCATAGTAGAACCCAGATGAAGCTTCTAAGTTGATGTAATAGCCAGTAAGAAGTAGTACAATTAAAGTTTTAGGTATCAGTTAATGACTTTTTACCCTTCTTTGGTGCCTTGGACACGTTCTATGAAATTAAGATTTTGCATGAAGGAGGACTATCAGCCGAGTTGCACGGGAGAATGTGAAAAGTGTTCATATGTAGTAAAAACCTGAGACATCCGTCCGTTTTTGTCATTTGCTATCGAATCGACTTAAAGCCAGATCGTCACATTGGCCGCTCTTCTCTCTGAAACGCTTGTACTTATCGTCTGCAAAGCTATGTCGCGTGCTGCGGTATGCTGAGACACTAAAATCACCACAGTAGAACACAGATCAAGCTTCTAAGTTGATGTAATAGCCAGTAAGAAGTAGTACAATTCAAGTTTTAGGTATTGAATATTGAATTTGTAGCTGGCTTTGGTGCCTTGGACATGAGCTAGGACCTTAATATTCTGCATGAAAGGAGGGCTAGCAGCCGAGGTGCACGGGAGAATGTGAAAAGTGTTCATATGTAGTAAAAACCTGAGATATCCGTCCATTTTCGTTATTTGTTATCGAATCGACTTAAAGCCAGATCGTCACATTGGCCGCTCTTCTCTCTGAAAAAGTTGTACTTATCGTCTGCAAAGCTATGTCGCGTGCTGCGGTATGCGGACACACTAAAAGCACCATAGTAGAACCCAGATGAAGCTTCTATGTTGATGTAATAGCCAGTAAGAAGTAGTACAATTAAAGTTTTAGGTATCAGTTAATGACTTTTTACCCTTCTTTGGTGCCTTGGACACGTTCTAGGAAATTAAGATTTTGCATGAAGGAGGACTATCAGCCGAGTTGCACGGGAGAATGTGAAAAGTGTTCATATGTAGTAAAAACCTGAGACATCCGTCCGTTTTCGTCATTTGTTATCGAATCGACTTAAAGCCAGATCGTCACATTGGCCGCTCTTCTCTCTGAAACGCTTGTACTTATCGTCTGCAATGCTATGTCGCGTGCTGCGGTATGCGGAGGCACTAAAAGCACCATAGTAGAACACAGACGAAGCTTCTAAGTTGATGTAATAGCCAGTAAGAAGTAGTACAATTCAAGTTTTAGGTATCGATTATTGACTTTTTAGCTAGCTTTGGTGCCTTGGACATGAGCTAGGACCTTAAGATTCTGCATGAAAGGAGGACTAGCAGCCGAGTTGCACGGGAGAATGTGAAAAGTGTTCATATGTAGTAAAAACCTGAGAAATCCGTCCGTTTTCGTCATTTGTTATCGAATCGACTTAAAGTCAGATCGTCAAATTGGCCGCACTTCTCTCTGAAACGGTTGTACTTATCGCCTACAAAGCTATTTCACGTGCTGCGGTATGTGGAGACACTAAAAGCACCATATGAGATCACAGATGAAGCTTCTAAGTTGATGTAATAGCCAGTAAGAAGTAGTACAATTCATGTTTTTGGTATCGATTATAGACTTTTTAGCTGGCTTTGGTGCCTTGGACATGAGCTAGGACCTTAAGATTGTGCATGAAAGGAGGACTAGCAGCCGAGTTGCAGGGGAAAATGTGAAAAGTGTTCATATGTAGAAAAAACCTGAGAAATCCGTCTGTTTTCGTCATTTGTTATCGAATCGACTTAAAGCCAGATCGTCACATTGGCCGCTCTTCTCTCTGAAACGCTTGTACTTATCGTCTGCAATGCTATGTCGCGTGCTGCGGTATGCGGAGACACTAAAAGCACCATAGTAGAACACAGATGAAGCTTCTAAGTTGATGTAATATCCAGTAAGAAGTAGTACAATTCAAGTTTTAGGTATAGATTATTGACTTTTTAGCTGGCTTTGGTGCCTTGGACATGAGCTAGGACCTTAAGATTCTGCATGAAAGGAGGACTAGCAGCCGAGTTGCAAGGGAGAATGTGAAAAGTGTTCATATGCAGTAAAAACCTGAGAAATCGGTCCGTTTTCGTCATTTGTTATCGAATCGACTTAAAGCCAGATCGTCACATTGGCCGCTCTTCTCTCTGAAACGGTTGTACTTATCGACTGCAGAGCTATGTCGCGTGCTGCGGTATGCGGAGACACTAAAAGCACCATAGTAGAACACAGAAGAAGCTTCTAAGATGATGTAATAGCCAGTAAGAAGTAGTACAATTCAAGTTTTGGGTACTGATTATTGACTTTTTAGCTGGCTTTGGTGCCTTGGACATGAGCTAGGACCTTAAGATTCTGCATGAAAGGAGGACTAGCAGCCGAGTTGCAAGGGAGAATGTGAAAAGTGTTCATATGTAGTAAAAACCTGAGAAATCCGTCCGTTTTCGTCATTTGTTATCGAATCGACTTAAAGTCAGATCGTCAAACTGGCCGCACTTCTCTCTGAAACGGTTGTACTTATCGTCTACAAAGCTATTTCACGTGCTGCGGTATGTGGAGACACTAAAAGCACCATATGAGATCACAGATGAAGCTTCTAAGTTGATGTAATAGCCAGTAAGAAGTAGTACAATTCATGTTTTTGGTATCGATTATTGAATTTTTAGCTGGCTTTGGTGCCTTGGACATGAGCTAGGACCTTAAGATTGTGCATGAAAGGAGGACTAGCAGCCGAGTTGCAGGGGAAAATGTGAAAAGTGTTCATATGTAGAAAAAACCTGAGAAATCCGTCTGTTTTCGTCATTTGTTATCGAATCGACTTAAAGCCAGATCGTCACATTGGCCGCTCTTCTCTCTGAAACGGTTGTACTTATCGTCTGCAAAGCTATGTCGCGTGTTGCCGTAGGCGGAAACAGGATAAGCACCATAGTAGAACACAGATGAAGCTTCTAAGTTGATGTAATAGCGAGTAAGAAGTAGTCCAATTCAAGTTTTTGGTATCGATTATTGACTTTTTAGCTGGCTTTGGTACCTTGGACACGAGCTAGGAAATTAAGATTTTGCATGAAGGAGGACTATCAGCCGAGTTGCACGGGAGAATGTGAAAAGTGTTCATATGTAGTAAAAACCTGAGAAATCCGTCCGTTTTCGTCATTTGTTATCGAATCGACTTAAAGCCAGATCGTCACATTGGCCGCTCTTTTCTCTGAAACGGTTGTACTTATCGTCTGTAAAACTATGTCGCGTGCTGCGGTATGCGGAGAAACTAAATACACCGTAGTAGAACACAGATGAAGCTTCTACGTTGATGTAATAGCCAGGAAAAAGTAGTACAATTCAAGTTTTAGGTATCGATTATTGACTTTTTAGCTGGCTTTGGTGCCTCGGACATGAGCTAGGACCTTAAGATTCTGGATGAAAGGAGGACTAGCAGCCGAGTTGCACGGGAGAATGTGAAAAGTGTTCATATGTAGTAAAAACCTTAGAAATCCGTCCGTTTTCGTCATTTGTTATCGAATCGACTTAAAGCCAGATCGTCACATTGGCCGCTCTTCTCTCTGAAACGGTTGTACTTATCGTCTGCAAAGCTATGTCGCGTGCTGCGGTATGTGGAGACACTAAAAGCACCATAGTAGAACACAGATGAAGCTTCTAAGTTGATGTAATAGCCAGTAAGAAGTAGTACAATACAAGTTTTAGGTATCGATTATTGACTTTTTAGCTAGCATTGGTGCCTTGGACATGAGCTAGGACATTAAGATTCGGCATGAAAGGAGGACTAGCAGCCGAGTAGCACGGGAG
The DNA here is from genome assembly GCF_023897955.1 of Schistocerca gregaria. NCBI lineage: Eukaryota > Metazoa > Arthropoda > Insecta > Orthoptera > Acrididae > Schistocerca > Schistocerca gregaria. Next base: position 2,257,564 of record NW_026061741.1, read on the forward strand.
AATGTGAAACGTGTTCATATGTAGTAAAAACCTGGGATATTCGTCCGTTTTCGTCATTTGTTATCGAATCGACTTAAAGCCAGATCGTCACATTGGCCGCTCTTCTCTCTGAAACGCTTGTACTTATCGTCTGCAAAGCTATGTCGCATGCTGCGGTATGCTGAGACACTACAAGCAGCATAGTAGAACACAGATGAAGTTTCTAAGTTGATGTAATAGCCAGTAAGAAGTAGTACAATTCAAGTTTTAGGTATCGATTATTGACTTTTTAGCTAGCTTTGGTGCCTTGGACATGAGCTAGGACCTTAAGATTCTGCATGAAAGGAGGACTAGCAGCCCAGTTGCACGGGAGAATGTGAAAAGTGTTCATATGTATTAAAAACCTGAGACATCCGTCCGTTTTCGTCATTTGTTATCGAATCGACTTTAAGTCAGATCGTCACATTGGCCGTTCTTCTCTCTGAAACGGTTGTACTTATCGTCTACAAAGCTATGTCACGTGCTGCGGTATGTGGAGACACTAAAAGCAAAATAGTAGAACACAGATGAAGCTTCTAAGTTGATGTAATAGCCAGTAAGAAGTAGTACAATTCAAGTTTTAGGTATCGATTATTGACTTTTTAGCTGGCTTTGGTGCCTTCGACATGAGCTAGGACCTTAAGATTCTGCATGTAAGGAGGACTAGCAGCCGAGTTGCACGGAAGAATGTGAAAAGTGTTCATATGCAGTATAAACCTGAGACATCCGTCCGTTTTCGTCATTTGTTATCGAATCGACTTAAAGCCAGATAGTCACATTGGCCGCTCTTATCTCCGAAACGCTTGTACTTATCGTCTGCAAAGCTATGTCGCGTGCTGCGGTATGCGGAGACACTATAATAACCATAGTAGAACACAGACCAAGCTTCTAAGTTGATGTAATAGCCAGTAAGAAGTAGTACAATTCAAGTTTTAGGTATCAATTATTGACTTTTAAGCTGGCTTTGGTGCCTTCGACATGAGCTAGGACCTTAAGATTCTGCATGTAAGGAGGACTAGCAGCCGAGTAGCACGGGAGAATGTGAAAAGTGTTCATATGTAGTAAAAACCTGGGAAATTCGTCCGTTTTCGTCATTTGTTATCGAATCGACTTAAAGCCACATCGTCTTATTTGCCGCTCTTCTCTCTGAAACGCTTTTACTTATCGTCTGCAAAGCTATGTCGCATGCTGCGGTATGCTGAGACACTACAAGCAGCATAGTAGAACACAGATGAAGCTTCTAAGTTGATGCTGAGACACTACAAGCAGCATAGTAGAACACAGATGAAGCTTCTAAGTTGATGTAACAGCCAGTAAGAAGTAGTACATTTCAAGTTTTAGGTATCGATTATTGACTTTTTAGCTAGCTTTTGTGCCTTGCACATGAGCTAGGACCTTAAGATTCTGCATGAAAGGAGGACTAGCAGCCGAGTAGCACGGGAGAATGTGAAAAGTGATCATATGTAGTAAAAACATGAGAAATTCGTCTGTTTTCGTCATTTGTTATCGAATCGACTTAAAGCCAGATCGTCATATTGGCCGCTCTTCTCTCTGAAACGCTTGTACTTATCGTCTACAAAGCTATGTCACGTGCTTCGGTATGTGGAGACACTAAAAGCACCATAGTAGAACACAGATGAAGCTTCTAAGTTGATGTAATAGCCAGTAAGAAGTAGTACAATTCAAGTTTTAGGTATCAATAATTGACTTTTTAGCTGGCTTTGGTGCCTTCGACATGAGCTAGGACCTTAAGATTCTGCATGTAAGGAGGACTAGCAGCCGCGTTGCACAGGAGAATGTGAAAAGTGTTCATATGTAAAAAAATACCTGAGATATCCGTCCGTTTTCGTCATTTGTTATCGAATCGACTTAAAGCCAGATCGTCACATTGGTCGCTCTTCTCTCTGAAACGGTTGTTCTTATCGTCTGCAAAGCTATGTCGCATGCTGCGGTATGCTGAGACACTACAAGCAGCATAGTAGAACACAGATGAAGCTTCTAAGTTGATGTAATAGCCAGTAAGAAGTAGTACAATTCAAGTTATAGGTATCGATTATTGACTTTTTAGCTAGCTTTGGTGCCTTGGACGTGAGCTAGGACCTTAAGATTCAGCATGAAAGGAGGACTAGCAGCCGAATAGCACGGGAGAATGTGAAAAGTGTTCATGTGTAGTAAAAACTTGAGAAATTCGTCCGTTTTCGTCATTTGTTATCGAATCGACTTAAAGCCAGATCGTCACATTGGCCGCTCTTCTCTCTGAAACGCTTGTATTTATCGTCTGCAAAGCTATGTCGCGAGCTGCGGTATGCGGAGACACTAAAATCACAATAGTAGGAAACAGATGAAGCATCTAAGTTGATGTAATAGCCAGTAAGAAGTAATCCAATTCAAGTTTTAGGTATCGATTATTGACTTTTTAGCTGGCTTTGGTGCCTTGGACATGAGCTAGGACCTTAAGATTTAGCATGAAAGGAGGACTAGCAGCCGAGTTGCACGGGAGAATGTGAAAAGTGTTCATATGTAATAAAAACCTGAGAAATCCGTCCGTTTTCGTCATTTGTTTTCGAATCGACTTAAAGCCAGATCGTCACATTGGCCGCTCTGCTCTCGGAAACGGTTGTAATTATCGTCTACTAAGCTATGTCGCGTGCTGCGGTATGCGGAGACACTAAAAGCACCATAGTAGAACACAGATGAAGCTTCTAAGTTAATGTAATAGCCAGTAAGAAGTAGTACAATTCAAGTTTTAGGTATCGATTATTGACTTTTTAGCTGGCTTTGGTGCCTTGGACATGAGCTAGGACCTTACGATTCTGCATGAAAGGAGGACTAGCAGCCGAGTTGCATGGGAGAATGTGAAAAGTGTTCATATGTAATAAAAACCTGAGAAATCCGTCCGTTTTCGTCATTTGTTATCGAATCCACTTAAAGCCAGATCGTCACATTGGCCGCTCTGCTCTCGGAAACGGTTGTACTTATCGTCTACTAAGCTATGTCGCGTGCTGCGGTATGCGGAGACACTAAAAGCACCATAGTAGAACACAGATTAAGCTTCTAAGTTAATGTAATAGCCAGTAAGAAGTAGTACAATTCAAGTCTTTGGTATCGATTATTGACTTTTTAGCTGGCTTTGGTGCCTTGGACATGAGCTAGGACCTTAACATTCTGCATGAAAGGATTACTAGCAGCCGAGTTACACGGGAGAACGTGAAAAGTGTTCATATGTAGTAAAAACCTTAGAAATCCGTCCGTTTTCGTAATTTGTTATCGAATCGACTTAAAGCCAGATCGTCACATTGGCCGCTCTTCTCTCTGAAACGGTTGTACTTATCGTCTGCAAAGCTATGTCGCGTGCTGCGGTATGTGGACACACTAAAAGCACCATAGTAGAACACAGATGAAGCTTCTAAGTTGATGTAATAGCCAGTAAGAAGTAGTTGAATTCAAGTTTTAGGTATCGATTATTGACTTTTTAGCTGGCTTTGGTGCCTTGGACATGAGCTAGGACCTTAAGATTCTGCATGAAAGGAGGACTAGCAGCCGAGTTGCAGGGGAGAATGTAAAAAGTGTTCATATGAAGTAAAAACCTGAGTAATCCGTCCGTTTTCGTCATTTGTTATCGAATCGACTTAAAGCCAGATCGTCACATTGGCCGCTCTGCTCTTGAAACGGTTGTACTTATCGTCTGCAAAGCAATGTCGCGTTTTGCCGTAGGCGGAAACAGAAAAGCACCAAAGTAGAACACAGATGAAGCTTCTAAGTTGATGTAATAGCCAGTAAGAAGTAGACCAATTCAAGATTAAGGTATCGATTATTGACCTTTTAGCTGGTTTTTTGTGCCTTGGACATGAGCTAGGACTTTATGATTCTGCATAAAAGGAGGACTCGCAGCCCAGATGCACGGGAGAATGTGAAAAGTGTTCATATGTATTAAAAACTTGAGACATCCGTCCGTTTTCGTCATTTGTTATCGAATCGACTTAAAGCCAGATCGTCACATTGGCCGCTCTTCTCTCTGAAACGGTTGTACTTATCGTCTGCAAAGCTATGTCGCGTGCTGCGGTATGCGGAGACACTAAAAGCACCATAGTAGAACACAGATGGAGCTTCTAAGTTGATGTAATAGCCAGTAAGAAGTAGTACAATTCAAGTTTTAGGTATCGATTATTGACTTTTTAGCTGGCTTTGGTGCCTTGGACATGAGCTAGTACCTTAAAATTCTGCATGAAAGGAGGACTGGCAGCCGAGTTGCACGGGAGAATGTGAAAAGTGTTCATATGTAGTAAAAACCTTAGAAATCCGTCCGTTTTCATCATTTGTTATCGAATCGACTTAAAGCCAGATCGTCACATTTGCCGCTCTTCTCTCTGAAAAAGTTGTACTTATCGTCTGCAAAGCTATGTCGCGTGCTGCGGTACGTGGACACAATAAAAGCACCATAGTAGAACACAGATGAAGCTTCTAAGTTGATGTAATAGCGAGTAAGAAGTAGTCCAATTCAAGTTTTAGGTATCGATTATTGACTTTTTAGCTGGCTTTGGTGCCTTGGACATGAGCTAGGACCTTAAGATTCTGCATGAAAGGAGGACTAGCAGCCGAGTTGCACGGGAGAATGTGAAAAGTGTTCATATGTAGTAAAAACCTGGGAAATTCGTCCGTTTTCGTCATTTGTTATCGAATCGACTTAAAGCCACATCGTCTTATTTGCCGCTCTTCTCTCTGAAACGCTTGTACTTATCGTCTGCAAAGCTATGTCGCATGCTGCGGTATGCTGAGACACTACAAGCAGCATAGTAGAACACAGATGAAGCTTCTAAGTTGATGTAATAGCCAGTAAGAAGTAGTACAATTCAAGTTTTAGGTATCGATTATTGACTTTTTAGCTAGCTTTGGTGCCTTGGACATGAGCTAGGACCTTAAGATTCTGCATGAAAGGCGGACTAGCAGCCGAGTAGCACGGGAGAATGTGAAAAGTGATCATATGTAGTAAAAACCTGAGAAATTCGTCTGTTTTCGTCATTTGTTATCGAATCGACTTAAAGCCAGATCGTCACATTGGCCGCTCTTCTCTCTGAAACGCTTGTACTTATCGTCTGCAAAGCTATGTCGCATGCTGCGGTATGCTGAGACACTACAAGCAGCATAGTAGAACACAGATGAAGCTTCTAAGTTGATGTAATAGCCAGTAAGAAGTAGTACAATTCAAGTTATAGGTATCGATTATTGACTTTTTAGCTAGCTTTGGTGCCTTGGACGTGAGCTAGGACCTTAAGATTCAGCATGAAAGGAGGACTAGCAGCCGAATAGCACGGGAGAATGTGAAAAGTGTTCATGTGTAGTAAAAACTTGAGAAATTCGTCCGTTTTCGTCATTTGTTATCGAATCGACTTAAAGCCAGATCGTCACATTGGCCGCTCTTCTCTCTGAAACGCTTGTATTTATCGTCTGCAAAGCTATGTCGCGAGCTGCGGTATGCGGAGACACTAAAATCACAATAGTAGGAAACAGATGAAGCATCTAAGTTGATGTAATAGCCAGTAAGAAGTAATCCAATTCAAGTTTTAGGTATCGATTATTGACTTTTTAGCTGGCTTTGGTGCCTTGGACATGAGCTAGGACCTTAAGATTTAGCATGAAAGGAGGACTAGCAGCCGAGTTGCACGGGAGAATGTGAAAAGTGTTCGTATGTAATAAAAACCTGAGAAATCCGTCCGTTTTCGTCATTTGGTTTCGAATCGACTTAAAGCCAGATCGTCACATTGGCCGCTCTGCTCTCGGAAACGGTTGTACTTATCGTCTAGTAAGCTATGTCGCGTGCTGCGGTATGCGGAGACACTAAAAGCACCATAGTAGAACACAGATGAAGCTTCTAAGTTAATGTAATAGCCAGTAAGAAGTAGTACAATTCAAGTTTTAGGTATCGATTATTGACTTTTTAGCTGGCTTTGGTGCCTTGGACATGAGCTAGGACCTTACGATTCTGCATGAAAGGAGGACTAGCAGCCGAGTTGCATGGGAGAATGTGAAAAGTGTTCATATGTAATAAAAACCTGAGAAATCCGTCCGTTTTCGTCATTTGTTATCGAATCCACTTAAAGCCAGATCGTCACATTGGCCGCTCTGCTCTCGGAAACGGTTGTACTTATCGTCTACTAAGCTATGTCGCGTGCTGCGGTATGCGGAGACACTAAAAGCACCATAGTAGAACACAGATTAAGCTTCTAAGTTAATGTAATAGCCAGTAAGAAGTAGTACAATTCAAGTCTTTGGTATCGATTATTGACTTTTTAGCTGGCTTTGGTGCCTTGGACATGAGCTAGGACCTTAACATTCTGCATGAAAGGATTACTAGCAGCCGAGTTACACGGGAGAACGTGAAAAGTGTTCATATGTAGTAAAAACCTTAGAAATCCGTCCGTTTTCGTAATTTGTTATCGAATCGACTTAAAGCCAGATCGTCACATTGGCCGCTCTTCTCTCTGAAACGGTTGTACTTATCGTCTGCAAAGCTATGTCGCGTGCTGCGGTATGTGGACACACTAAAAGCACCATAGTAGAACACAGATGAAGCTTCTAAGTTGATGTAATAGCCAGTAAGAAGTAGTTGAATTCAAGTTTTAGGTATCGATTATTGACTTTTTAGCTGGCTTTGGTGCCTTGGACATGAGCTAGGACCTTAAGATTCTGCATGAAAGGAGGACTAGCAGCCGAGTTGCAGGGGAGAATGTAAAAAGTGTTCATATGAAGTAAAAACCTGAGTAATCCGTCCGTTTTCGTCATTTGTTATCGAATCGACTTAAAGCCAGATCGTCACATTGGCCGCTCTGCTCTTGAAACGGTTGTACTTATCGTCTGCAAAGCAATGTCGCGTTTTGCCGTAGGCGGAAACAGAAAAGCACCAAAGTAGAACACAGATGAAGCTTCTAAGTTGATGTAATAGCCAGTAAGAAGTAGACCAATTCAAGATTAAGGTATCGATTATTGACCTTTTAGCTGGTTTTTTGTGCCTTGGACATGAGCTAGGACTTTATGATTCTGCATAAAAGGAGGACTCGCAGCCCAGATGCACGGGAGAATGTGAAAAGTGTTCATATGTATTAAAAACTTGAGACATCCGTCCGTTTTCGTCATTTGTGATCGAATCGACTTAAAGCCAGATCGTCACATTGGCCGCTCTTCTCTCTGAAACGGTTGTACTTATCGTCTGCAAAGCTATGTCGCGTGCTGCGGTATGCGGAGACACTAAAAGCACCATAGTAGAACACAGATGGAGCTTCTAAGTTGATGTAATAGCCAGTAAGAAGTAGTACAATTCAAGTTTTAGGTATCGATTATTGACTTTTTAGCTGGCTTTGGTGCCTTGGACATGAGCTAGTACCTTAAAATTCTGCATGAAAGGAGGACTGGCAGCCGAGTTGCACGGGAGAATGTGAAAAGTGTTCATATGTAGTAAAAACCTTAGAAATCCGTCCGTTTTCATCATTTGTTATCGAATCGACTTAAAGCCAGATCGTCACATTTGCCGCTCTTCTCTCTGAAAAAGTTGTACTTATCGTCTGCAAAGCTATGTCGCGTGCTGCGGTACGTGGACACAATAAAAGCACCATAGTAGAACACAGATGAAGCTTCTAAGTTGATGTAATAGCGAGTAAGAAGTAGTCCAATTCAAGTTTTAGGTATCGATTATTGACTTTTTAGCTGGCTTTGGTGCCTTGGACATGAGCTAGGACCTTAAGATTCTGCATGAAAGGAGGACTAGCAGCCGAGTTGCACGGGAGAATGTGAAAAGTGTTCATATGTAGTAAAAACCTGGGAAATTCGTCCGTTTTCGTCATTTGTTATCGAATCGACTTAAAGCCACATCGTCTTATTTGCCGCTCTTCTCTCTGAAACGCTTGTACTTATCGTCTGCAAAGCTATGTCGCATGCTGCGGTATGCTGAGACACTACAAGCAGCATAGTAGAACACAGATGAAGCTTCTAAGTTGATGTAATAGCCAGTAAGAAGTAGTACAATTCAAGTTTTAGGTATCGATTATTGACTTTTTAGCTAGCTTTGGTGCCTTGGACATGAGCTAGGACCTTAAGATTCTGCATGAAAGGCGGACTAGCAGCCGAGTAGCACGGGAGAATGTGAAAAGTGATCATATGTAGTAAAAACCTGAGAAATTCGTCTGTTTTCGTCATTTGTTATCGAATCGACTTAAAGCCAGATCGTCACATTGGCCGCTCTTCTCTCTGAAACGCTTGTACTTATCGTCTGCAAAGCTATGTCGCATGCTGCGGTATGCTGAGACACTACAAGCAGCATAGTAGAACACAGATGAAGCTTCTAAGTTGATGTAATAGCCAGTAAGAAGTAGTACAATTCAAGTTATAGGTATCGATTATTGACTTTTTAGCTAGCTTTGGTGCCTTGGACGTGAGCTAGGACCTTAAGATTCAGCATGAAAGGAGGACTAGCAGCCGAATAGCACGGGAGAATGTGAAAAGTGTTCATGTGTAGTAAAAACTTGAGAAATTCGTCCGTTTTCGTCATTTGTTATCGAATCGACTTAAAGCCAGATCGTCACATTGGCCGCTCTTCTCTCTGAAACGCTTGTATTTATCGTCTGCAAAGCTATGTCGCGAGCTGCGGTATGCGGAGACACTAAAATCACAATAGTAGGAAACAGATGAAGCATCTAAGTTGATGTAATAGCCAGTAAGAAGTAATCCAATTCAAGTTTTAGGTATCGATTATTGACTTTTTAGCTGGCTTTGGTGCCTTGGACATGAGCTAGGACCTTAAGATTTAGCATGAAAGGAGGACTAGCAGCCGAGTTGCACGGGAGAATGTGAAAAGTGTTCGTATGTAATAAAAACCTGAGAAATCCGTCCGTTTTCGTCATTTGGTTTCGAATCGACTTAAAGCCAGATCGTCACATTGGCCGCTCTGCTCTCGGAAACGGTTGTACTTATCGTCTAGTAAGCTATGTCGCGTGCTGCGGTATGCGGAGACACTAAAAGCACCATAGTAGAACACAGATGAAGCTTCTAAGTTAATGTAATAGCCAGTAAGAAGTAGTACAATTCAAGTTTTAGGTATCGATTATTGACTTTTTAGCTGGCTTTGGTGCCTTGGACATGAGCTAGGACCTTACGATTCTGCATGAAAGGAGGACTAGCAGCCGAGTTGCATGGGAGAATGTGAAAAGTGTTCATATGTAATAAAAACCTGAGAAATCCGTCCGTTTTCGTCATTTGTTATCGAATCCACTTAAAGCCAGATCGTCACATTGGCCGCTCTGCTCTCGGAAACGGTTGTACTTATCGTCTACTAAGCTATGTCGCGTGCTGCGGTATGCGGAGACACTAAAAGCACCATAGTAGAACACAGATTAAGCTTCTAAGTTAATGTAATAGCCAGTAAGAAGTAGTACAATTCAAGTCTTTGGTATCGATTATTGACTTTTTAGCTGGCTTTGGTGCCTTGGACATGAGCTAGGACCTTAACATTCTGCATGAAAGGATTACTAGCAGCCGAGTTACACGGGAGAACGTGAAAAGTGTTCATATGTAGTAAAAACCTTAGAAATCCGTCCGTTTTCGTAATTTGTTATCGAATCGACTTAAAGCCAGATCGTCACATTGGCCGCTCTTCTCTCTGAAACGGTTGTACTTATCGTCTGCAAAGCTATGTCGCGTGCTGCGGTATGTGGACACACTAAAAGCACCATAGTAGAACACAGATGAAGCTTCTAAGTTGATGTAATAGCCAGTAAGAAGTAGTTGAATTCAAGTTTTAGGTATCGATTATTGACTTTTTAGCTGGCTTTGGTGCCTTGGACATGAGCTAGGACCTTAAGATTCTGCATGAAAGGACGACTAGCAGCCGAGTTGCAGGGGAGAATGTAAAAAGTGTTCATATGAAGTAAAAACCTGAGTAATCCGTCCGTTTTCGTCATTTGTTATCGAATCGACTTAAAGCCAGATCGTCACATTGGCCGCTCTGCTCTTGAAACGGTTGTACTTATCGTCTGCAAAGCAATGTCGCGTTTTGCCGTAGGCGGAAACAGAAAAGCACCAAAGTAGAACACAGATGAAGCTTCTAAGTTGATGTAATAGCCAGTAAGAAGTAGACCAATTCAAGATTAAGGTATCGATTATTGACCTTTTAGCTGGTTTTTTGTGCCTTGGACATGAGCTAGGACTTTATGATTCTGCATAAAAGGAGGACTCGCAGCCCAGATGCACGGGAGAATGTGAAAAGTGTTCATATGTATTAAAAACCTGAGACATCCGTCCGTTTTCGTCATTTGTGATCGAATCGACTTAAAGCCAGATCGTCACATTGGCCGCTCTTCTCTCTGAAACGGTTGTACTTATCGTCTGCAAAGCTATGTCGCGTGCTGCGGTATGCGGAGACACTAAAAGCACCATAGTAGAACACAGATGGAGCTTCTAAGTTGATGTAATAGCCAGTAAGAAGTAGTACAATTCAAGTTTTAGGTATCGATTATTGACTTTTTAGCTGGCTTTGGTGCCTTGGACATGAGCTAGTACCTTAAAATTCTGCATGAAAGGAGGACTAGCAGCCGAGTTGCACGGCAGAATGTGAAAAGTGTTCATATGTAGTAAAAACCTGAGAAATCCGTCCGTTTTCGTCATTTGTTATCGAATCTACTTAAAGCAAGGTCGTCACATTGGCCGCTCTTCTCTCTGAAACGGTTGTACATATCAACTACAAAGCTATGTCGCGAGCTGCGATATGCGGAGACACTAAAAGCACCATAGCAGAACACAGATGAAGCTTCTAAGTTGATGTAATAGCCAGTAAGAAGTAGTACAATTAAAGTTATAGGTATCGGTTATTGACTTTTTACCCTTCTTTGGTGCCTTGGACACGAGCTAGGAACTTAAGATTTTGCATGAGGGAGGACTAGCAGCCGAGTTGCACGGGAGAATGTGAAAAGTGTTCATAAGTAATAAAAACCTGAGAAATCCGTCCGTTTTCGTCATATGTTATCGTATCGACTTAAAGCCAGATCGTCACAATGGCCGCTCTTCTCTCTGGAACGGTTGTACATATTGTCTGCAAAACTATGTCGCGTGCTGCGGTATGCGGAGAAACTAAAAGCACCGTAGTAGAACACAGATGTAGCTTCTACGTTGACGTAATAGCCAGGAAGAAGTAGTACAATTCAAGTTTTAGGTATTGATTATTGACTTTTTAGCTGGCTTTGGTGCCTTGGACATGAGCTAGGACCTTAAGATTCTGCATGAAAGGAGGACTAGCAGCCTAGTTGCAAGGGAGAATGTGAAAAGTGTTCATATGTAGTAAAAACCTGAGAAATCGGTCCGTTTTCGTCATTTGTTATCGAATCGACTTAAAGCCAGATCGTCACATTGGCCGCTCTTCTCTCTGAAACGGTTGTACTTATCGTCTACAAAGCTATGTCGCGTGCTGCGATATGCGGAGACACTAAAAGAACCATAGTAGAACACAAATGATGCTTCTAAGTTGATGTAATAGCCAGTAAGAAGTAGTCCAATTCAAGATTTAGGTATCGATTATTGACTTTTTAGCTGGCTTTGGTGCCTTGGACATGAGCTAGGACCTTATGATTCTGCATGAAACGAGGACTAGCGGCCGCGTTGCACGGGAGTATGTGAAAAGTGTTCATATGTAGTAAAAACCTGAGAAATCCGTCCATTTTCGTCATTTGTTATCGAATCGACTTAAAGCGAGATCGTCACATTGGCCGCTCTTCTCTCTGAAACGGTTGTACTTATCGTCTGCAAAGCTATGTCGCGTGCTGCGGTATGCGGAGACACTAAAAGCACCATAGTAGAACACAGATGAAGCTTCTAAGTTGATGTAATAGCCAGTAAGAAGTAGTACAATTCAAGTTTTAGGTATAGATTATTGACTTTTTAGCTGGCTTTGGTGCCTTGGACATGAGCTAGGACCTTAAGATTCTGCATGAAAGGAGGACTAGCAGCCGAGTTGCAAGGGAGAATGTGAAAAGTGTTCATATGTAGTAAAAACCTGAGAAATCGGTCCGATTTCGTCATTTGTTATCGAATCGACTTAAAGCCAGATCGTCTTATTTGCCGCTCTTCTCTCTGAAACGCTTGTACTTATCGTCTGCAAAGCTATGTCGCTTGTTGCCGTAGGCGGAAACAGAAAAGCACCATAGTAGAACACAGATGAAGCTTCTAAGTTGATGTATTAGCCAGTAAGAAGTAGTACAATTCTAGTTTTAGGTATCGATTATTGACTTTTTAGTTGGCTTTGGTGCCTTGGACATGAGCTAGTACCTTAAGATTCTGCATGAAAGGAGGACTAGCAGCCGAGTTGCACGGGAGAATGTGAAAAGTGTTCATATGTAGTAAAAACCTGAGAAATACGTCCGTTTTCGTCATTTGTTATCGAATCGACTTAAAGTCAGATCGTCAAATTGGCCGCACTTCTCTCTGAAACGGTTGTACTTATCGTCTACAAAGCTATTTCACGTGCTGCGGTATGTGGAGACACTAAAAGCACCATATGAGATCACAGATGAAGCTTCTAAGTTGATGTAATAGCCAGTAAGAAGTAGTACAATTCATGTTTTTGGTATCGATTATTGACTTTTTAGCTGGCTTTGGTGCCTTGGACATGAGCTAGGACCTTAAGATTGTGCATGAAAGGAGGACTAGCAGCCGAGTTGCAGGGGAAAATGTGAAAAGTGTTGATATGTAGAAAAAACCTGAGAAATCCGTCTGTTTTCGTCATTTGTTATCGAATCGACTTAAAGCCAGATCGTCACATTGGCCGCTCTTCTCTCTGAAACGGTTGTACTTATCGTCTGCAAAGCTATGTCGCGTGTTGCCGTAGGCGGAAACAGGAAAAGCACCATAGTAGAACACAGATGAAGCTTCTAAGTTGATGTAATAGCGAGTAAGAAGTAGTCCAATTCAAGTTTTTGGTATCGATTATTGAATTTTTAGCTGGTTTTGGTGCCTTGGACATGAGCTAGGACCTTAAGATTCTGCATGAAAGGAGGACTAGCAGCCGAGTTGCACGGGAGAATGTGAAAAGTGTTCATATGTAGTAAAAACCTGAGAAATCCGTCCGTTTTCGTCATTTGTTATCGAATCGACATAGAGCCAGATCGTCACATTGGCCGCTCTTCTCTCTGAAACGGTTGTACTTATCGTCTGCAAAGCTATGTCGCGTGCTGCGGTATGCGGAGACACTAAAAGCACCATAGTAGAACACAGATGAAGCTTCTAAGTTGATGTAATAGCCAGCAAGAAGTTGTAGAATTCAAGTTTTTGGTATCGATTATTGACTTTTTTGCTGGCTTTGGTACCTTGGACATGAGCTAGGACCTTATGATTCTGCATGAAAGGAGGACTAGCAGCCGAGTTGCACGGGAGAATGTGAAAAGTGTTCATATGTAGAAAAAACCTGAGAAATCCGACCGTTTCGGTCATTTGTTATCGATTCGACTTAAAGCCAGATCGTCACAATGGCCGTTCTTCTCTCTGAAAAAGTTGTACTTATCGTCTGCAAAGCTATGTCGCGTGCTGCGGTATGCGGACACAATAAAAGCACCATAGTAGAACACAGATGAAGCTTCTAAGTTGATGTAATAGCCAGTAAGAAGTAGTACAATTAAAGTTTTAGGTATCGGTTATTGACTTTTTAGCTGGCTTTGGTGCCTTCGACATGAGCTAGGACCTTAAGATTCTGCATGTAAGGAGGACTAGCAGCCGAGTTGCACGGAAGAATGTGAAAAGTGTTCATATTCAGTATAAACCTGAGACATCCGTCCGTTTTCGTCATTTGTTATCGAATCGACTTAAAGCCAGATAGTCACATTGGCCGCTCTTATCTCCGAAACGCTTGTACTTATCGTCTGCAAAGCTATGTCGCGTGCTGCGGTATGCGGAGACACTAAAATAACCATAGTAGAACACAGACCAAGCTTCTAAGTTAATGTAATAGCCAGTAAGAAGTAGTACAATTCAAGTTTTAGGTATCGATTATTGACTTTTTAGCTGGCTTTGGTGCCTTGGACATGAGCTAGGACCATAAGATTCTGCATGAAAGGAGGACTAGCAGCCGAGTAGCACGGGAGAATGTGAAAAGTGTTCATATGTAGTAAAAACCTGGGAAATTCGTCCGTTTTCGTCATTTGTTATCGAATCGACTTAAAGCCACATCGTCTTATTTGCCGCTCTTCTCTCTGAAACGCTTGTACTTATCGTCTGCAAAGCTATGTCGCATGCTGCGGTATGCTGAGACACTACAAGCAGCATAGTAGAACACAGATGAAGCTTCTAAGTTGATGCTGAGACACTACAAGCAGCATAGTAGAACACAGATGAAGCTTCTAAGTTGATGTAACAGCCAGTAAGAAGTAGTACAATTCAAGTTTTGGGTATCGATTATTGACTTTTTAGCTAGCTTTGGTGCCTTGGACATGAGCTAGGACCTTAAGATTCTGCATGAAAGGAGGACTAGCAGCCGAGTAGCACGGGAGAATGTGAAAAGTGATCATATGTAGTAAAAACCTGAGAAATTCGTCTGTTTTCGTCATTTGTTATCGAATCGACTTAAAGCCAGATCGTCATATTGGCCGCTCTTCTCTCTGAAACGCTTGTACTTATCGTCTGCAAAGCTATGTCGCATGCTGCGGTATGCGGAGACACTAAAATCACAATAGTAGGAAACAGATGAAGCATCTAAGTTGATGTAATAGGCAATAAGAAGTAATCCAATTCAAGTTTTAGGTATCGATTATTGACTTTTTAGCTGGCTTTGGTGCCTTGGACATGAGCTAGAACCTTAAGATTTAGCATGGAAGGAGGACTAGCAGCCGAGTTGCACGGGAGAATGTGAAAAGTGTTCATATGTAATAAAAACCTGATAAATCCGTCCGTTTTCGTCATTTGTTATCGAATCGACTTAAAGCCAGATCGTCACATTGGCCGCTCTGCTCTCGGAAACGGTTGTACTTATCGTCTACTAAGCTATGTCGCGTGCTGCGGTATGCGGAGACACTAAAAGCACCATAGTAGAACACAGATGAAGCTTCTAAGTTAATGTAATAGCCAGTAAGAAGTAGTACAATTCAAGTTTTAGGTATCGATTATTGACTTTTTAGCTGGCTTTGGTGCCTTGGACATGAGCTAGGACCTTACGATTCTGCATGAAAGGAGGACTAGCAGCCGAGTTGCACGGGAGAATGTGAAAAGTGTTCATATGTAATAAAAACCTGAGAAATCCGTCCGTTTTCGTCATTTGTTATCGAATCCACTTAAAGCCAGATCGTCACATTGGCCGCTCTGCTCTCGGAAACGGTTGTACTTATCGTCTACTAAGCTATGTCGCGTGCTGCGGTATGCGGAGACACTAAAAGCACCATAGTAGAACACAGTTTAAGCTTCTAAGTTAATGTAATAGCCAGTAAGAAGTAGTACAATTCAAGTCTTAGGTATCGATTATTGACTTTTTAGCTGGCTTTGGTGCCTTGGACATGAGCTAGGACCTTAACATTCTGCATGAAAGGAGGACTAGCAGCCGAGTTGCAGGGGAGAATGTAAAAAGTGTTCATATGAAGTAAAAACCTGAGTAATCCGTCCGTTTTCGTCATTTGTTATCGAATCGACTTAAAGCCGGATCGTCACATTGGCCGCTCTGCTCTTGAAACGGTTGTACTTATCGTCTGCAAAGCAATGTCGCGTTTTGCCGTAGGCGGAAACAGAAAATCACCATAGTAGAACACAGATGAAGCTTCTAAGTTGATGTAATAGCCAGTAAGAAGTAGACCAATTCAAGATTTAGGTATCGATTATTGACTTTTTAGATGGTTTTTTGTGCCTTGGACATGAGCTAGGACTTTATGATTCTGCATAAAAGGAGGACTCGCAGCCCAGTTGCACGGGAGAATGTGAAAAGTGTTCATATGTATTAAAAACCTGAGTCATCCATCCGTTTTCGTCATTTGTGATCGAATCGACTTAAAGCCAGATCGTCATATTGGCCGCTCTTCTCTCTGAAACGGTTGTACTTATCGTCTACAAAGCTATGTCACGTGCTTCGGTATGTGGAGACACTAAAAGCACCATAGTAGAACACAGATGAAGCTTCTAAGTTGATGTAATAGCCAGTAAGAAGTAGTACAATTAAAGTTTTAGGTATCGATTATTGACTTTTTAGCTGGCTTTGATGCCTTCGACATGAGCTAGGACCTTAAGATTCTGCATGAAAGGAGGACTAGCAGCCGAGTTGCACGGGAGAATGTGAAAAGTGTTCATATGTAATAAAAACCTGAGAAATCCGTCCGTTTTCGTCATTAGTTATCGAATCGACTTCAAGCCAGATCGTCACATTGGCCGCTCTTCTCTCTGAAACGCTTGTATTTGTCGTCTGCAAAGCTATGTCGCGAGCTGCGGTATGCGGAGACACTAAAATCACAATAGTAGGAAACAGATGAAGCATCTAAGTTGATGTAATACCCAGTAAGAAGTAATCCAATTCAAGTTTTAGGTATCGATTATTGACTTTTTAGCTGGCTTTGGTGCCTTGGACATGAGCTAGGACCTTAAGATTTAGCATGAAAGGAGGACTAGCAGCCGAGTTGCACGGGAGAATGTGAAAAGTGTTCATATGTAATAAAAACCTGAGAAATCCGTCCGTTTTCGTCATTTGTTATCGAATCGACTTAAAGCCAGATCGTCACATTGGCCGCTCTGCTCTCGGAAACGGTTGTACTTATCGTCTACTAAGCTATGTCGCGTGCTGCGGTATGCGGAGACACTAAAAGCACCATAGTAGAACACAGATGAAGCTTCTAAGTTAATGTAATAGCCCGTAAGAAGTAGTACAATTCAAGTTTTAGGTATCGATAATTGACTTTTTAGCTGGCTTTGGTGTCTTGGACATGAGCTAGGACCTTACGATTCTGCATTAAAGTAGGACTAGCAGCCGAGTTCCACGGGAGAATGTGAAAAGTGTTCATATGTAATAAAAACCTGAGAAATCCGTCCGTTTTCGTCATTTGTTATCGAATCCACTTAAAGCCAGATCGTCACATTGGCCGCTCTGCTCTCGGAAACGGTTGTACTTATCGTCTACTAAGCTATGTCGCGTGCTGCGGTATGCGGAGACACTAAAAGCACCATAGTAGAACACAGATTAAGCTTCTTAGTTAATGTAATAGCCAGTAAGAAGTAGTACAATTCAAGTCTTAGGTATCGATTATTGACTTTTTAGCTGGCTTTGGTGCCTTGGACATGAGCTAGGACCTTAACATTCTGCATGAAAGGAGGACTAGCAGCCGAGTTGCACGTTAGAACGTGAAAAGTGTTCATATGTAGTAAAAACCTTAGAAATCCGTCCGTTTTCGTAATTTGTTATCGAATCGACTTAAAGCCAGATCGTCACATTGGCCGCTCTGCTCTTGAAACGGTTGTACTTATCGTCTGCAAAGCAATGTCACGTTTTGCCGTAGGCGGAAACAGAAAAGCACCATAGTAGAACACAGATGAAGCTTCTAAGTTGATGTAATAGCCAGTAAGAGGTAGACCAATTCAAGATTTAGGTATCGATTATTGACTTTTTAGCTGGTTTTTTGTGCCTTGGACATGACCTAGGACTTTATGATTCTGCATAAAAGGAGGACTCGCAGCCCAGTTGCACGGGAGAATGTGAAAAGTGTTCATATGTATTAAAAACCTGAGACATCCGTCCGTTTTCGTCATTTGTGATCGAATCGACTTAAAGCCAGATCGTCACATTGGCCGCTCTTCTCTCTGAAACGGTTGTACTTATCGTCTGCAAAGCTATGTCGCGTGCTGCGGTATGCGGAGACACTAAAAGCACCATAGTAGAACACAGATGGAGCTTCTAAGTTGATGTAATAGCCAGTAAGAAGTAGTACAATTCAAGTTTTAGGTATCGATTATTGACTTTTTAGCTGGCTTTGGTGCCTTGGACATGAGCTAGTACCTTAAAATTCTGCATGAAAGGAGGACTAGCAGCCGAGTTGCACGGGAGAATGTGAAAAGTGTTCATATGTAGTAAAAACCTTAGAAATCCGTCCGTTTTCATCATTTGTTATCGAATCGACTTAAAGCCAGATCGTCACATTGGCCGCTCTTCTCTCTGAAAAAGTTGTACTTATCGTCTGCAAAGCTATGTCGCGTGCTGCGGTACGTGGACACAATAAAAGCACCATAGTAGAACACAGATGAAGCTTCTAAGTTGATGTAATAGCGAGTAAGAAGTAGTCCAATTCAAGTTTTAGGTATCGATTATTGACTTTTTAGCTGGCTTTGGTGCCTTGGACATGAGCTAGGACCTTAAGATTCTGCATGAAAGGAGGACTAGCAGCCGAGTTGCACGGGAGAATGTGAAAAGTGTTCATATGTAGTAAAAACCTGGGAAATTCGTCCGTTCTCGTCATTTGTTATCGAATCGACTTAAAGCCACATCGTCTTATTTGCCGCTCTTCTCTCTGAAACGCTTGTACTTATCGTCTGCAAAGCTATGTCGCATGCTGCGGTATGCTGAGACACTACAAGCAGCATAGTAGAACACAGATGAAGCTTCTAAGTTGATGTAATAGCCAGTAAGAAGTAGTACAATTCAAGTTTTAGGTATCGATTATTGACTTTTTAGCTAGCTTTGGTGCCTTGGACATGAGCTAGGACCTTAGGATTCTGCATGAAAGGAGGACTAGCAGCCGAGTAGCACGGGAGAATGTGAAAAGTGATCATATGTAGTAAAAACCTGAGAAATTCGTCTGTTTTCGTCATTTGTTATCGAATCGACTTAAAGCCAGATCGTCACATTGGCCGCTCTTCTCTCTGAAACGCTTGTACTTATCGTCTGCAAAGCTATGTCGCATGCTGCGGTATGCTGAGACACTACAAGCAGCATAGTAAAACATAGATGAAACTTCTAAGTTGATGTAATAGCCAGTAAGAAGTAGTACAATTCAAGTTTTAGGTATCGATTATTGACTTTTAGCTGGTTTTTTTTTGCCTTGGACATGAGCTAGGACTTTATGATTCTGCATTAAAAGGAGGACTAGCAGCCCAGTTGCACGGGGGAATGTGAAAAGTGTTCATATGTATTAAAAACCTGAGACATCCGTCCGTTTTCGTCATTTGTTATCGAATCGACTTAAGCCAGATCGTCACATTGGTCGCTCTTCTCTCTGAAACGGTTGTACTTATCGTCTGCAAAGCTATGTCGCATGCTGCGGTATGCTGAGACACTACAAGCAGCATAGTAGAACACAGATGAAGCTTCTAAGTTGATGTAATAGCCAGTAAGAAGTAGTACAATTCAAGTTTTAGGTATCGATTATTGACTTTTTAGCTGGCTTTGGTGCCTTGGACATGAGCTACGGCCTTAAGATTCTGCATGAAAGGAGGACTAGCAGCCGAGTTGCACGGGAGAATGTGAAAAGTGTTCATATATAAAAAAATACTTGAGAAATCCGTCCGTTTTCGTCATTTGTTATCGAATCGACTTAAAGCCAGATCGTCACATTGGTCGCTCTTCTCTCTGAAAAGGTTGTACTTATCGTCTGCAAAGCTATGTCGCGTGCTGCGGTATGCGGAGACACTAAAATCACCAGAGTAGAACACAGATGAAGCTTCTAAGTTGACGTAATAGCCAGGAAGAAGTAGTACAATTCACGTTTTAGGTATCGATTATTGACTTTTTAGCTGGCTTTGGTGCCTTGGACATGAGCTAGGACCTTAACATTCTGCATGAAAGGAGGACTAGCAGCCGATTTGCATGGAAGAATGTGAAAAGTGTTCAAATGTAGTAAAAACCCGAGAAATCCGTCCGTTTTCGTCATTTGTTATCGAATCGACTTAAAGCCAGATCGTCACATTAGCCGCTCTTCTCTCTGAAACGGTTGTACTTATCGATTGCAAAGCTATGTCGGTGTTGCGGTATGCGGAGACACTAAAAGCACCATAGTAGAACACAGATGAAGCTTCTAAGTTGACGTAATAGCCAGGAAGAAGTAGTACAATTCAAGTTTTAGGTATCGATTATTGACTTTTTAGCTGGCTTTGGTGCCTTGGACACGAGCTAGGACCTTAAGATTGTGCATGAAAGGAGGACTAGCAGCCGATTTGCATGGGAGAATGTGAAAAGTGTTCATATGTAGTAAAAACCTGAGAAATCCGTCCACTTTCGTCATTTGTTATCGAATCGACTTAAAGCCAGATCGTCACATTGGCCGCTCTTCTCTCTGAAAAAGTTGTACTTATCGTCTGCAAAGCTATGTCGCGTGCTGCGGTATGCGGAGACACTAAAAGCACCATAGTAGAACACAGATGAAGCTTCTAAGTTGATGTAATAGCCAGTAAGAAGTAGTACAATTAAAGTTTTAGGTATCAGTTAATGACTTTTTACCCTTCCTTGGTGCCTTGGACATGAGCTAGGACCTTAAGATTCTGCATGAAAGGAGGACTAGCAGCCGTGTTGCAGGGAAGAATGTGAAAAATGTTCATATGTAGTAAAAACCCGAGAAATCCGTCCATTTTCGTCATTTGTTATCGAATCGATTTAAAGCCAGATCGTCACATTGGCCGTTCTGCTCTCGGAAACGCTTGTACTTATCGTCTGCAAAGCTATGTCGCGTGTTGCCGTAGGCGGAAACAGGAAAAGCATCATAGTAGAACACAGATGAAGCTTCTAAGTTGATGTAATAGCCAGTAAGAAGTAGTCCATTTCAAGTTTTAGGTATCGATTATTGACTTTTTAGCTGGCTTTGGTGCCTTGGACATGAGCTAGGACCTTAAGATTCTGCATGAAAGGAGGACTAGCAGCCGAGTTGCACGGGAGAATGTGAAAAGTGTTCATATGTAGTAAAAACCTGAGAAATCCGTCCGTTTTGGTCATTTGTTATCGAATCGACTTAAAGCCACATCGTCACATTGGCCGCTCTTCTCTCTGAAACGCTTGTACTTATCGTCTGCAAAGCTATGTCGCGTGCTGCGGTATGTGGAGACACTAAAAGCACCATAGTAGAACACAGATGAAGCTTCTAAGTTGATGTAATAGCCAGTAAGAAGTAGTGGAATTCAAGTTTTAGGTATCGATTATTGACTTTTTAGCTTGCTTTGGTGCCTTGGACATGAGCTAGGACCTTAACATTCTGCATGAAAGGAGGACTAGCTGCCGCGTTGCACGGGAGAATGTGAAAAGTGTTCATATGTAGTAAAAACCTTAGAAATCCGTCCATTTTCGTCATTTGTTATCGAATCGACTTAAAGCCAGATCGTCACTTTGGCCGCTCTTCTCTCTGAAACGGTTGTACTTATCGTCTGCAATGCTATGTCGCGTGCTGCGGTAAGCGGAGACACTAAAATCACCATAGTAGAACACAGATGAAGCATCTAAGTTGATGTAATAGCCAGTAAGAAGTAATCCAATTCAAGTTTTAGGTATCGATTATTGACTTTTTAGCTGGCTTTGGTGCCTTGGACATGAGCTAGGACCTTAAGATTCTGCATGAAAGGAGGACTAGCAGCCGAGTTGCACGGGAGAATGTGAAAAGTGTTCATATGTAGTAAAATCCTGAGAAATCAGTCCGTTTTCGTCATTTGTTATCGAATCGACTTAAAGCCAGATCGTCACATTGGCCGCTCTTCTCTCTGAAACGGTTGTACTTATCGTCTGCAAAGCTATGTCGCGTGCTGCGGTATGTGGAGACACTAAAAGCACCATAGTAGAACACAGATGAAGCTTCTAAGTTGATGTAATTGCCAGTAAGAAGTAGTACAATTCAAGTTTTAGGAATCGATTATTGACTCTTTAGCTGGCTTTGGTGCCTTGGACATGAGCTTGGACCTTAAATTTCTGCATGAAAGGAGGACTAGCAGCCGCGTTGCACGGGAGAATGTGAAAAGTGTTAATATGTAGTAAAAACCTTAGAAATACTTCCGTTTTCGTCATTTGTTATCGAATCGACTTAAAGCCAGATCGTCACATTGGCCGCTCTTCTCTCTGAAACGGTTGTACTTATCGTCTGCAAAGCTATGTCGCGTGCTGTGGTATGCGGAGACACTAAAATCACCATAGTAGAACACAGATGAAGCTTTTAAGTTGATGTAATAGCCAGTAAGAAGTAGTACGATTCATGTTTTAGGTATCGATTATTGACTTTATAGCTGGCTTTGGTGCCTTGGACATGAGCTAGGACCTTAACATTCTGCATGAAAGGAGGACTAGCAGCCGAGTTGCACGGGAGAATGTTAAAAGTGTTCATATGTAGTAAAAACCTTATAAATCCGTCCGTTTTCGTCATTTGTTATCGAATCGACTTAAAGCCAGATCGTCACATTGGCCGCTCTTCTCTCTGAAACGCTTGTACTTATCGTCTGCAAAGCTATGTCGCGTGCTGCGGTATGCGGAGACACTGCACTCACCATAGTAGAACACAGTTCAAGCTTCTAAGTTGATGTAATAGCCAGTAAGAAGTAGTACAATTCAAGTTTTAGGTATCGTTTATTGACTTTTTAGCTGGCTTTGGTGCCTTGGACATGAGCTAGGACCTTAAGATTCTGCATGAAAGGAGGACTAGCAGCCGAGTTGCAGGGGAGAATGTGAAAAGTGTTCATATGTAGTAAAAACCTGAGAAATCCGTCCGTTTTCGTCATTTGTTATCGAATCGACTTAAAGCCAGATCGTCACATTGGCCGCTCTGCTCTCGGAAACGGTTGTACTTATCGTCTGCAAAGCTATGTCGCGTGTTGCCGTAGGCGGAAACAGGAAAAGCACCATTGTAGAACACAGACGAAGCTTCTAAGTTGATGTAATAGCCAGTAAGAAGTAGTCCAATTCAAGTTTTAGGTATCGATAATTGACTTTTTAGCTGGCTTTGGTGCCTTGGACATGAGCTAGGACCTTAAGATTCTGCATGAAAGGAGGACTAGCAGCCGAGTTGCACGGGAGAATGAGAAAAGTGTTCATATGTAGTAAAAACCTGAGAAATCCGTCCGTTTTGGTCATTTGTTATCGAATCGACTTAAAGCCACATCGTCACATTGGCCGCTCTTCTCTCTGAAACGCTTGTACTTATCGTCTGCAAAGCTATGTCGCGTGCTGCGGTATGTGGAGACACTAAAAGCACCATAGTAGAACACAGATGAAGCTTCTAAGTTGATGTAATAGCCAGTAAGATGTAGTCCAATTCAAGTTTTAGGTATCGATTATTGACTTTTTAGCTGGCTTTGGTGCCTTGGACATGAGCTAGCACCTTAAGATTCTGCATGAAAGGAGGACTAGCAGCCGAGTTGCACGGGAGAATGTGAAAAGTGTTCATATGCAGTAAAAACCTGAGAAATCCGTCCGTTTTCGTCATTTGTTATCGAATCGACTTAAAGCCAGATCGTCACATTGGCCGCTCTTCTCTCTGAAACGGTTGTACTTATCGTCTGCAAAGCTATGTCGCGTGCTGCGGTATGTGGAGACACTAAAATCACCATAGTAGAACACAGATGAAGCTTCTAAGTTGATGTAATAGCCAGTAAGAAGTAGTACAATTCAAGTTTTAGGTATCGATTATTGACTTTTTAGCTGGCTTTGTTGCCTTGGACATGAGCTAGTACCTTAAATTTCTGCATGAAAGGAGGACTAGCAGCCGCGTTGCACGGGAGGATGTGAAAAGTGTTCATATGTAGTAAAAACCTTAGAAATCCTTCCGTTTTCGTCATTTGTTATCGAATCGACTTAAAGCCAGATCGTCACATTGGCCGCTCTTCTCTCTGAAACGCTTGTACTTATCGTCTGCAAAGCTATGTCGCGTGCTGCGATATGCGGAGACACTAAAATCACCATAGTAGAACACAGTTGAAGATTTTAAGTTGATGTAATAGCCAGTAAGAAGTAGTACAATTCATGTTTTAGGTATCGATTATTGACTTTTTAGCTGGCTTTGTTGCCTTGGACATGTGCTAGGACCTTAACATTCTGCATGAAAGGAGGACTAGCAGCCGAGTTGCACGGGAGAATGTGAAAAGTGTTCATATGTAGTAAAAACCTTAGAAATCCGTCCATTTTCGTCATTTGTTATCGAATCGACTTAAAGCCAGATCGTCACATTGGCCGCTCTTCTCTCCGAAACGCTTGTACTTATCGTCTGCAAAGCTATGTCGCGTGCTGCGGTATGTAGAGACACTAAAAGCATCATAGTAGAACACAGATGAAGCTTCTAAGTTGATGTAATAGCCAGTAAGAAGTAGTACAATTCAAGTTTTAGGTATCGATTATTGACTTTTTAGCTGGCTTTGGTGCCATGGACATGAGCTAGGACTTTAAGGTTCTGCATGAAAGGAGGACTAGCAGCCGAGTTGCAGGGAAGAATGTGAAAAATGTTCATATGTAGTAAAAACCAGAGAAATCCGTCCATTTTCGTCATTTGTTATCGAATCGACTTAAAGCCAGATCGTCACATTGGCCGTTCTGCTCTCGGAAACACTTGTACTTATCGTCTGCAAAGCTATGTCGCGTGTTGCCGTAGGCGGAAACAGGAAAAGCACCGTAGTAGAACACAGATGAAGCTTCCAAGTTGATGTAATAGCCAGTAAGAAGTAGTCCAATTCAAGTTTTAGGTATCGATTATTGACTTTTAGCTGGTTTTGGTGCCTTGGACATGAGCTAGGACCTTAACATTCTGCATGAAAGGAGGACTAGCTGCCGCGTTGCACGGGAGAATGTGAAAAGTGTTCATATGTAGTAAAAACCTTAGAAATCCGTCCATTTTCGTCATTTGTTATCGAATCGACTTAAAGCCAGATCGTCACATTGGCCGCTCTTCTCTCTGAAACGGTTGTACTT
Organism: Schistocerca gregaria; assembly: GCF_023897955.1. Classification (NCBI taxonomy): domain Eukaryota; kingdom Metazoa; phylum Arthropoda; class Insecta; order Orthoptera; family Acrididae; genus Schistocerca; species Schistocerca gregaria. The sequence continues at coordinate 2,282,429 of NW_026061741.1, forward strand.
ATCGTCTGCAATGCTATGTCGCGTGCTGCGGTAAGCGGAGACACTAAAATCACCATAGTAGAGCACAGATGAAGCATCTAAGTTGATGTAATAGCCAGTAAGAAGTAATCCAATTCAAGTTTTAGGTATCGATTATTGACTTTTTAGCTGGCTTTGGTGCCTTGGACATGAGCTAGGACCTTAAGATTCTGCATGAAAGGAGGACTAGCAGCCGAGTTGCACGGGAGAATGTGAAAAGTGTTCATATGTAGTAAAATCCTGAGAAATCAGTCCGTTTTCGTCATTTGTTATCGAATCGACTTAAAGCCAGATCGTCACATTGGCCGCTCTTCTCTCTGAAACGGTTGTACTTATCGTCTGCAAAGCTATGTCACGTGCTGCGGTATGTGGAGACACTAAAAGCACCATAGTAGAACACAGATGAAGCTTCTAAGTTGATGTAATTGCCAGTAAGAAGTAGTACAATTCAAGTTCTAGGTATCGATTATTGACTTTTTAGCTGGCTTTGGTGCCTTGGACATGAGCTAGGACCTTAAATTTCTGCATGAAAGGAGGACTAGCAGCCGCGTTGCACGGGAGAATGTGAAAAGTGTTCATATGTAGTAAAAACCTTAGAAATCCTTCCGTTTTCGTAATTTGTTATCGAATCGACTTAAAGCCAGATCGTCACATTGGCCGCTCTTCTGTCTGATACGGTTGTACTTATCGTCTGCAAAGCTATGTCGCGTGCTGCGGTATGCGGAGACACTAAAATCACCATAGTAGAACACAGATGAAGCTTTTAAGTTGATGTAATAGCCAGTAAGAAGTAGTACAATTCATTTTTTAGGTATCGATTATTGTCTTTTTAGCTGGCTTTGGTGCCTTGGACATGAGCTAGGACCTTAACATTCTGCATGAACGGAGGACTAGCAGCCGAGTTGCACGGGAGAATGTTAAAAGTGTTCATCTGTAGTAAAAACCTTAGAAATCCGTCCGTTTTCGTCATTTGTTATCGAATCGACTTAAAGCCAGATCGTCACATTGGCCGCTCTTCTCTCTGAAACGCTTGTACTTATCGTCTGCAAACTATGTCGCGTGCTGCGGTATCCGTAGACACTGCACTCACCATAGTAGAACACAGATGAAGCTTCTAAGTTGATGTAATAGAAAGTAAGAAGTAGTACAATTCAAGTTTTAGGTATCGATTATTGACTTTTTAGCTGTCTTTGGTGCCTTGGACATGAGCTAGGACCTTAAGATTCTGCATGAAAGGAGGACTAGCAGCCGAGTTGCACGGGAGAATGTGAAAAGTGTACATATGTAGTAAAATCCTGAGAAATCAGTCCGTTTTCGTCATTTGTTATCGAATCGACTTAAAGCCAGATCGTCACATTGGCCGCTCTTCTCTCTGAAACGGTTGTACTTATCGTCTGCAAAGCTATGTCGCGTGCTGCGGTATGTGAAGACACTAAAAGCACCATAGTAGAACACAGATGAAGCTTCTAAGTTGATGTAATTGCCAGTAAGAAGTAGTACAATTCAAGTTTTAGGTATCGATTATTGACTTTTTAGCTGGCTTTGGTGCCTTGGACATAAGCTAGGACCTTAAATTTCTGCATGAAAGGAGGACTAGCAGCCGCGTTGCACGGGAGAATGTGAAAAGTGTTCATATGTAGTAAAAACCTTAGAAATCCTTCCGTTTTCGTCATTTGTTATCGAATCGACTTAAAGCCAGATCGTCACATTGGCCGCTCTTCTCTCTGAAACGCTTGTACTTATCGTCTGCAAAGCAATGTCGCGTGCTGCGGTATGCGGAGACACTAAAATCACCATAGTAGAACACAGATGCAGCTTTTTTAGTTCATGTAATAGCCAGTAAGAAGTAGTACAATTCATGTTTTAGGTATCGATTATTGACTTTTTAGCTGGCTTTGGTGCCTTGGACATGAGCTAGGACCTTAACATTCTGCATGAAAGGAGGACTAGCAGCCGAGTTGCACGGGAGATTGTTAAAAGTGTTCATATGTAGTAAAAACCTTAGAAATCCGCCCGTTTTCGTCATTTGTTATCGAATCGACTTAAAGCCAGATCGTCACATTGGCCGCTCTGCTCTCGGAAACGGTTGTACTTATCGTCTGCAAAGCTATGTCGCGTGTTGCCGTAGGCGGAAACAGGAAAAGCACCATAGTCGAACACAGATGAAGCTTCTAAGTTGATGTAATAGCCAGTAAGAAGTAGTCCAATTCAAGTTTTAGGTATCGATTATTGATTTTTAGCTGGCTTTGGTGCCTTGGACATGAGCTAGGACCTTAAGATTCTGCATGAAAGGAGGACTAGCAGCCGAGTTGCAGGGGAGAATGTGAAAAGTGTTCATATGTAGTAAAAACCTGAGAAATCCGTCCGTTTTGGTCATTTGTTATCGAATCGACTTAAAGCCAGATCGTCACATTGGCCGCCCATCTCTCTGAAACGGTTGTACTTATCGTCTGCAAAGCTATGTCGCGTGCTGCGGTATGCGGAGACACTAAAATCACCATAGTAGAACACAGATGAAGCTTTTAAGTTGATGTAATAGCCAGTAAGAAGTAGTACAATTCATTTTTTAGGTATCGATTATTGTCTTTTTAGCTGGCTTTGGTGCCTTGGACATGAGCTAGGACCTTAACATTCTGCATGAAAGGAGGACTAGCAGCCGAGTTGCACGGGAGAATGTTAAAAGTGTTCATCTGTAGTAAAAACCTTAGAAATCCGTCCGTTTTCGTCATTTGTTATCGAATCGACTTAAAGCCAGATCGTCACATTGGCCGCTCTTCTCTCTGAAACGCTTGTACTTATCGTCTGCAAAGCTATGTCGCGTGCTGCGGTATCCGGAGACACTGCACTCACCATAGTAGAACACAGATGAAGCTTCTAAGTTGATGTAATAGCCAGTAAGAAGTAGTACAATTCAAGTTTTAGGTATCGATTATTGACTTTTTAGCTGTCTTTGGTGCCTTGGACATGAGCTAGGAACTTAAGATTCTGCATGAAAGGAGGTCTAGCAGCCGAGTTGCAGGGGAGAAAGTGAAAAGTGTTCATAAGTAGTAAAAACCTGAGAAAACCGTCCGTTTTCGTCATTTGTTATCGAATCGACTTAAAGCCAGATCGTCACATTGGCCGCTCTGCTCTCGGAAACGGTTGTACTTATCGTCTGCAAAGCTATGTCGCGTGTTGCCGTAGGCGGAAACAGGAAAAGCACCATTGTAGAACACAGACGAAGCTTCTAAGTTGATGTAATAGCCAGTAAGAAGTAGTCCAATTCAAGTTTTAGGTATCGATTATTGACTTTTTAGCTGGCTTTGGTGCCTTGGACATGAGCAAGGACCTTAAGATTCTGCATGAAAGGAGGACTAGCAGCCGAGTTGCAGGGGAGAATGTGAAAAGTGTTCATATGTAGTAAAAACCCGAGAAATCCGTCCGTTTTTGTCATTTGTTATCGAATCGACTTAAAGCAAGATCGTCACATTGGCCGCTCTTCTCTCTGAAACGCTTGTACTTATCGTCTGCAAAGCTATGTCGCGTGCTGCGGTATGTGGAGACACTAAAAGCACCATAGTAGAACACAGATGAAGCTTCTAAGTTGATGTAATAGCCAGTAAGAAGTAGTGGAATTCAAGTTTTAGGAATCGATTATTGACTTTTTAGCTGGCTTTGGTGCCTTGGACATGAGCTAGCACCTTAAGATTCTGCATGAAAGGAGGACTAGCAGCCGAGTTGCACGGGAGAATGTGGAAAGTGTTCATATGTAGTAAAAACCTGAGAAATCCGTCCGTTTTCGTCATTTGTTATCGAATCGACTTAAAGCCAGATCGTCACATTGGCCGCTCTTCTCTCTGAAACGGTTGTACTTATCGTCTGCAAAGCTATGTCGCGTGCTGCGGTATGTGGAGACACTAAAATCACCATAGTAGAACACAGATGAAGCTTCTATGTTGATGTAATAGCCAGTAAGAAGTAGTACAATTCAAGTTTTAGGTATCGATTATTGACTTTTTAGCTGGCTTTGTTGCCTTGGACATGAGCTAGGACCTTAAATTTCTGCATGAAAGGAGGACTAGCAGCCGCGTAGCATGGGAGAATGTTAAAACTGTTCATATGCAGTAAAAACTTTAGAAATCCGTCCGTTTTCGTCATTTGTTATCGAATCGACTTAAAGCCAGATCGTCACATTGGCCGCTCTTCTCTCTGAAACGCTTGTACTTATCGTCTGCAAAGCTATGTCGCGTGCTGCGGTATGTGGAGACACGAAAAGCACCATAGTAGAACACAGATGAAGCTTCTAAGTTGATGTAATAGCCAGTAAGAAGTAGTACAATTCAAGTTTTAGGTATCGATTATTGACTTTTTAGCTGGCTTTGTGGCCTTGGACATGAGCTAGGACCTTAACATTCTGCATGAAAGGAGGACTAGCAGCCGAGTTGCAGGGAAGAATGTGAAAAAAGTTCATATGTAGTACAAACCACAGAAATCCGTCCATTTTCGTCATTTGTTATCGAATCGACTTAAAGCCAGATCGTCACATTGGCCGTTCTGCTCTCGGAAACGCTTGTACTTATCGTCTGCAAAGCTATGTCGCGTGTTGCCGTAGGCGGAAACAGGAAAAGCATCATAGTAGAACACAGATGAAGCTTCTAAGTTGATGTAATAGCCAGTAAGAAGTAGTCCATTTCAAGTTTTAGGTATCGATTATTGACATTTTAGCTGGCTTTGGTGCCTTGGACATGAGCTAGGACCTTACGATTCTGCATGAAAGGAGGACTGGCAGCCGAGTTGCAGGGGAGAATGTGAAAAGTGTTCATATGTAGTAAAAACCTGAGAAATCCGTCCGTTTTCGTCATTTGTTATCGAATCGACTTAAAGTCAGATCGTCACATTGCCCGCTGTGCTCTCGGAAACGGTTGTACTTATCGTCTGCAAAGCTACGTCGCGTGTTGCCGTAGGCGGATACAGGAAAAGCACCGTAGTAGAACACAGATGAAGCTTCTAAGTTGATGTAATAGCCAGTAAGAAGTAGTACAATTCATGTTTTAGGTATCGATTATTGACTTTTTAGCTGGCTTTGGTGCCTTGGACATGAGCTAGGACCTTAACATTCTGCATGAAAGGAGGACTAGCTGCCGCGTTGCACGGGAGAATGTGAAAAGTGTTCATATGTAGTAAAAACCTGAGAAATCCGTCCATTTTCGTCATTTGTTATCGAATCGACTTAAAGCCAGATCGTCACATTGGCCGCTCTTCTCTCTGAAACGGTTGTACTTATCGTCTGCAATGCTATGTCGCGTGCTGCGGTAAGCGGAGACACTAAAATCACCATAGTAGAACACAGATGAAGCATCTAAGTTGATGTAATAGCCAGTAAGAAGTAATCCAATTCAAGTTTTAGGTATCGATTATTGACTTTTTAGCTGGCTTTGGTGCCTTGGACATGAGCTAGGACCTTAAGATTCTGCATGAAAGGAGGACTAGCAGCCGAGTTGCACGGGAGAATGTGAAAAGTGTACATATGTAGTAAAATCCTGAGAAATCAGTCCGTTTTCGTCATTTGTTATCGAATCGACTTAAAGCCAGATCGTCACATTGGCCGCTCTTCTCTCTGAAACGGTTGTACTTATCGTCTGCAAAGCTATGTCGCGTGCTGCGGTATGTGGAGACACTAAAAGCACCATAGTAGAACACAGATGAAGCTTCTAAGTTGATGTAATTGCCAGTAAGAAGTAGTACAATTCAAGTTTTAGGTATCGATTATTGACTTTTTCGCTGGCTTTGGTGCCTTGGACATAAGCTAGGACCTTAAATTTCTGCATGAAAGGAGGACTAGCAGCCGCGTTGCACGGGAGAATGTGAAAAGTGTTCATATGTAGTAAAAACCTTAGAAATCCTTCCGTTTTCGTCATTTGTTATCGAATCGACTTAAAGCCAGATCGTCACATTGGCCGCTCTTCTCTCTGAAACGCTTGTACTTATCGTCTGCAAAGCAATGTCGCGTGCTGCGGTATGCGGAGACACTAAAATCACCATAGTAGAACACAGATGCAGCTTTTTTAGTTCATGTAATAGCCAGTAAGAAGTAGTACAATTCATGTCTTAGGTATCGATTATTGACTTTTTAGCTGGCTTTGGTGCCTTGGACATGAGCTAGGACCTTAACATTCTGCATGAAAGGAGGACTAGCAGCCGAGTTGCAGGGGAGAATGTGAAAAGTGTTCATATGTAGTAAAAACCTGAGAAATCCGTCCGTTTTGGTCATTTGTTATCGAATCGACTTAAAGCCAGATCGTCACATTGGCCGCCCATCTCTCTGAAACGGTTATACTTATCGTCTGCAAAGCTATGTGGCGTTCTGCGGTATGCGGAGACACTAAAATCACCATAGTAGAACACAGATCAAGCTTCTAAGTTGATGTAATAGCCAGTAAGAAGTAGTACAATTCTAGTTTTAGGTATCGATTATTGACTTTTTAGCTGGCTTTAGTGCCTTGGACCTGAGCTAGGGCCTTAAGATTCTGCATGGAAGGAGGACTAGCAGCCGAAATGCAGGGGAGAAAGTGAAAAAAGTTCATATGTAGTAAAAACCAGAGAAATCCGTCCGTTTTCGTCATTTGTTATCGAATCGACTTAAAGCCAGATCGTCACATTGGCCGTTCTGCTCTCGGAAAAGCTTGTACTTATCGTCTGCAAAGCTATGTCGCGTGTTGCCGTAGGCGGAAACAGGAAAAGCACCGTAGTAGAACACAGATGAAGCTTCTAAGTTGATGTAATAGCCAGTAAGAAGTAGTCCAATTCAAGTTTTAGGTATCGATTATTGACTTTTTAGCTGGCTTTGGTGCCTTGGACATGAGCTAGGACCTTATCATTCTGCATGAAAGGAGGACTAGCTGCCGCGTTGCACGGGAGAATGTGAAAAGTGTTCATATGTAGTAAAAACCTTAGAAATCCGTCCGTTTTCGTCATTTGTTATCGAATCGTCTTAAAGCCAGATCGTCACATTGGCCGTTCTGCTCTCGGAAACGCTTATACTTATCGTCTGCAAAGCTATGTCGCGTGTTGCCGTAGGCGGAAACAGGAAAAGCATCATAGTAGAACACAGATGAAGCTTCTAAGTTGATGTAATAGCCAGTAAGAAGTAGTCCATTTCAAGTTTTAGGTATCGATTATTGACTTTTTAGCTGGCTTTGGTGCCTTGGACATGAGCTAGGACCTTATCATTCTGCATGAAAGGAGGACTAGCTGCCGCGTTGCACGGGAGAATGTGAAAAGTGTTCATATGTAGTAAAAACCTTAGAAATCCGTCCGTTTTCGTCATTTGTTATCGAATCGACTTAAAGCCAGATCGTCACATTGGCCGTTCTGCTCTCGGAAACGCTTATACTTATCGTCTGCAAAGCTATGTCGCGTGTTGCCGTAGGCGGAAACAGGAAAAGCATCATAGTAGAACACAGATGAAGCTTCTAAGTTGATGTAATAGCCAGTAAGAAGTAGTCCAATTCAAGTTTTAGGTATCGATTAATGACTTTTTAGCTGGCTTTGGTGCCTTGGACATGAGCTAGGACCTTAAGATTCTGCATGAAAGGAGGACTAGCAGCCGAGTTGCAGGGAAGAATGTGAAAAATGTTCATATGTAGTAAAAACCAGAGAAATCCGTCCATTTTCGTCATTTGTTATCGAATCGACTTAAAGCCAGATCGTCACATTGGCCGTTCTGCTCTCGGAAACGCTTGTACTTATCGTCTGCAAAGCTATGTCGCGTGTTGCCGTAGGCGGAAACAGGAAAAGCATCATAGTAGAACACAGATGAAGCTTCTAAGTTGATGTAATAGCCAGTAAGAAGTATTCCATTTCAAGTTTTAGGTATCGATTATTGACTTTTTAGCTGGCTTTGGTGCCTTGGACATGAGCTAGGACCTTAATATTCTGCATGAAAGGAGGACTAGCAATCGAGTTGCACGGGAGAATGTGAAAAGTGTTCATATGTAGTAAAAACCTTAGAAATCCGTCCATTTTCGTCATTTGTTATCGAATCGACTTAAAGCCAGATCGTCACATTCGCCGCTCTTCTCTCCGAAACGCTTGTACTTATCGTCTGCAAAGCTATGTCGCGTGCTGCGGTACCCGGAGACACTGCACTCACCATAGTAGAACACAGTTCAAGCTTCTAAGTTGATGTAATAGACAGTAAGAAGTAGTACAATTCAAGTTTTAGGTATCGATTATTGACTTTTTAGCTGGCTTTGGTGCCTTGGACATGAGCTAGGACCTTAAGATTCTGCATGAAAGGAGGACTAGCAGCCGAGTTGCAGGGAAGAATGTGAAAAATGTTCATATGTAGTAAAAACCAGAGAAATCCGTCCATTTTCGTCATTTGTTATCGAATCGACTTAAAGCCAGATCGTCACATTGGCCGTTCTGCTCTCGGAAACGCTTGTACTTATCGTCTGCAAAGCTATGTCGCGTGTTGCCGTAGGCGGAAACAGGAAAAGCATCATAGTAGAACACAGATGAAGATTCTAAGTTGATGTAATAGCCAGTAAGAAGTAGTCCATTTCAAGTTTTAGGTATCGATTATTGACTTTTTAGCTGGCTTTGGTGCCTTGGACATGAGCTAGGACCTTACGATTCTGCATGAAAGGAGGACTGGCAGCCGAGTTGCAGGGGAGAATGTGAAAAGTGTTCATATGTAGTAAAAACCTGAGAAATCCGTCCGTTTTCGTCATTTGTTATCGAAACGACTTAAAGTCAGATCGTCACATTGCCCGCTGTGCTCTCGGAAACGCTTGTACTTATCGTCTGCAAAGCTATGTCGCGTGTTGCCGTAGGCGGAAACAGGAAAAGCACCGTAGTAGAACACAGATGAAGCTTCTAAGTTGATGTAATAGCCAGTAAGAAGTAGTCCAATTCAAGTTTTAGGTATCGATTATTGACTTTTTAGCTGGCTTTGGTGCCTTGGACATGAGCTAGGACCTTAACATTCTGCATGAAAGGAGGACTAGCTGCCGCGTTGCACGGGAGAATGTGAAAAGTGTTCATATGTAGTAAAAACCTTAGAAATCCGTCCATTTTCGTCATTTGTTATCGAATCGACTTATAGCCAGATCGTCACATTGGCCGCTCTTCTCTCTGAAACGGTTGTACTTATCGTCTGCAATGCTATGTCGCGTGCTGCGGTAAGCGGAGACACTAAAATCACCATAGTAGAACACAGATGAAGCATCTAAGTTGATGTAATAGCCAGTAAGAAGTAATCCAATTCAAGTTTTACGTATCGATTATTGACTTTTTAGCTGGCTTTGGTGCCTTGGACATGAGCTAGGACCTTAAGATTCTGCATGAAAGGAGGACTAGCAGCCGAGTTGCACGGGAGAATGTGAAAAGTGTTCATATGTAGTAAAATCCTGAGAAATCAGTCCGTTTTCGTCATTTGTTATCGAATCGACTTAAAGCCAGATCGTCACATTGGCTGCTCTTCTCTCTGAAACGGTTGTACTTATCGTCTGCAATGCTATGTCGCGTGCTGCGGTATGCGGAGACACTAAAATCACCATAGTAGAACACAGATGAAGTTTTTAAGTTCATGTAATAGCCAGTAAGAAGTAGTACAATTCATGTTTTAGGTATCGATTATTGACTTTTTAGCTGGCTTTGGTGCCTTGGACATGAGCTAGGACCTTAACGTTCTGCATGAAAGGAGGACTAGCAGCCGAGTTGCACGGGAGAATGTTAAAAGTGTTCATATGTAGTAAAAACCTTAGAAATCCGTCCGTTTTCGTCATTTGTTATCGAATCGACTTAATGCCAGATCGTCACATTGGCCGCTCTTCTCTCTGAAACGCTTGTACTTATCGTCTGCAAAGCTATGTCGCGTGCTGCGGTATCCGGAGACACTGCACTCACCATAGTAGAACACAGTTCAAGGTTCTAAGTTGATGTAATAGCCAGTAAGAAGTAGTACAATTCAAGTTTTAGGTATCGATTATTGACTTTTTAGCTGGCTTTGGTGCCTTGGACATGAGCTAGGACCTTAAGATTCTGCATGAAAGGAGGACTAGCAGCCGAGTTGCAGGGGAGAATGTGAAAAGTGTTCATATGTAGTAAAAACCTGAGAAATCCGTCCGTTTTCGTCATTTGTTATCGAATCGACTTAAAGCCAGATCGTCACATTGGCCGCTCTGCTCTCGGAAACGGTTGTACTTATCGTCTGCAAAGCTATGTCGCGTGTTGCCGTAGGCGGAAACAGGAAAAGCACCATAGTAGAACACAGATGAAGCTTCTAAGTTGATGTAATAGCCAGTAAGAAGTAGTCCAATTCAAGTTTTAGGTATCGATTATTGACTTTTTAGCTGGCTTTGGTGCCTTGGACATGAGCTAGGACCTTAACATTCTGCATGAAAGGAGGACTAGCTGCCGCGTTGCACGGGAGAATGTGAAAAGTGTTCATATGTAGTAAAAACCTTAGAAATCCGTCCATTTTCGTCATTTGTTATCGAATCGACTTAAAGCCAGATCGTCACATTGGCCGCTCTTCTCTCTGAAACGGTTGTACTTATCGTCTGCAATGCTATGTCGCGTGCTGCGGTAAGCGGAGACACTAAAATCACCATAGTAGAACACAGATGAAGCATCTAAGTTGATGTAATAGCCAGTAAGAAGTAATCCAATTCAAGTTTTACGTATCGATTATTGACTTTTTAGCTGGCTTTGGTGCCTTGGACATGAGCTAGGACCTTAATATTCTGCATGAAAGGAGGACTAGCAATCGAGTTGCACGGGACAATGTGAAAAGTGTTCATATGTAGTAAAAACCTTAGAAATCCGTCCATTTTCGTCATTTGTTATCGAATCGACTTAAAGCCAGATCGTCACATTGGCCGCTCTTCTCTCCGAAACGCTTGTACTTATCGTCTGCAAAGCTATGTCGCGTGCTGCGGTATCCGGAGACACTGCACTCACCGTAGTAGAACACAGTTCAAGCTTCTAAGTTGATGTAATAGACAGTAAGAAGTAGTACAATTCAAGTTTTAGGTATCGATTATTGACTTTTTAGCTGGCTTTGGTGCCTTGGACATGAGCTAGGACCTTAAGATTCTGCATGAAAGGAGGACTAGCAGCCGAGTTGCAGGGAAGAATGTGAAAAATGTTCATATGTAGTAAAAACCAGAGAAATCCGTCCATTTTCGTCATTTGTTATCGAATCGACTTAAAGCCAGATCGTCACATTGGCCCTTCTGCTCTCGGAAACGCTTGTACTTATCGTCTGCAAAGCTATGTCGCGTGTTGCCGTAGGCGGAAACAGGAAAAGCATCATAGTAGAACACAGATGAAGCTTCTAAGTTGATGTAATAGCTAGTAAGAAGTAGTCCATTTCAAGTTTTAGGTATCGATTATTGACTTTTTAGCTGGATTTGGTGCCTTGGACATGAGCTAGGACCTTACGATTCTGCATGAAAGGAGGACTGGCAGCCGAGTTGCAGGGGAGAATGTGAAAAGTGTTCATATGTAGTAACAACCTGAGAAATCCGTCCGTTTTCGTCATTTGTTATCGAATCGACTTAAAGTCAGATCGTCACATTGCCCGCTGTGCTCTCGGAAACGCTTGTACTTATCGTCTGCAAAGCTATGTCGCGTGTTGCCGTAGGCGGAAACAGGAAAAGCACCGTAGTAGAACACAGATGAAGCTTCTAAGTTGATGTAATAGCCAGTAAGAAGTAGTACAATTCAAGTTTTAGGTATCGATTATTGACCTTTTAGCTGGCTTTGGTGCCTTGGACATGAGCTAGGACCTTAACATTCTGCATGAAAGGAGGACTAGCTGCCGCGTTGCACGGGAGAATGTGAAAAGTGTTCATATGTAGTAAAAACCTTAGAAATCCGTCCATTTTCGTCATTTGTTATCGAATCGACTTAAAGCCAGATCGTCACATTGGCCGCTCTTCTCTCTGAAACGGTTGTACTTATCGTCTGCAATGCTATGTCGCGTGCTGCGGTAAGCGGAGACACTAAAATCACCATAGTAGAACACAGATGAAGCATCTAAGTTGATGTAATAGCCAGTAAGAAGTAATCCAATTCAAGTTTTACGTATCGATTATTGACTTTTTAACTGGCTTTCGTGCCTTGGACATGCGCTAGGACCTTAAGATTCTGCATGAAAGGAGGACTAGCAGCCGAGTTGCACGGGAGAATGTGAAAAGTGTTCATATGTAGTAAAATCCTGAGAAATCAGTCCGTTTTCGTCATTTGTTATCGAATCGACTTAAAGCCAGATCGTCACATTGGCCGCTCTTCTCTCTGAAACGGTTGTACTTATCGTCTGCAAAGCTATGTCGCGTGCTGCGGTATGCGGAGACACTAAAATCACCATAGTAGAACACAGATGAAGCTTTTAAGTTCATGTAATAGCCAGTAAGAAGTAGTACAATTCATGTTTTAGGTATCGATTATTGACTTTTTAGCTGGCTTTGGTGCCTTGGACATGAGCTAGGACCTTAATATTCTGCATGAAAGGAGGACTAGCAATCGAGTTGCAGGGGAGAATGTGAAAAGTGTTCATATGTAGTAAAAACCTGAGACATCCGTCTGTTTTCGTCATTTGTTATCGAATCGACTTAAAGCCAGATCGTCACATTGGCCGCTCTTCTCTCTGAAACGGTTGTACTTATCGTCTGCAAAGCTATGTCGCGAGCTGCGGTATGCGGAGACACTAAAAGCACCATAGTAGAACACAGATGAAGCTTCTAAGTTGATGTAATAGCCAGTAAGAAGTAGTACAATTCAAGTTTTAGGTAGCGATTATTGACTTTTTCGCTGTCTTTGGTGCCTTGGACATGAGCTAGGACCTTAAATTTCGGCATGAAAGGAGGACTAGCAGCCGAGTTGCATGGGAGAATGTGAAAAGTGTTCATATGTAGTAAAAACCTGAGAAATCTGTCCGTTTTCGTCATTTGTTATCGAATCGACTTAAAGCCAGATCGTCACATTGGCCGCTCTTCTCTCTGAAACGGTTGTACTTATCGTCTGCAAAGCTTTGTTGCGTGCTGCGTTATGTGGAAACACTAAAAGCACCATAGTAGGAAACAGATGAAATAACTAAGTTGATGTAATAGCCAGTAAGAAGTAATCCAATTCAAGTTTTAGGTATCGATTATTGACTTTTTACCTGGCTTTGGTGCCTTGGACATGAGCTAGGACCTTAATATTCTGCATGAAAGGAGGACTAGCAATAGAGTTGCACGGGAGAATGTGAAAAGTGTTCATATGTAGTAAAAACCTGAGACATCCGTCTGTTTTCGTCATTTGTTATCGAATCGACTTAAAGCCAGATCGTCACATTGGCCGCTCTGCTCTCGGAAACGGTTGTACTTATCGTCTGCAAAGCTATGTCGCGTGTTGCCGTAGGCGGAAACAGGAAAAGCACCATAGTAGAACACAGATGAAGCATCTAAGTTGATGTAATAGCCAGTAAGAAGTAGTCCAATTCAAGTTTTAGGTATCGATTATTGACTTTTTAGCTGGCTTTGGTGCCTTGGACATGAGCTAGGACCTTATGATTCTGCATGAAAGGAGGACTAGCAGCCGAGTTGCAGGGGAGAATGTGAAAAGTGTTCATATGTAGTAAAAACCTGAGAAATCCGTCCGTTTTGGTCATTTGTTATCGAATCGACTTAAAGCCAGATCGTCACATTGGCCGCCCATCTCTCTGAAACGGTTGTACTTATCGTCTGCAAAGCTATGTCGCGTTCTGCGGTATGCTGAGACACTAAAATCACCATAGTAGAACACAGATCAAGCTTCTAAGTTGATGTAATAGCCAGTAAGAAGTAGTACAATTCTAGTTTTAGGTATCGATTATTGACTTTTTAGCTGGCTTTGGTGCCTTGGACATGAGCTAGGACCTTAAGATTCTGCATGGAAGGAGGACTAGCAGCCGAGTTGCAGGGGAGAATGTGAAAAATGTTCATATGTATTAAAAACCAGAGAAATCCGTCCGTTTTCGTCATTTGTTATCGAATCGACTTAAAGCCAGATCGTCACATTGGCCGTTCTGCTCTCGGAAACGCTTGTACTTATCGTCTGCAAAGCTATGTCGCGTGTTGCCGTAGGCGGAAACAGGAAAAGCACCGTAGTAGAACACAGATGAAGCTTCTAAGTTGATGTAATAGCCAGTAAGAAGTAGTCCAATTCAAGTTTTAGGTATCGATTATTGACTTTTTAGCTGGCTTTGGTGCCTTGGACATGAGCTAGGACCTTAAGATTCTGCATGAAAGGAGGACTAGCTGCCGCGTTGCACGGGAGAATGTGAAAAGTGTTCATATGTAGTAAAAACCTTAGAAATCCGTCCGTTTTCGTCATTTGTTATCGAATCGACTTAAAGCCAGATCGTCACATTGGCCGTTCTGCTCCCGGAAACGCTTGTACTTATCGTTTGCAAAGCTATGTCGCGTGTTGCCGTAGGCGGAAACAGGAAAAGCATCATAGTAGAACACAGATGAAGCTTCTAAGTTGATGTAATAGCCAGTAAGAAGTAGTCCATTTCAAGTTTTAGGTATCGATTATTGACTTTTTAGCTGGCTTTGATGCCTTTGACATGAGCTAGGACCTTAAATTTCGGCATGAAAGGAGGACTAGCAGCCGAGTTGCATGGGAGAATGTGAAAAGTGTTCATATGTAGTAAAAACCTGAGAAATCTGTCCGTTTTCGTCATTTGTTATCGAATCGACTTAAAGCCAGATCGTCACATTGGCCGCTCTTCTCTCTGAAACGGTTGTACTTATCATCTGCAAAGCTTTGCTGCGTGCTGCGTTATGTGGAGACACTAAAAGCACCATAGTAGGAAACAGATGAAGCATCTAAGTTGATATAATAGCCAGTAAGAAGTAATCCAATTCAAGTTTTGAGTATCGATTATTGACTTTTTAGCTGGCTTTGGTGCCTTGGACATGAGCTAGGACCTTAAGATTCTGCATGAAAGGAGGACTAGCAGCCGAGTTGCACGGGAGAATGTGAAAAGTTTTCATATGTAGTAAAAACCTGAGAAATCCGTCCGTTTTCGTCATTTGTTATCGAATCGACTTAAAGCCAGATCGACACATTGGCCGCTCTTCTTTCTGAAACGGTTGTACTTATCGTCTGCAAAGCTATGTCACGTGCTGCGGTATGCTGAGACACTACAAGCACCATAGTAGAACACAGATGAAGCTTCTAAGTTGATGTACTAGCCAGTAAGAGGTAGTACAATTCAAGTTTTAGGTACTGAATATTGACCTTTTAGCTGGCTTTGGTGCCTTGGACATGAGCTAGGACCTTAAGATTCTGCATGAAAGGAGGACTAGCAGCCGAGTTGCACGGGAGAATGTGAAAAGTGTTCATATGTAGTAAAAACCTGAGAAATCCGTCCGTTTTCGTCATTTGTTATCGAATCGACTTAAAGCCAGATCGTCACATTGGCCGCTCTTCTCTCTGAAACGATTGTACTTATCGTCTGCAAAACTATGTCGCGTGCTGCGGTATGCGGAGAAACTAAAACCACCGTAGGAGAACACACATGAAGCTTCTAAGTTGATGTAATAGCCAGTAAGAAGTAATCCAATTCAAGTTTTAGGTATCGATTATTGACTTTTTACCTGGCTTTGGTGCCTTGGACATGAGCTAGGACCTTAATATTCTGCATGAAAGGAGGACTAGCAATCGAGTTGCACGGGAGAATGTGAAAAGTGTTCATATGTAGTAAAAACCTGAGACATCCGTCTGTTTTCGTCATTTGTTATCGAATCGACTTAAAGCCAGATCGTCACATTGGCCGCTCTGCTCTCGGAAACGGTTGTACTTATCGCCTGCAAAGCTATGTCGCGTGTTGCCGTAGGCGGAAACAGGAAAAGCACCATAGTAGAACACAGATGAAGCTTCTAAGTTGATGTAATAGCCAGTAAGAAGTAGTCCAATTCAAGTTTTAGGTATCGATTATTGACTTTTTAGCTGGCTTTGGTGCCTTGGACGTGAGCTAGGACCTTAAGATTCTGCATGAAAGGAGGACTAGCAGCCGAGTTGCAGGGGAGAATGTGAAAAGTGTTCATATGTAGTAAAAACCTGAGAAATCCGTCCGTTTTGGTCATTTGTTATCGAATCGACTTAAAGCCAGATCGTCACATTGGCCGCCCATCTCTCTGAAACGGTTGTACTTATCGTCTGCAAAGCTATGTCGCGTTCTGCGGTATGCGGAGACACTAAAATCACCATAGTAGAACACAGATCAAGCTTCTCAGTTGATGTAATAGCCAGTAAGAAGTAGTACAATTCTAGTTTTAGGTATCGATTATTGACTTTTTAGCTGGCTTTGGTGCCTTGGACATGAGCTAGGACCTTAAGATTCTGCATGGAAGGAGGACTAGCAGCCGAGTTGCAGGGGAGAATGTGAAAAATGTTCATATGTATTAAAAACCAGAGAAATCCGTCCGTTTTCGTCATTTGTTATCGAATCGACTTAAAGCCAGATCGTCACATTGGCCGTTGTGCTCTCGGAAACGCTTGTACTTATCGTCTGCAAAGCTATGTCGCGTGTTGCCGTAGGCGGAAACAGGAAAAGCACCGTAGTAGAACACAGATGAAGCTTCTAAGTTGATGTAATAGCCAGTAAGAAGTAGTCCAATTCAAGTTTTAGGTATCGATTATTGACTTTTTAGCTGGCTTTGGTGCCTTGGACATGAGCTAGGACTTTAAGATTCTGCATGAAAGGAGGACTAGCTGCCGCGTTGCACGGGAGAATGTGAAAAGTGTTCATACGTAGTAAAAACCTTAGAAATCCGTCCGTTTTCGTCATTTGTTATCGAATCGACTTAAAGCCAGATCGTCACATTGGCCGTTCTGCTCCCGGAAACGCTTGTACTTATCGTTTGCAAAGCTATGTCGCGTGTTGCCGTAGGCGGAAACAGGAAAAGCATCATAGTAGAACACAGATGAAGCTTCTAAGTTGATGTAATAGCCAGTAAGAAGTAGTCCATTTCAAGTTTTAGGTATCGATTATTGACTTTTTAGCTGGCTTTGATGCCTTTGACATGAGCTAGGACCTTACGATTCTGCATGAAAGGAGGACTGGCAGCCGAGTTGCAGGGGAGAATGTGAAAAGTGTTCATATGTAGTAAAAACCTGAGAAATCCGTCGATTTTCGTCATTTGTTATCGAATCGACTTAAAGTAAGATCGTCACATTGCCCGCTGTGCTCTCGGAAACGGTTGTACTTATCGTCTGCAAAGCTATGTCGCGTGTTGCCGTAGGCGGAAACAGGAAAAGCACCGTAGTAGAACACAGATGAAGCTTCTAAGTTGATGTAATAGCCAGTAAGAAGTAGTCCAATTCAAGTTTTAGGTATCGATTATTGACTTTTTAGCTGGCTTTGGTGCTTCGTACATGAGCTAGGACCTTAACATTCTGCATGAAAGGAGGACTAGCTGCCGCGTTGCACGGGAGAATGTGAAAAGTGTTCATATGTAGTAAAAACCTTAGAAATCCGTCCATTTTCGTCATTTGTTATCGAATCGACTTAGAGCCAGATCGTCACATTGGCCGCTCTTCTCTCTGAAACGGTTGTACTTATCGTCTGCAATGCTATGTCGCGTGCTGCGGTAAGCGGAGACACTAAAATCACCATAGTAGAACACATATGAAGCATCTAAGTTGATGTAATAGCCAGTAAGAAGTAATCCAATTCAAGTTTTAGGTATCGATTATTGACTTTTTAGCTGGCTTTGGTGCCTTGGACATGAGCTAGGACCTTAATATTCTGCATGAAAGGAGGACTAGCAATCGAGTTGCACGGGAGAATGTGAAAAGTGTTCATATGTAGTAAAAACCTGAGACATCCGTCTGTTTTCGTCATTTGTTATCGAATCGACTTAAAGCCAGATCGTCACATTGGCCGCTCTTCTCTCTGAAACGGTTGTACTTATCGTCTGCAATGCTATGTCGCGTGCTGCGGTAAGCGGAGACACTAAAATCACCATAGTAGAACACATATGAAGCATCTAAGTTGATGTAATAGCCAGTAAGAAGTAATCCAATTCAAGTTTTAGGTATCGATTATTGACTTTTTAGCTGGCTTTGGTGCCTTGGACATGAGCTAGGACCTTAATATTCTGCATGAAAGGAAGACTAGCAATCGAGTTGCACGGGAGAATGTGAAAAGTGTTCATATGTAGTAAAAACCTGAGACATCCGTCTGTTTTCGTCATTTGTTATCGAATCGACTTAAAGCCAGATCGTCACATTGGCCGCTCTTCTCTCTGAAACGGTTGTACTTATCGTCTGCAAAGCTATGTCGCGTGCTGCGGTATGCGGAGACACTAAAAGCACCATAGTAGAACACAGATGAATCTTCTAAGTTGATGTAATAGCCAGTAAGAAGTAGTACAATTCAAGTTTTAGGTATCGATTATTGACTTTTTCGCTGTCTTTGGTGCCTTGGACATGAGCTAGGACCTTAAATTGCGGCATGAAAGGAGGACTAGCAGCCGAGTTGCATGGGAGAATGTGAAAAGTGTTCATATGTAGTAAAAACCTGAGAAATCTGTCCGTTTTCGTCATTTGTTATCGAATCGACTTAAAGCCAGATCGTCACATTGGCCGCTCTTCTCTCTGAAACGGTTGTACTTATCGTCTGCAAAGCTTTGTTGCGTGCTGCGTTATGTGGAGACACTAAAAGCACCATAGTAGGAAACAGATGAAGCATCTAAGTTGATGTAATAGCCAGTAAGAAGTAATCCAATTCAAGTTTTGAGTATCGATTATTGACTTTTTAGCTGGCTTTGGTGCCTTGGACATGAGCTAGGACCTCAAGATTCTGCATAAAAGGAGGACTAGCAGCCGAGTTGCACGGGAGAATGTGAAAAGTGTTCATATGTAGTAAAAACCAGAGAAATCCGTCCGTTTTCGTCATTTGTTATCGAATCGACTTAAAGCCAGATCGTCACATCGGCCGTTCTGCTCTCGGAAACGCTTGTACTTATCGTCTGCAAAGCTATGTCGCGTGTTGCCGTAGGCGGAAACAGGAAAAGCATCATAGTAGAACACAGATGAAGCTTCTAAGTTGATGTAATAGCCAGTAAGAAGTAGTCCATTTCAAGTTTTAGGTATCGATTATTGACTTTTTAGCTGGCTTTGGTGCCTTGGACATGAGCTAGGACCTTACGATTCTGCATGAAAGGAGGACTGGCAGCCGAGTTGCAGGGGAGAATGTGAAAAGTGTTCATATGTAGTAAAAACCTGAGAAATCCGTCCGTTTTCGTCATTTGTTATCGAATCGACTTAAAGCCATATCGTCACATTGCCCGCTCTGCTCTCGGAAACGGTTGTACTTATCGTCTGCAAAGCTATGTCACGTGCTGCGGTATGCGGAGACACTAAAAGCACCATAGTAGAACACAGATCAAGCTTCTAAGTTGATGTAACAGCCAGTAAGAGGTAGTACAATTCAAGTTTTAATTACTGAATATTGACCTTTTAGCTGGCTTTGGTGCCTTGGACATGAGCTAGGACCTTAAGATTTTGCATGAAAGGAGGACTAGCAGCCGAGTTGCACGGGGGAAAGTGAAAAGTGTTCATATGTAGTAAAAACCTGAGACATCCATCCGTTTTCGTCATTTGTTATCTAATCGACTTAAAGCCAGATCGTCACATTGGCCGCTCTTCTCTCTGAAACGGTTGTACTTATCGTCTGCAAAGCTGTGTTGCGTGCTGCGGTATGTGGAGACACTAAAAGCACCATAGTAGGAAACAGATGAAGCATCTAAGTTGATGTAATAGCCAGTAAGAAGTAATCCAATTCAAGTTTTGGGTATCGATTATTGACTTTTTAGCTGGCTTTGGTGCCTTGGACATGAGCTAGGACCTTAAGATGCTGCATGAAAGGAGGACTAGCAGCCGAGTTGCACGGGACAATGTGAAAAGTTTTCATATGTAGTAAAAACCTGAGAAATCCGTCCGTTTTCGTCATTTGTTATCGAATCGACTTAAAGCCAGATCGACACATTGGCCGCTCTTCTCTGAAACGGTTGTACTTATCGTCTGCAAAGCTATGTCGCGTGCTGCGGTATCCTGAGACACTACAAGCACCATAGTAGAACACAGATGAAGCTTCTAAGTTGATGTACTAGAGAGTAAGAGGTAGTACAATTCAAGTTTTAATTACTGAATATTGACCTTTTAGCTGGCTTTGGTGCCTTGGACATGAGCTAGGACCTTAAGATTTTGCATGAAAGGAGGACTAGCAGCCGAGTTGCACGGGAAAATGTGAAAAGTGTTCATATAAAGTAAAAACCTGAGACATCCATCCGTTTTCGTCATTTGTTATCGAATCGATTTAAAGCCAGATCGTCACATTGGCCGCTCTTCTCTCTGAAACGGTTGTACTTATCGTCTGCAAAACTATGTCGCGTGGTGCGGTATGCGGAGAAACTAAAACCACCGTAGTAGAACACACATGAAGCTTCTAAGTTGATGTAATAGCCAGTAAGAAGTAATCCAATTCAAGTTTTGGGTATCGATTATTGACTTTTTAGCTGGCTTTGGTGCCTTGGACATGAGCTAGGACCTTAAGATTCTGCATGAAAGGAGGACTAGCAGCCGAGTTTCACGGGAGAATGTGAAAAGTGTTCATATGTAGTAAAAATCTGAGAAATCCGTCCGTTTTCGTCATTGGTTATCGAATCGACTTAAAGCCAGATCGTCACATTGGCCGCTCTTCTCTCTGAAACGGTTGTACTTATCGTCTGCAAAGCTATGTCGTGTGCTGCGGTATGCTGAGACACTACAAGCACCATAGTAGAACACAGATGAATCTTCTAAGTTGATGAACTAGCCAGTAAGAGGTAGTACAATTCAAGTTTTAGGTACTGAATATTGACCTTTTAGCTGGCTTTGGTGCCTTGGACATGAGCTAGGACCTTAAGATTCTGCATGAAAGGAGAACTAGCAGCCGAGTTGCAGGGGAGAATGTGAAAAGTGTTCAAATAGAGTAAAAACCTGAGAAATCCGTCCGTTTTCGTCATTTGTTATCGAATCGACTTAAAGCCAGATCGTCACATTGGCCGTTCTGCTCTCGGAAACGCTTGTACTTATCGTCTGCAAAGCTATGTCGCGTGTTGCCGTAGGCGGAAACAGGAAAAGCATCATAGTAGAACACAGATGAAGCTTCTAAGTTGATGTAATAGCCAGTAAGAAGTAGTCCATTTCAAGTTTTAGGTATCGATTATTGACTTTTTAGCTGGCTTTGGTTCCTATGACATGAGCTAGGACCTTACGATTCTGCATGAAAGGAGGACTGGCAGCCGAGTTGCAGGGGAGGATGTGAAAAAGGGTTCATATGTAGTAAAAACCTGAGAAATCCGTCCGTTTTCGTCATTTGTTATCGAATCGACTTAAAGCCAGATCGTCACATTGCCCGCACTGCTGTCGGAAACAGTTGTACTTATCGTCTGCAAAGCTATGTCGCGTGCTGCGGTATGCGGAGACACTAAAAGCACCATAGTAGAACACAGATCAAGCTTCTAAGTTGATGTAATAGCCAGTAAGAAGTAGTACAATTCAAGTTTTAGGTATCGATTATTGACTTTTTAGCTGGCTTTGGTGCCTTGGACATGAGCTATGACCTTAACATTTTGCATGAAAGGAGGAATAGCAGCCGAGTTGCACGGGAGAATGTGAAAAGTGTTCATATGTAGTAAAAACCTGAGAAATCCGTCCGTATTCGTCATTTGTTATCGAATCGACTTAAAGCCAGATCGTCACATTGGCCGCTCTTCTCTCTGAAACGGTTGTACTTATCGTCTGCAAAGCTATGTTGCGTGCTGCGGTATGTGGAGACACTAAAAGCACCATAGTAGGAAACAGATGAAGCATCTCAGTTGATGTAATAGACAGTAAGAAGTAATCCAATTCAAGTTTTGGGTATCGATTATTGACTTTTTAGCTTGCTTTGGTGCCTAGGACATGAGCTAGGACCTTAAGATTCTGCATGAAAGGAGGACTAGCAGCCGAGTTGCACGGGAGAATGTGAAAAGTTTTCGTAGTAAAAACCTGAGAAATCCGTCCGTTTTCGTCATTTGTTATCGAATCGACTTAAAGCCAGATTGACACATTGGCCGCTCTTCTCTCTGAAACGGTTGTACTTATCGTCTGCAAAGCTATGTCGCGTGCTGCTGTATGCGGAGACACTAAAATCACCATAGTAGAACACAGATGAAGCTTCTAAGTTCATGTAATAGCAGGTAAGAAGTAGTACAATTCAAGTTTTAGGTATCGATTATTGACTTTTTAGCTGGCTTTGGTGCCTTGGACATGAGCTATTACCTAAACATTCTGCATGAAAGGAGGAGTAGCAGCCGAGTTGCACGGGAGAATGTGAAAAGTGTTCATATGTAGTAAAAACCTTAGAAATCCGTCCGTTTTCGTCATTTGTTATCGAATCGACTTAAAGCCAGATCGTCACATTGGCCGCTCTTCTCTCTGAAACGGTTGTACTTATCGTCTGCAAAGCTATGTTGCGTGCTGCGGTATGTGGAGACACTAAAAGCACCATAGTAGGAAACAGATGAAGCATCTAAGATGATGTAATAGCCAGTAAGAAGTAATCCAATTCAAGTTTTGGGTATCGATTATTGACTTTTTAGCTGGCTTTGGTGCCTTGGACATGAGCTAGGACCTTAAGATTCTGCATGAAAGGAGGACTAGCAGCCCAGTTGCACGGGAGAATGTGAAAAGTTTTCATATGTAGTAAAAACCTGAGAACTCCGTCCGTTTTCGTCATTTGTTATCGAATCGACTTAAAGCCAGATCGACACATTGGCCGCTCTTCTGTCTGAAACGGTTGTACTTATCGTCTGCAAAGCTATGTCGCGTGCTGCGGTATGCTGAGACACTACAAGCACCATAGTAGAACACAGATGAAGCTTCTAAGTTGATGTACTAGCCAGTAAGAGGTAGTACAATTCAAGTTTTAGGTAATGAATATTGATCTTTTAGCTGGCTTTGGTGCCTTGGACATGAGCTAGGACCTTAAGATTTTGCATGAAAGGAGGACTAGCAGCCGAGTTGCACGGGAGAATGTGAAAAGTGTTCATATGTAGTAAAAACCTGAGACATCCATCCGTTTTCGTCATTTGTTATCGAATCGACTTAAAGCCAGATCGTCACATTGGCCGCTCTTCTCTCTGAAACGGTTGTACTTATCGTCTGCAAAACTATGTCGCGTGCTGCGGTATGCGGAGACACTAAAAGCACCATAGTAGAACACAGATCAAGCTTCTAAGTTGATGTAATAGCCAGTAAGAAGTAGTACAATTCAAGTTTTAGGTATTGAATATTGACCTTTTAGCTGGCTTTGGTGCCTTGGACATGAGCTACGACCTTAAGATTCTGCATGAAAGGAGGACTAGCAGCCGAGTTGCACGGGAGAATGTGAAAAGTGTTCATATGTAGTAAAAACCTTAGAAATCCGTCCGTTTTCGTCATTTGTTATCGAATCGACTTAAAGCCAGATCGTCACATTGGCCGCTCTTCTCTCTGAAACGGTTGTACTTATCGTCTGCAAAGCTATGTTGCGTGCTGCGGTATGTGGAGACACTAAAAGCACCATAGTAGGAAACAGATGAAGCATCTAAGATGATGTAATAGCCAGTAAGAAGTAATCCAATTCAAGTTTTGGGTATCGATTATTGACTTTTTAGCTGGCTTTGGTGCCTTGGACATGAGCTAGGACCTTAAGATTCTGCATGAAAGGAGGACTAGCAGCCCAGTTGCACGGGAGAATGTGAAAAGTTTTCATATGTAGTAAAAACCTGAGAACTCCGTCCGTTTTCGTCATTTGTTATCGAATCGACTTAAAGCCAGATCGACACATTGGCCGCTCTTCTCTCTGAAACGGTTGTACTTATCGTCTGCAAAGCTATGTCGCGTGCTGCGGTATGCTGAGACACTACAAGCACCATAGTAGAACACAGATGAAGCTTCTAAGTTGATGTACTAGCCAGTAAGAGGTAGTACAATTCAAGTTTTAGGTAATGAATATTGATCTTTTAGCTGGCTTTGGTGCCTTGGACATGAGCTAGGACCTTAAGATTTTGCATGAAAGGAGGACTAGCAGCCGAGTTGCACGGGAGAATGTGAAAAGTGTTCATATGTAGTAAAAACCTGAGACATCCATCCGTTTTCGTCATTTGTTATCGAATCGACTTAAAGCCAGATCGTCACATTGGCCGCTCTTCTCTCTGAAACGGTTGTACTTATCGTCTGCAAAACTATGTCGCGTGCTGCGGTATGCGGAGACACTAAAAGCACCATAGTAGAACACAGATCAAGCTTCTAAGTTGATGTAATAGCCAGTAAGAAGTAGTACAATTCAAGTTTTAGGTATTGAATATTGACCTTTTAGCTGGCTTTGGTGCCTTGGACATGAGCTACGACCTTAAGATTCTGCATGAAAGGAGGACTAGCAGCCGAGTTGCACGGGAGAATGTGAAAAGTGTTCATATGTAGTAAAAACCTGAGACATCCGTCCGTTTTCGACATTTGTTATCGAATCGACTTAAAGCCACATAGTCACATTGGCCGCTCTTCTCTCTGAAACGATTGTACTTATCGTCTGCAAAACTATGTCGCGTGCTGCGGTATGCGGAGAAACTAAAAGCACCGTAGTAGAACACAGATGAAGCTTCTAAGTTGATGTATTAGACAGTAAGAAGTGTACAATTCAAGTTTTAGGTATTGATTATTGACTTTTTAGCTGGCTTTGGTGCCTTGGACATGAGCTAGGACCATAAGATTCTGCATGAAAGGAGGACTAGCAGCCAAGTTGCACGGGAGAATGTGAAAAGTGTTCATATGTAGTAAAAACCTGAGAAATCCGTCCGTTTTCGTCATTTGTTATCGAATCGACTTAAAGCCAGATCGTCACATTGGCCGCTCTTCTCTCTGAAACGGTTGTACTTATCGTCTGCAAAACCATGTCTCGTGCTGCGGTATGCGGAGAAACTAAAAGCACCGTAGTAGAACACAGATGAAGCTTCTAAGTTTATGTAATAGCCAGTAAGAAGTACTAGAATTCAAGTTTTAGGTATCGATTATTGACTTTTTAGCTGGCTTTGGTGCCGTGGACATGAGCTAGGACCTTAAGATTCTGCATGAAAGGAGGACTAGCAGCCGAGTTGCATGGGAGGATGTGAAAAGTGTTCATATGTAGTAAAAACCTGAGAAATCCGTACGTTTCCCTCATTTGTTATCGAATCGACTTAAAGCCAGATCGTCACATTGGCCGCTCTTCTCTCTGAAACGGTTGTACTTATCGTCTGCAAAGCTATGTCGCCTGCTGCGGTATGCTGAGACACTACAAGCACTTCAGTAGAACACAGATGAAGCTTCTAAGTTGATGTAATAGCCAGTAAGAAGTAGTACAATTCAAGTTTCAGGTATTGAATATTGAATTTTTAGCTGGATTTGGTGCCTTGGACATGAGCTAGGACCTTAATATTCTGCATGAAAGGAGGACTAGCAGCCGAGTTGCATGAGAGAATGTGAAAAGTGGTCAAATGTAGTAAAAACCTGAGAAATACGTCTGTTTTCGTCATTTGTTATCGAATCGACTTAAAGCCAGATCGTCACATTGGCCGCTCTTCTCCCTGAAACGGTTGTACTTATCGTCTGCAAAACTATGTTGCGTGCTGCGGTATGTGGAGACACTAAAAGCACCATAGTAGGAAACAGATGAAGCATCTAAGTTGATGTAATAGCCAGTAAGAAGTAATCCAATTCAAGTTTTGGGTATCGATTATTGACTTTTTAGCTGGCTTTGGTGCCTTGGACATGAGCTAGGACCTTAAGATTCTGCATGAAAGGAGGACTAGCAGCCCAGTTGCACGGGAGAATGTGAAAAGTTTTCATATGTAGTAAAAACCTGAGAAATCCGTCCGTTTTCGTCATTTGTTATCGAATCGACTTAAAGCCAGATCGACACATTGGCCGCTCTTCTCTCTGAAACGGTTGTACTTATCTTCTGCAAAGCTATGTCGCGTGCTGCGGTATGCTGAGACACTACAAGCACCATAGTAGAACACAGATGAAGCTTCTAAGTTGATGTACTAGCCAGTAAGAGGTAGTACAATTCAAGTTTTAATTACTGAATATTGACCTTTTAGCTGGCTTTGGTGCCTTGGACATGAGCTAGGACCTTAAGATTTTGCATGAAAGGAGGACTAGCAGCCGAGTTGCACGGGAAAATGTGAAAAGTGTTCATATAAAGTAAAAACCTGAGACATCCATCCGTTTTCGTCATTTGTTATCGAATCGATTTAAAGCCAGATCGTCACATTGGCCGCTCTTCTCTCTGAAACGGTTGTACTTATCGTCTGCAAAGCTATGTTGCGTGCTGCGGTATGTGGAGACACTAAAAGCACCATAGTAGGAAACAGATGAAGCATCTCAGTTGATGTAATAGACAGTAAGAAGTAATCCAATTCAAGTTTTGGGTATCGATTATTGACTTTTTAGCTTGCTTTGGTGCCTAGGACATGAGCTAGGACCTTAAGATTCTGCATGAAAGGAGGACTAGCAGCCGAGTTGCACGGGAGAATGTGAAAAGTTTTCGTAGTAAAAACCTGAGAAATCCGTCCGTTTTCGTCATTTGTTATCGAATCGACTTAAAGCCAGATTGACACATTGGCCGCTCTTCTCTCTGAAACGGTTGTACTTATCGTCTGCAAAGCTATGTCGCGTGCTGCTGTATGCGGAGACACTAAAATCACCATAGTAGAACACAGATGAAGCTTCTAAGTTCATGTAATAGCAGGTAAGAAGTAGTACAATTCAAGTTTTAGGTATCGATTATTGACTTTTTAGCTGGCTTTGGTGCCTTGGACATGAGCTATTACCTAAACATTCTGCATGAAAGGAGGAGTAGCAGCCGAGTTGCACGGGAGAATGTGAAAAGTGTTCATATGTAGTAAAAACCTTAGAAATCCGTCCGTTTTCGTCATTTGTTATCGAATCGACTTAAAGCCAGATCGTCACATTGGCCGCTCTTCTCTCTGAAACGGTTGTACTTATCGTCTGCAAAGCTATGTTGCGTGCTGCGGTATGTGGAGACACTAAAAGCACCATAGTAGGAAACAGATGAAGCATCTAAGATGATGTAATAGCCAGTAAGAAGTAATCCAATTCAAGTTTTGGGTATCGATTATTGACTTTTTAGCTGGCTTTGGTGCCTTGGACATGAGCTAGGACCTTAAGATTCTGCATGAAAGGAGGACTAGCAGCCCAGTTGCACGGGAGAATGTGAAAAGTTTTCATATGTAGTAAAAACCTGAGAACTCCGTCCGTTTTCGTCATTTGTTATCGAATCGACTTAAAGCCAGATCGACACATTGGCCGCTCTTCTGTCTGAAACGGTTGTACTTATCGTCTGCAAAGCTATGTCGCGTGCTGCGGTATGCTGAGACACTACAAGCACCATAGTAGAACACAGATGAAGCTTCTAAGTTGATGTACTAGCCAGTAAGAGGTAGTACAATTCAAGTTTTAGGTAATGAATATTGATCTTTTAGCTGGCTTTGGTGCCTTGGACATGAGCTAGGACCTTAAGATTTTGCATGAAAGGAGGACTAGCAGCCGAGTTGCACGGGAGAATGTGAAAAGTGTTCATATGTAGTAAAAACCTGAGACATCCATCCGTTTTCGTCATTTGTTATCGAATCGACTTAAAGCCAGATCGTCACATTGGCCGCTCTTCTCTCTGAAACGGTTGTACTTATCGTCTGCAAAACTATGTCGCGTGCTGCGGTATGCGGAGACACTAAAAGCACCATAGTAGAACACAGATCAAGCTTCTAAGTTGATGTAATAGCCAGTAAGAAGTAGTACAATTCAAGTTTTAGGTATTGAATATTGACCTTTTAGCTGGCTTTGGTGCCTTGGACATGAGCTACGACCTTAAGATTCTGCATGAAAGGAGGACTAGCAGCCGAGTTGCACGGGAGAATGTGAAAAGTGTTCATATGTAGTAAAAACCTTAGAAATCCGTCCGTTTTCGTCATTTGTTATCGAATCGACTTAAAGCCAGATCGTCACATTGGCCGCTCTTCTCTCTGAAACGGTTGTACTTATCGTCTGCAAAGCTATGTTGCGTGCTGCGGTATGTGGAGACACTAAAAGCACCATAGTAGGAAACAGATGAAGCATCTAAGATGATGTAATAGCCAGTAAGAAGTAATCCAATTCAAGTTTTGGGTATCGATTATTGACTTTTTAGCTGGCTTTGGTGCCTTGGACATGAGCTAGGACCTTAAGATTCTGCATGAAAGGAGGACTAGCAGCCCAGTTGCACGGGAGAATGTGAAAAGTTTTCATATGTAGTAAAAACCTGAGAACTCCGTCCGTTTTCGTCATTTGTTATCGAATCGACTTAAAGCCAGATCGACACATTGGCCGCTCTTCTCTCTGAAACGGTTGTACTTATCGTCTGCAAAGCTATGTCGCGTGCTGCGGTATGCTGAGACACTACAAGCACCATAGTAGAACACAGATGAAGCTTCTAAGTTGATGTACTAGCCAGTAAGAGGTAGTACAATTCAAGTTTTAGGTAATGAATATTGATCTTTTAGCTGGCTTTGGTGCCTTGGACATGAGCTAGGACCTTAAGATTTTGCATGAAAGGAGGACTAGCAGCCGAGTTGCACGGGAGAATGTGAAAAGTGTTCATATGTAGTAAAAACCTGAGACATCCATCCGTTTTCGTCATTTGTTATCGAATCGACTTAAAGCCAGATCGTCACATTGGCCGCTCTTCTCTCTGAAACGGTTGTACTTATCGTCTGCAAAACTATGTCGCGTGCTGCGGTATGCGGAGACACTAAAAGCACCATAGTAGAACACAGATCAAGCTTCTAAGTTGATGTAATAGCCAGTAAGAAGTAGTACAATTCAAGTTTTAGGTATTGAATATTGACCTTTTAGCTGGCTTTGGTGCCTTGGACATGAGCTACGACCTTAAGATTCTGCATGAAAGGAGGACTAGCAGCCGAGTTGCACGGGAGAATGTGAAAAGTGTTCATATGTAGTAAAAACCTTAGAAATCCGTCCGTTTTCGTCATTTGTTATCGAATCGACTTAAAGCCAGATCGTCACATTGGCCGCTCTTCTCTCTGAAACGGTTGTACTTATCGTCTGCAAAGCTATGTTGCGTGCTGCGGTATGTGGAGACACTAAAAGCACCATAGTAGGAAACAGATGAAGCATCTAAGATGATGTAATAGCCAGTAAGAAGTAATCCAATTCAAGTTTTGGGTATCGATTATTGACTTTTTAGCTGGCTTTGGTGCCTTGGACATGAGCTAGGACCTTAAGATTCTGCATGAAAGGAGGACTAGCAGCCCAGTTGCACGGGAGAATGTGAAAAGTTTTCATATGTAGTAAAAACCTGAGAACTCCGTCCGTTTTCGTCATTTGTTATCGAATCGACTTAAAGCCAGATCGACACATTGGCCGCTCTTCTCTCTGAAACGGTTGTACTTATCGTCTGCAAAGCTATGTCGCGTGCTGCGGTATGCTGAGACACTACAAGCACCATAGTAGAACACAGATGAAGCTTCTAAGTTGATGTACTAGCCAGTAAGAGGTAGTACAATTCAAGTTTTAGGTAATGAATATTGATCTTTTAGCTGGCTTTGGTGCCTTGGACATGAGCTAGGACCTTAAGATTTTGCATGAAAGGAGGACTAGCAGCCGAGTTGCACGGGAGAATGTGAAAAGTGTTCATATGTAGTAAAAACCTGAGACATCCATCCGTTTTCGTCATTTGTTATCGAATCGACTTAAAGCCAGATCGTCACATTGGCCGCTCTTCTCTCTGAAACGGTTGTACTTATCGTCTGCAAAACTATGTCGCGTGCTGCGGTATGCGGAGACACTAAAAGCACCATAGTAGAACACAGATCAAGCTTCTAAGTTGATGTAATAGCCAGTAAGAAGTAGTACAATTCAAGTTTTAGGTATTGAATATTGACCTTTTAGCTGGCTTTGGTGCCTTGGACATGAGCTACGACCTTAAGATTCTGCATGAAAGGAGGACTAGCAGCCGAGTTGCACGGGAGAATGTGAAAAGTGTTCATATGTAGTAAAAACCTGAGACATCCGTCCGTTTTCGACATTTGTTATCGAATCGACTTAAAGCCACATAGTCACATTGGCCGCTCTTCTCTCTGAAACGATTGTACTTATCGTCTGCAAAACTATGTCGCGTGCTGCGGTATGCGGAGAAACTAAAAGCACCGTAGTAGAACACAGATGAAGCTTCTAAGTTGATGTATTAGACAGTAAGAAGTGTACAATTCAAGTTTTAGGTATTGATTATTGACTTTTTAGCTGGCTTTGGTGCCTTGGACATGAGCTAGGACCATAAGATTCTGCATGAAAGGAGGACTAGCAGCCAAGTTGCACGGGAGAATGTGAAAAGTGTTCATATGTAGTAAAAACCTGAGAAATCCGTCCGTTTTCGTCATTTGTTATCGAATCGACTTAAAGCCAGATCGTCACATTGGCCGCTCTTCTCTCTGAAACGGTTGTACTTATCGTCTGCAAAACCATGTCTCGTGCTGCGGTATGCGGAGAAACTAAAAGCACCGTAGTAGAACACAGATGAAGCTTCTAAGTTTATGTAATAGCCAGTAAGAAGTACTAGAATTCAAGTTTTAGGTATCGATTATTGACTTTTTAGCTGGCTTTGGTGCCGTGGACATGAGCTAGGACCTTAAGATTCTGCATGAAAGGAGGACTAGCAGCCGAGTTGCATGGGAGGATGTGAAAAGTGTTCATATGTAGTAAAAACCTGAGAAATCCGTACGTTTCCCTCATTTGTTATCGAATCGACTTAAAGCCAGATCGTCACATTGGCCGCTCTTCTCTCTGAAACGGTTGTACTTATCGTCTGCAAAGCTATGTCGCCTGCTGCGGTATGCTGAGACACTACAAGCACTTCAGTAGAACACAGATGAAGCTTCTAAGTTGATGTAATAGCCAGTAAGAAGTAGTACAATTCAAGTTTCAGGTATTGAATATTGAATTTTTAGCTGGATTTGGTGCCTTGGACATGAGCTAGGACCTTAATATTCTGCATGAAAGGAGGACTAGCAGCCGAGTTGCATGAGAGAATGTGAAAAGTGGTCAAATGTAGTAAAAACCTGAGAAATACGTCTGTTTTCGTCATTTGTTATCGAATCGACTTAAAGCCAGATCGTCACATTGGCCGCTCTTCTCCCTGAAACGGTTGTACTTATCGTCTGCAAAACTATGTTGCGTGCTGCGGTATGTGGAGACACTAAAAGCACCATAGTAGGAAACAGATGAAGCATCTAAGTTGATGTAATAGCCAGTAAGAAGTAATCCAATTCAAGTTTTGGGTATCGATTATTGACTTTTTAGCTGGCTTTGGTGCCTTGGACATGAGCTAGGACCTTAAGATTCTGCATGAAAGGAGGACTAGCAGCCCAGTTGCACGGGAGAATGTGAAAAGTTTTCATATGTAGTAAAAACCTGAGAAATCCGTCCGTTTTCGTCATTTGTTATCGAATCGACTTAAAGCCAGATCGACACATTGGCCGCTCTTCTCTCTGAAACGGTTGTACTTATCTTCTGCAAAGCTATGTCGCGTGCTGCGGTATGCTGAGACACTACAAGCACCATAGTAGAACACAGATGAAGCTTCTAAGTTGATGTACTAGCCAGTAAGAGGTAGTACAATTCAAGTTTTAATTACTGAATATTGACCTTTTAGCTGGCTTTGGTGCCTTGGACATGAGCTAGGACCTTAAGATTTTGCATGAAAGGAGGACTAGCAGCCGAGTTGCACGGGAAAATGTGAAAAGTGTTCATATAAAGTAAAAACCTGAGACATCCATCCGTTTTCGTCATTTGTTATCGAATCGATTTAAAGCCAGATCGTCACATTGGCCGCTCTTCTCTCTGAAACGGTTGTACTTATCGTCTGCAAAACTATGTCGCGTGGTGCGGTATGCGGAGAAACTAAAACCACCGTAGTAGAACACACATGAAGCTTCTAAGTTGATGTAATAGCCAGTAAGAAGTAATCCAATTCAAGTTTTGGGTATCGATTATTGACTTTTTAGCTGGCTTTGGTGCCTTGGACATGAGCTAGGACCTTAAGATTCTGCATGAAAGGAGGACTAGCAGCCGAGTTGCACGGGAGAATGTGAAAAGTGTTCATATGTAGTAAAAATCTGAGAAATCCGTCCGTTTTCGTCATTTGTTATCGAATCGACTTAAAGCCAGATCGTCACATTGGCCGCTCTTCTCTCTGAAACGGTTGTACTTATCGTCTGCAAAGCTATGTCGTGTGCTGCGGTATGCTGAGACACTACAAGCACCATAGTAGAACACAGATGAATCTTCTAAGTTGATGAACTAGCCAGTAAGAGGTAGTACAATTCAAGTTTTAGGTACTGAATATTGACCTTTTAGCTGGCTTTGGTGCCTTGGACATGAGCTAGGACCTTAAGATTCTGCATGAAAGGAGAACTAGCAGCCGAGTTGCAGGGGAGAATGTGAAAAGTGTTCAAATAGAGTAAAAACCTGAGAAATCCGTCCGTTTTCGTCATTTGTTATCGAATCGACTTAAAGCCAGATCGTCACATTGGCCGTTCTGCTCTCGGAAACGCTTGTACTTATCGTCTGCAAAGCTATGTCGCGTGTTGCCGTAGGCGGAAACAGGAAAAGCATCATAGTAGAACACAGATGAAGCTTCTAAGTTGATGTAATAGCCAGTAAGAAGTAGTCCATTTCAAGTTTTAGGTATCGATTATTGACTTTTTAGCTGGCTTTGGTTCCTATGACATGAGCTAGGACCTTACGATTCTGCATGAAAGGAGGACTGGCAGCCGAGTTGCAGGGGAGGATGTGAAAAGTGTTCATATGTAGTAAAAACCTGAGAAATCCGTCCGTTTTCGTCATTTGTTATCGAATCGACTTAAAGCCAGATCGTCACGTTGCCCGCACTGCTGTCGGAAACGGTTGTACTTATCGTCTGCAAAGCTATGTCGCGTGCTGCGGTATGCGGAGACACTAAAAGCACCATAGTAGAACACAGATCAAGCTTCTAAGTTGATGTAATAGCCAGTAAGAAGTAGTACAATTCAAGTTTTAGGTATCGATTATTGACTTTTTAGCTGGCTTTGGTGCCTTGGACATGAGCTATGACCTTAACATTTTGCATGAAAGGAGGAATAGCAGCCGAGTTGCACGGGAGAATGTGAAAAGTGTTCATATGTAGTAAAAACCTTAGAAATCTGTCCGTTTTCGTCATTTGTTATCGAATCGACTTAAAGCCAGATCGTCACATTGGCCGATCTTCTCTCTGAAACGGTTGTACTTATCGTCTGCAAAGCTATGTTGCGTGCTGCGGTATGTGGAGACACTAAAAGCACCATAGTAGGAAACAGATGAAGCATCTAAGTTGATGTAATAGACAGTAAGAAGTAATCCAATTCAAGTTTTGGGTATCGATTATTGACTTTTTAGCTTGCTTTGGTGCCTAGAACATGAGCTAGGACCTTAAGATTCTGCATGAAAGGAGGACTAGCAGCCGAGTTGCACGGGAGAATGTGAAAAGTTTTCATATGTAGTAAAAACCTGAGAAATCCGTCCGTTTTCGTCATTTGTTATCGAATCGACTTAAAGCCAGATCGACACATTGGCCGCTCTTCTCTCTGAAACGGTTGTACTTATCGTCTGCAAAGCTATGTCGCGTGCTGCTGTATGCGGAGACACTAAAATCACCATAGTAGAACACAGATGAAGCATCTAAGTTCATGTAATAGCAGGTAAGAAGTAGTACAATTCAAGTTTTAGGTATCGATTATTGACTTTTTAGCTGGCTTTTTAGCTGGCTTTGGTGCCTTGGACATGAGCTATTACCTAAACATTCTGCATGAAAGGAGGAGTAGCAGCCGAGTTGCACGGGAGAATGTGAAAAGTGTTCATATGTAGTAAAAACCTTAGAAATCCGTCCGTTTTCGTCATTTGTTATCGAATCGACTTAAAGCCAGATCGTCACATTGGCCGCTCTTCTCTCTGAAACGGTTGTACTTATCGTCTGCAAAGCTATGTTGCGTGCTGCGGTATGTGGAGACACTAAAAGCACCATAGTAGGAAACAGATGAAGCATCTAAGATGATGTAATAGCCAGTAAGAAGTAATCCAATTCAAGTTTTGGGTATCGATTATTGACTTTTTAGCTGGCTTTGGTGCCTTGGACATGAGCTAGGACCTTAAGATTCTGCATGAAAGGAGGAATAGCAGCCCAGTTGCACGGGAGAATGTGAAAAGTTTTCATATGTAGTAAAAACCTGAGAAAGCCGTCCGTTTTCGTCATTTGTTATCGAATCGACTTAAAGCCAGATCGACACATTGGCCGCTCTTCTCTCTGAAACGGTTGTACTTATCGTCTGCAAAGCTATGTCGCGTGCTGCGGTATGCTGAGACACTACAAGCACCATAGTAGAACACAGATGAAGCTTCTAAGTTGATGTAATAGCCAGTAAGAAGTAGTACAATTCAAGTTTTAGGTATTGAATATTGACCATTTAGCTGGCTTTGGTGCCTTGGACATGAGCTAGGACCTTAAGATTCTGCATGAAAGGAGGACTAGCAGCCGAGTTGCACGGGAGAATGTGAAAAGTGTTCATATGTAGTAAAAACCTGAGACATCCGTCCGTTTTCGACATTTGTTATCGAATCGACTTAAAGCCACATAGTCACATTGGCCGCTCTTCTCTCTGAAACGAATGTACTTATCGTCTGCAAAACTATGTCGCGTGCTGCGGTATGCGGAGAAACTAAAAGCACCGTAGTAGAACACAGATGAAGCTTCTAAGTTGATGTATTAGACAGTAAGAAGTGTACAATTCAAGTTTTAGGTATTGATTATTGACTTTTTAGCTGGCTTTGGTGCCTTGGACATGAGCTAGGACCTTAAGATTCTGCATGAAAGGAGGACTAGCAGCCAAGTTGCACGGGAGAATGTGAAAAGTGTTCATATGTAGTAAAAACCTGAGAAATCCGTCCGTTTTCGTCATTTGTTATCGAATCGACTTAAAGCCAGATCGTCACATTGGCCGCTCTTCTCTCTGAAACGGTTGTACTTATCGTCTGCAAAACTATGTCGCGTGCTGCGGTATGCGGAGACACTAAAAGCACCATAGTAGAACACAGATGAAGCTTCTAAGTTGATGTACTAGCCAGTAAGAGGTAGTACAATTCAAGTTTTAGGTACTGAATATTGATCTTTTAGCTGGCTTTGGTGCCTTGGACATAAGCTAGGACCTTAAGATTTTGCATGAAAGGAGGACTAGCAGCCGAGTTGCACGGGAGAATGTGAAAAGTGTTCATATGTAGTAAAAACCTGAGACATCCATCCGTTTTCGTCATTTGTTATCGAATCGACTTAAAGCCAGATCGTCACATTGGCCGCTCTTCTCTCTGAAACGGTTGTACTTATCGTCTGCAAAACTATGTCGCGTGCTGCGGTATGCGGAGACACTAAAAGCACCATAGTAGAACACAGATCAAGCTTCTAAGTTGATGTAATAGCCAGTAAGAAGTAGTACAATTCAAGTTTTAGGTATTGAATATTGACCTTTTAGCTGGCTTTGGTGCCTTGGACATGAGCTAGGACCTTAAGATTCTGCATGAAAGGAGGACTAGCAGCCGAGTTGCACGGGAGAATGTGAAAAGTGTTCATATGTAGTAAAAACCTGAGACATCCGTCCGTTTTCGTCATTTGTTATCGAATCGACTTAAAGCCACATCGTCACATTGGCCGCTCTTCTCTCTGAAACGATTGTACTTATCGTCTGCAAAACTATGTCGCGTGCTGCGGTATGCGGAGAAACTAAAAGCACTGTAGTAGAACACAGATGAAGCTGCTAAGTTGATGTATTAGACAGTAAGAAGTGTACAATTCAAGTTTTAGGTATTGATTATTGACTTTTTAGCTGGCTTTGGTGCCTTGGACATGAGCTAGGACCTTAAGATTCTGCATGAAAGGAGGACTAGCAGCCAAGTTGCACGGGAGAATGTGAAAAGTGTTCATATGTAGTAAAAACCTGAGAAATCCGTCCGTTTTCGTCATTTGTTATCGAATCGACTTAAAGCCAGATCGTCACATTGGCCGCTCTTCTCTCTGAAACGGTTGTACTTATCGTCTGCAAAACCATGTCGCGTGCTGCGGTATGCGGAGAAACTAAAAGCACTGTAGTAGAACACAGATGAAGCTTCTAAGTTTATGCAATAGCCAGTAAGAAGTACTAGAATTCAAGTTTTAGGTATCGATTATTGACTTTTTAGCTGGCTTTGGTGCCGTGGACATGAGCTAGGACCTTAAGATTCTGCATGAAAGGAGGACTAGCAGCCGAGTTGCATGGGAGGATGTGAAAAGTGTTCATATGTAGTAAAAACCTGAGAAATCCGTCCGTTTTCCTCATTTGTTATCGAATCGACTTAAAGCCAGATCGTCACATTGGCCGCTCTTCTCTCTGAAACGGTTGTACTTATCGTCTGCAAAGCTATGTCGCCTGCTGCGGTATGCTGAGACACTACAAGCACCACAGTAGAACACAGATGAAGCTTCTAAGTTGATGTAATAGCCAGTAAGAAGTAGTACAATTCAAGTTTCAGGTATTGAATATGGAATTTTTAGCTGGATTTGGTGCCTTGGACATGAGCTAGGACCTTAATATTCTGCATGAAAGGAGGACTAGCAGCCGAGTTGCATGAGAGAATGTGAAAAGTGGTCAAATGTAGTAAAAACCTGAGAAATACGTCTGTTTTCATCATTTGTTATCGAATCGACTTAAAGCCAGATCGTCACATTGGCCGCTCTTCTCCCTGAAACGGTTGTACTTATCGTCTGCAAAGCTATGTCGCGTGCTGCGGTATGCGGAGACACTAAAAGCACCATAGTAGAACACAGATGAAGCTTCTAAGTTGATGTAATATCCAGTAAGAAGTAGTACAATTCAAGTTTTAGGTATTGATTATTGACTTTTTAGCTGGCTTTGGTGCCTTGGACATGAGCTAGGACCTTAAGATTCTGCATGAAAGGAGGACTAGCAGCCAAGTTGCACGGGAGAATGTGAAAAGTGTTCATATGTAGTAAAAACCTGAGAAATCCGTCCGTTTTCGTCATTTGTTATCGAATCGACTTAGAGCCAGATCGACACATTGGCCGCTCTTCTCTCTGAAACGGTTGTACTTATCGTCTGCAAAGCTATGTCGCGTGCTGCGGTATGCTGAGACACTACTAGCACCATAGTAGAACACAGATGAAGCTTCTAAGTTGATGTAATATCCAGTAAGAAGTAGTACAATTCAAGTTTTAGGTATTGATTATTGACTTTTTAGCTGGCTTTGGTGCCTTGGACATGAGCTAGGACCTTAAGATTCTGCATGAAAGGAGGACTAGCAGCCGAGTTGCACGGGAGAATGTGAAAAGTTTTCATATGTAGTAAAAACCTGAGAAATCCGTCCGTTTTCGTCATTTGTTATCGAATCGACTTAGAGCCAGATCGACACATTGGCCGCTCTTCTCTCTGAAACGGTTGTACTTATCGACTACAAAGCTATGTCGCGTGCTGCGTTATGTGGAGACACTAAAAGCACCATAGTAGAACACAGATGAAGCTTCTAAGTTGATGTAATAGCCAGTAAGAAGTAGTACAATTCAAGTTTTAGGTATCGATTATTGACTTTTTAGCTGGCTTTGGTGCCTTGGACATGAGCTAGGACCTTAAGATTCTGCATGAAAGGAGGACTAGCAGCCGAGTTGCACGGGAGAATGTGAAAAGTGTTCATATGCAGTAAAAACCTGAGACATCCGTCCGTTTTCGTCATTTGTTATCGAATCGACTTAAAGCCAGATCGTCACATTGGCCGCTCTTCTCTCTGAAACGGTTGTACTTATCGTCTGCAAAGCTATGTCGCGTGCTGCGGTATGCTGAGACACTACAAGCACCATAGTAGAACACAGATGAAGCTTCTAAGTTGATGTAATATCCAGTAAGAAGTAGTACAATTCAAGTTTTAGGTATTGAATATTGAATTTTTAGCTGGCTTTGGTGCCTTGGACATGAGCTAGGACCTTAATATTCTGCATGAAAGGAGGACTAGCAGCCGAGTTGCACGGGAGAATGTGAAAAGTGTTCATCTGTAGTAAAAACCTGAGAAATCCGTCCGTTTTCGTCATTTGTTATCGAATCGACTTAAAGCCAGATCGTCACATTGACCGCTCTGCTCTCTGAAACGGTTGTACTTATCGTCTGCAAAGCTATGTCGCGTACTGCGGTATTCGGAGACACTAAAAGCACCATAGTAGAACACAGATGAAGCTTCTAAAATGATGTAATATCCAGTAGGAAGTAGTACAATTCAAGTTTTAGGTATCGGTTATTGACTTTTTAGCTGGCTTTGGTGCCTTGGACATGAGCTAGGACCTTAAGATTCTGCATGAAAGGAGGACTAGCAGCCGAGTTGCACGGGAGAATGTGAAAAGTGTTCATATGTAGTAAAAACCTGAGAAATCCGTCCGTTTTCGTCATTTGTTATCGAATCGACTTAAAGCCAGATCGTCACATTGGCCGATCTTCTCTCTGAAACGGATGTACTTATCGTCTGCAAAGCTATGTCGCGTGCTGCGGTATGCTGAGACACTAAAAGCACCATAGTAGAACACAGATCAAGCTTCTAAGTTGATGTAATAGCCAGTAAGAAGTAGTACAATTCAAGTTTTAGGTATTGAATATTGACCTTTTAGCTGGCTTTGGTGCTTTGGACATGAGCTAGGACCTTAAGATTCTGCATGAAGGGAGGACTAGCAGCTGAGTTGCAGGGGAGAATGTGAAAAGTGTTCATATGTAGTAAAAACCTGAGAAATCCGTCCGTTTTCGTCATTTGTTATCGAATCGACTTAAAGCCAGATCGTCACATTGGCCGCTCTTCTCTCTGAAACGCTTGTACTTATCGTCTGCAAAGCTATGTCGCGTGCTGCTGTATGTGGAGACACTAAAAGCACCACAGTAG
Source organism: Schistocerca gregaria (assembly GCF_023897955.1). Taxonomy (NCBI): domain Eukaryota; kingdom Metazoa; phylum Arthropoda; class Insecta; order Orthoptera; family Acrididae; genus Schistocerca; species Schistocerca gregaria. The sequence goes on from NW_026061741.1 coordinate 2,321,561, forward strand.
AACACAGATCAAGCTTCTAAGTTGATGTAATAGCCAGTAAGAAGTAGTGGAATTCAAGTTTTGGGTATCGATTATTGACTTTTTAGCTGGCTTTGGTGCCTTGGACATGAGCTAGGACCTTAAGATTCTGCATGAAAGGAGGACTAGCAGCCGAGTTGCACGGGAGAATGTGAAAAGTGTTCATATGTAGTAAAAACCTGAGAAATCCGTCCGTTTTCTTCATTTGTTATCGAATCGACTTAAAGCCAGATCGTCACATTGGCCGATCTTCTCTCTGAAACGGATGTACTTATCGTCTGCAAAGCTATGTCGCGTGCTGCGGTATGCGGAGACACTAAAAGCACCATAGTAGAACACAGATCAAGCTTCTAAGTTGATGTAATAGCCAGTAAGAAGTAGTACAATTCAAGTTTTAGGTATTGAATATTGACCTTTTAGCTGGCATTGGTGCCTTGGACATGAGCTAGGACCTTAAGATTCTGCATGAAAGGAGGACTAGCAGCCGAGTTGCAGGGGAGAATGTGAAAAGTGTTCATATGTAGTAAAAACCTGAGAAATCCGTCCGTTTTCGTCATTTGTAATCGAATCGACTTAAAGCCACATCGTCACATTGGCCGCTCTTCTCTCTGAAACGCTTGTACTTATCGTCTGCAAAGCTATGTCGCGTGCTGCGGTATGTGGAGACACTAAAAGCACCATAGTAGAACACAGATGAAGCTTCTAAGTTGATGTAATAGCCAGTAAGAAATAGTGGAATTCAAGTTTTAGGTATCGATTATTGACTTTTTAGCTGGCTTTGGTGCCTTGGACATGAGCTAGGACCTTAAGATTCTGCATGAAAGGAGGACTAGCAGCCGAGTTGCACGGGAGAATGTGAAAAGTGTTCATATGTAGTAAAAACCTGAGAAATCCGTCCGTTTTCGTCATTTGTTATCGAATCGACTTAAAGCCAGATCGTCACATTGGCCGATCGTCTCTCTGAAACGGATGTACTTATCGTCTGCAAAGCTATGTCGCGTGCTGTGGTATGCTGAGACACTAAAAGCACCATAGTAGAACACAGATCAAGCTTCTAAGTTGATGTAATAGCCAGTAAGAAGTAGTACAATTCAAGTTTTAGGTATTGAATATTGACCTTTTAGCTGGCTTTGGTGCCTTGGACATGAGCTAGGAACTTAAGATTCTGCATGAAAGGAGGACTAGCAGCCGAGTAGCACGGGAGAATGTGAAAAGTGTTCATATGTAGTAAAAACCTGAGACATCCGTCTGTTTTCGTCATTCGTTATCGAATCGACTTAAAGCCAGATCGTCACATTGGCCGCTCTTCTCTCTGAAACGGTTGTACTTATCGTCTGCAAAACTATGTCGCGTGCTGCGGTATGCGGAGAAACTAAAAGCAACGTAGTAGAACACAGATGAAGCTTCTAAGTTGATGTAATAGCCAGTAAGAAGCAGTACATTTCAAGTTTTAGGTATTGATTATTGACTTTTTAGCTGGCTTTGGTGCCTTGGACATGAGCTAGGACCTTAAGATTCTGCATGAAAGGAGGACTAGCAGCCGAGTAGCACGGGAGAATGTGAAAAGTGTTCATATGTAGTAAAAACCTGAGACATCCGTCCGTTTTCGTCATTTGTTATCGAATCGACTTAAAGCCACATCGTCACATTGGCCGCTCTTCTCTCTGAAACGGTTGTACTTATCGTCTACAAAACTATGTCGCGTGCTGCGGTATACGGAGAAACTAAAAGCACCGTAGTAGAACACAGATGAAGCTTCTAAGTTGATGTATTAGCCAGTAAGAAGTAGTACAATTCAAGTTTTAGGTATCGGTTATTGACTTTTTAGCTGGCTTTGGTGCCTTGGACATGAGCTAGGACCTTAAGATTCTGCATGAAAGGAGGACTAGCAGCCGAGTTGCACGGGAGAATGTGAAAAGTGTTCATATGTAGTAAAAACCTGAGAAATCCGTCCGTTTTCGTCATTTGTTACCGAATCGACTTAAAGCCAGATCGTCACATTGGCCGATCTTCTCTCTGAAACGGTTGTACTTATCGTCTGCAAAACTATGTCGCGTGCTGCGGTATGCGGAGAAACTAAAACCATCGTAGGAGAACACACATGAAGCTTCTAAGTTGATGTAATAGCCAGTAAGAAGTAGTACAATTCAAGTTTTAGGTATTGATTATTGACTTTTTAGCTGGCTTTGGTGCCTTGGACATGAGCTAGGACCTTAAGATTCTGCATGAAAGGAGGACTAGCAGCCGAGTTGCACGGGAGAATGTGAAAAGTGTTCATATGTAGTAAAAACCTGAGAAATCCGTCCGTTTTCGTCATTTGTTATCGAATCGACTTAAAGCCAGATCGTCACATTGACCGCTCTGCTCTCTGAAACGGTTGTACTTATCGTCTGCAAAGCTATGTCGCGTACTGCGGTATTCGGAGACACTAAAAGCACCATAGTAGAACACAGATGAAGCTTCTAAAATGATGTAATATCCAGTAGGAAGTAGTACAATTCAAGTTTTAGGTATCGGTTATTGACTTTTTAGCTGGCTTTGGTGCCTTGGACATGAGCTAGGACCTTAAGATTCTGCATGAAAGGAGGACTAGCAGCCGAGTTGCACGGGAGAATGTGAAAAGTGTTCATATGTAGTAAAAACCTGAGAAATCCGTCCGTTTTCGTCATTTGTTATCGAATCGACTTAAAGCCAGATCGTCACATTGGCCGATCTTCTCTCTGAAACGGATGTACTTATCGTCTGCAAAGCTATGTCGCGTGCTGCGGTATGCTGAGACACTAAAAGCACCATAGTAGAACACAGATCAAGCTTCTAAGTTGATGTAATAGCCAGTAAGAAGTAGTACAATTCAAGTTTTAGGTATTGAATATTGACCTTTTAGCTGGCTTTGGTGCTTTGGACATGAGCTAGGACCTTAAGATTCTGCATGAAGGGAGGACTAGCAGCTGAGTTGCAGGGGAGAATGTGAAAAGTGTTCATATGTAGTAAAAACCTGAGAAATCCGTCCGTTTTCGTCATTTGTTATCGAATCGACTTAAAGCCAGATCGTCACATTGGCCGCTCTTCTCTCTGAAACGCTTGTACTTATCGTCTGCAAAGCTATGTCGCGTGCTGCTGTATGTGGAGACACTAAAAGCACCACAGTAGAACACAGATCAAGCTTCTAAGTTGATGTAATAGCCAGTAAGAAGTAGTGGAATTCAAGTTTTGGGTATCGATTATTGACTTTTTAGCTGGCTTTGGTGCCTTGGACATGAGCTAGGACCTTAAGATTCTGCATGAAAGGTGGACTAGCAGCCGAGTTGCACGGGAGAATGTGAAAAGTGTTCATATGTAGTAAAAACCTGAGAAATCCGTCCGTTTTCTTCATTTGTTATCGAATCGACTTAAAGCCAGATCGTCACATTGGCCGATCGTCTCTCTGAAACGGATGTACTTATCGTCTGCAAAGCTATGTCGCGTGCTGCGGTATGCGGAGACACTAAAAGCACCATAGTAGAACACAGATCAAGCTTCTAATTTGATGTAATAGCCAGTAAGAAGTAGTACAATTCAAGTTTTAGGTATTGAATATTGACCTTTTAGCTGGCATTGGTGCCTTGGACATGAGCTAGGACCTTAACATTCTGCATGAAAGGAGGACTAGCAGCCGAGTTGCAGGGGAGAATGTGAAAAGTGTTCATATGTAGTAAAAACCTGAGAAATCCGTCCGTTTTCGTCATTTGTTATCGAATCGACTTAAAGCCAGATCGTCACATTGGCCGCTCTTCTCTCTGAAACGCTTGTACTTATCGTCTGCAAAGCTATGTCGCGTGCTGCGGTATGTGGAGACACTAAAAGCACCATAGTAGAACACAGATGAAGCTTCTAAGTTGATGTAATAGCCAGTAAGAAATAGTGGAATTCAAGTTTTAGGTATCGATTATTGACTTTTTAGCTGGCTTTGGTGCCTTGGACATGAGCTAGGACCTTAAGATTCTGCATGAAAGGAGGACTAGCAGCCGAGTTGCACGGGAGAATGTGAAAAGTGTTCATATGTAGTAAAAACCTGAGAAATCCGTCCGTTTTCGTCATTTGTTATCGAATCGACTTAAAGCCAGATCGTCACATTGGCCGATCGTCTCTCTGAAACGGATGTACTTATCGTCTGCAAAGCTATGTCGCGTGCTGTGGTATGCTGAGACACTAAAAGCACCATAGTAGAACACAGATCAAGCTTCTAAGTTGATGTAATAGCCAGTAAGAAGTAGTACAATTCAAGTTTTAGGTATTGAATATTGACCTTTTAGCTGGCTTTGGTGCCTTGGACATGAGCTAGGAACTTAAGATTCTGCATGAAAGGAGGACTAGCAGCCGAGTAGCACGGGAGAATGTGAAAAGTGTTCATATGTAGTAAAAACCTGAGACATCCGTCCGTTTTCGTCATTCGTTATCGAATCGACTTAAAGCCAGATCGTCACATTGGCCGCTCTTCTCTCTGAAACGGTTGTACTTATCGTCTGCAAAACTATGTCGCGTGCTGCGGTATGCGGAGAAACTAAAAGCAACGTAGTAGAACACAGATGAAGCTTCTAAGTTGATGTAATAGCCAGTAAGAAGCAGTACATTTCAAGTTTTAGGTATTGATTATTGACTTTTTAGCTGGCTTTGGTGCCTTGGACATGAGCTAGGACCTTACGATTCTGCATGAAAGGAGGACTAGCAGCCGAGTAGCACGGGAGAATGTGAAAAGTGTTCATATGTAGTAAAAACCTGAGACATCCGTCCGTTTTCGTCATTTGTTATCGAATCGACTTAAAGCCACATCGTCACATTGGCCGCTCTTCTCTCTGAAACGGTTGTACTTATCGTCTACAAAACTATGTCGCGTGCTGCGGTATACGGAGAAACTAAAAGCACCGTAGTAGAACACAGATGAAGCTTCTAAGTTGATGTATTAGCCAGTAAGAAGTAGTACAATTCAAGTTTTAGGTATCGGTTATTGACTTTTTAGCTGGCTTTGGTGCCTTGGACATGAGCTAGGACCTTAAGATTCTGCATGAAAGGAGGACTAGCAGCCGAGTTGCACGGGAGAATGTGAAAAGTGTTCATATGTAGTAAAAACCTGAGAAATCCGTCCGTTTTCGTCATTTGTTATCGAAACGACGTAAAGCCAGATCGTCACATTGGCCGCTCTGCTCTCTGAAATGGTTGTACTTATCGTCTGCAAAGCTATGTCGCGTACTGCGGTATTCGGAGACACTAAAAGCACCATAGTAGAACACAGATGAAGCTTCTAAGTTGATGTAATATCCAGTAAGAAGTAGTACAATTCAAGTTTTAGGTATCGATTATTGACATATTAGCTGGCTTTGGTGCCTTGGACATGAGCTAGGACCTTAAGATTCTGCATGAAAGGAGGACTAGCAGCCGAGTTTCACGGGAGAATGTGAAAAGTGTTCATATGTAGTAAAAACCTGAGAAATCCGTCCGTTTTCGTCATTTGTTATCGAATCAACTTAAAGCCAGATCGTCACATTGGCCGCTCTTCTCTCTGAAACGGTTGTACTTATCGTCTGCAAAGCTATGTCGCGTGCTGCGGTATGCTGAGACACTAAAAGCACCATAGTAGAACACAGATGAAGCTTCTAAGTTGATGTAATACCCAGTAAGAATTAGTACAATTAAAAGTTTTAGGTATTGATTATTGACTTTTTAGCTGGCTTTGGTGCCTTGGACATGAGCTAGGACCTTAAGATTCTGCATGAAAGGAGGACTAGCAGCCGAGTTGCACGGGAGAATGTGAAAAGTGTCCATATGTAGTAAAAACCTGAGAAATCCGTCCGTTTTCGTCATTTGTTACCGAATCGACTTAAAACCAGATCGTCACATTGGCCGATCTTCTCTCTGAAACGGTTGTACTTATCGTCTGCAAAGCTATGTCGCGTGTTGCCGTAGGCGGAAACAGGAAAAGCACCATAGTAGAACACAGATGAAGCTTCTAAGTTGATGTAATAGCCAGTAAGAAGTAGTCCAATTCAAGTTTTAGGTATCGGTTATTGACTTTTTAGCTGGCTTTGGTGCCTTGACCATGAGCTAGGACCTTAAGATTCTGCATGAAAGGAGGACTAGCAGCCGAGTTGCACGGCAGAATGTGAAAAGTGTACACATGTAGTAAAAACCTGAGAAATCCGTCCGTTTTCGTCATTTGTTATGGAATCGACTTAAAGCCAGATCGTCACATTGGCCGCTCTTCTCTCTGAAACGCTTGTACTTATCTTCTGCAAAACTATGTCGCGTGCTGCGGTATGCGGAGAAACTAATACCATCGTAGGAGAACACACATGAAGCTTCTAAGTTGATGTAATAGCCAGTAAGAAGTAGTACAATTCAAGTTTTAGGTATTGATTATTGACTTTTTAGCTGGCTTTGGTGCCTTGGACATGAGCTAGGACCTTAAGATTCTGCATGAAAGGAGGACTAGCAGCCGAGTTGCACGGGAGAATGTGAAAAGTGTTCATATGTAGTAAAAACCTGAGAAATCCGTCCGTTTTCGTCATTTGTTATCGAATCGACTTAAAGCCAGATCGACACATTGGCCGCTCTTCTCTCTGAAACGGTTGTACTTATCGTCTGCAAAGCTTTGTCGCGTGCTGCGGTATGCTGAGACACTACAAGCACTATAGTAGAACACAGATGAAGCTTCTAAGTTGAGGTAATAGCCAGTAAGAGGTAGTACAATTCAAGTTTTAGGTATTGAATATTGACCTTTTAGCTGGCTTTGCTGCCTTGGACATGAGATAGGACCTTAAGATTCTGCATGAAAGGAGGACTAGCAGCCGAGTTGCACGGGAGAATGTGAAAAGTGTTCATATGCATTTAAAACCTGAGACATCCGTCCGTTTTCGTCATTTGTTATCGAATCGACTTAAAGCCACATCGTCACATTGGCCGCTCTTCTCTCTAAAACGGTTGTACTTATCGTCTGCAAAGCTATGTCGCGTGTTGCCGTAGGCGGAAACAGGAAAAGCACCATAGTAGAACACAGATGAAGCTTCTAAGTTGATGTAATAGCCAGTAAGAAGTAGTCCAATTCAAGTTTTAGGTATCGGTTATTGACTTTTTAGCTGGCTTTGGTGCCTTGACCATGAGCTAGGACCTTAAGATTCTGCATGAAAGGAGGACTAGCAGCCGAGTTGCACGGCAGAATGTGAAAAGTGTTCACATGTAGTAAAAACCTGAGAAATCCGTCCGTTTTCGTCATTTGTTATCGAAACGACGTAAAGCCAGATCGTCACATTGGCCGCTCTGCTCTCTGAAATGGTTGTACTTATCGTCTGCAAAGCTATGTCGCGTACTGCGGTATTCGGAGACACTAAAAGCACCACAGTAGAACACAGATGAAGCTTCTAAGTTGATGTAATATCCAGTAAGAAGTAGTACAATTCAAGTTTTAGGTATCGATTATTGACATATTAGCTGGCTTTGGTGCCTTGGACATGAGCTAGGACCTTAAGATTCTGCATGAAAGGAGGACTAGCAGCCGAGTTTCACGGGAGAATGTGAAAAGTGTTCATATGTAGTAAAAACCTGAGAAATCCGTCCGTTTTCGTCATTTGTTATCGAATCAACTTAAAGCCAGATCGTCACATTGGCCGCTCTTCTCTCTGAAACGGTTGTACTTATCGTCTGCAAAGCTATGTCGCGTGCTGCGGTATGCTGAGACACTAAAAGCACCATAGTAGAACACAGATGAAGCTTCTAAGTTGATGTAATACCCAGTAAGAATTAGTACAATTCAAGTTTTAGGTATTGATTATTGACTTTTTAGCTGGCTTTGGTGCCTTGGACATGAGCTAGGACCTTAAGATTCTGCATGAAAGGAGGACTAGCAGCCGAGTTGCACGGGAGAATGTGAAAAGTGTTCATATGCAGTGAAAACCTGAGACATCCGTCCGTTTTCGTCATTTGTTATCGAATCGACTTAAAGCCAGATCGTCACATTGGCCGCTCTTCTCTCTGAAACGGTTGTACTTATCGTCTGCAAAACTATGTCGCGTGCTGCGGTATACGGAGAAACTAAAAGCACCGTAGTAGAACACAGATGAAGCTTCTAAGTTGATGTATTAGCCAGTAAGAAGTAGTACAATTCAAGTTTTAGGTATCGGTTATTGACTTTTTAGCTGGCTTTGGTGCCTTGGACATGAGCTAGGACCTTAAGATTCTGCATGAAAGGAGGACTAGCAGCCGAGTTGCACGGGAGAATGTGAAAAGTGTTCATATGCAGTGAAAACCTGAGACATCCGTCCGTTTTCGTCATTTGTTATCGAATCGACTTAAAGCCACATCGTCACATTGGCCGCTCTTCTCTCTGAAACGGTTGTACTTATCGTCTACAAAACTATGTCGCGTGCTGCGGTATACGGAGCAACTAAAAGCACCGTAGTAGAACACAGATGAAGCTTCTAAGTTGATGTATTAGCCAGTAAGAAGTAGTACAATTCAAGTTTTAGGTATCGGTTATTGACTTTTTAGCTGGCTTTGGTGCCTTGGACATGAGCTAGGACCTTAAGATTCTGCATGAAAGGAGGACTAGCAGCCGAGTTGCACGGGAGAATGTGAAAAGTGTTCACATGTAGTAAAAACCTGAGAAATCCGTCCGTTTTCGTCATTTGTTACCGATTCGACTTAAAGCCAGATCGTCACATTGGCCGATCTTCTCTCTGAAACGGTTGTACTTATCGTCTGCAAAGCTATGTCGCGTGTTGCCGTAGGCGGAAACAGGAAAAGCACCATAGTAGAACACAGATGAAGCTTCTAAGTTGATGTAATAGCCAGTAAGAAGTAGTCCAATTCAAGTTTTAGGTATCGGTTATTGACTTTTTAGCTGGCTTTGGTGACTTGACCATGAGCTAGGACCTTAAGATTATGCATGAAAGGAGGACTAGCAGCGGAGTTGCACGGGAGAATGTGAAAAGTGTTCACATGTAGTAAAAACCTGAGAAATCCGTCCGTTTTCGTCATTTGTTATCGAAACGACGTAAAGCCAGATCGTCACATTGGCCGCTCTGCTCTCTGAAATGGTTGTACTTATCGTCTGCAAAGCTATGTCGCGTACTGCGGTATTCGGAGACACTAAAAGCACCACAGTAGAACACAGATGAAGCTTCTAAGTTGATGTAATATCCAGTAAGAAGTAGTACAATTCAAGTTTTAGGTATCGATTATTGACATATTAGCTGGCTTTGGTGCCTTGGACATGAGCTAGGACCTTAAGATTCTGCATGAAAGGAGGACTAGCAGCCGAGTTTCACGGGAGAATGTGAAATGTGTTCATATGTAGTAAAAACCTGAGAAATCCGTCCGTTTTCGTCATTTGTTATCGAATCAACTTAAAGCCAGATCGTCACATTGGCCGCTCTTCTCTCTGAAACGGTTGTACTTATCGTCTGCAAAGCTATGTCGCGTGCTGCGGTATGCTGAGACACTAAAAGCACCATAGTAGAACACAGATGAAGCTTCTGAGTTGATGTAATACCCAGTAAGAATTAGTACAATTCAAGTTTTAGGTATTGATTATTGACTTTTTAGCTGGCTTTGGTGCCTTGGACATGAGCTAGGACCTTAAGATTCTGCATGAAAGGAGGACTAGCAGCCGAGTTGCACGGGAGAATGTGAAAAGTGTTCATATGCAGTGAAAACCTGAGACATCCGTCCGTTTTCGTCATTTGTTATCGATTCGACTTAAAGCCAGATCGTCACATTGGCCGCTCTTCTCTCTGAAACGGTTGTACTTATCGTCTGCAAAACTATGTCGCGTGCTGCGGTATACGGAGAAACTAAAAGCACCGTAGTAGAACACAGATGAAGCTTCTAAGTTGATGTATTAGCCAGTAAGAAGTAGTACAATTCAAGTTTTAGGTATCGGTTATTGACTTTTTAGCTGGCTTTGGTGCCTTGGACATGAGCTAGGACCTTAAGATTCTGCATGAAAGGAGGACTAGCAGCCGAGTTGCACGGGAGAATGTGAAAAGTGTTCATATGCAGTGAAAACCTGAGACATCCGTCCGTTTTCGTCATTTGTTATCGAATCGACTTAAAGCCAGATCGTCACATTGGCCGCTCTTCTCTCTGAAACGGTTGTACTTATCGTCTACAAAACTATGTCGCGTGCTGCGGTATACGGAGAAACTAAAAGCACCGTAGTAGAACACAGATGAAGCTTCTAAGTTGATGTATTAGCCAGTAAGAAGTAGTACAATTCAAGTTTTAGGTATCGGTTATTGACTTTTTAGCTGGCTTTGGTGCCTTGGACATGAGCTTGGACCTTAAGATTCTGCATGAAAGGAGGACTAGCAGCCGAGTTGCACGGGAGAATGTGAAAAGTGTTCATATGTAGTAAAAACCTGAGAAATCCGTCCGTTTTCGTCATTTGTTACCGAATCGACTTAAAGCCAGATCGTCACATTGGCCGATCTTCTCTCTGAAACGGTTGTACTTATCGTCTGCAAAGCTATGTCGCGTGTTGCCGTAGGCGGAAACAGGAAAAGCACCATAGTAGAACACAGATGAAGCTTCTAAGTTGATGTAATAGCCAGTAAGAAGTAGTCCAATTCAAGTTTTAGGTATCGGTTATTGACTTTTTAGCTGGCTTTGGTGCCTTGACCATGAGCTAGGACCTTAAGATTCTGCATGAAAGGAGGACTAGCAGCCGAGTTGAACGGCAGAATGTGAAAAGTGTTCACATGTAGTAAAAACCTGAGAAATCCGTCCGTTTTCGTCATTTGTTATGGAATCGACTTAAAGCCAGATCGTCACATTGGCCGCTCTTCTCTCTGAAACGCTTGTACTTATCGTCTGCAAAACTATGTCGCGTGCTGCGGTATGCGGAGAAACTAAAACCATCGTAGGAGAACACAGATGAAGCTTCTAAGTTGATGTAATAGCCAGTAAGAAGTAGTACAATTCAAGTTTTAGGTATTGATTATTGACTTTTTAGCTGGCTTTGGTGCCTTGGACATGAGCTAGGACCTTAAGATTCTGCATGAAAGGAGGACTAGCAGCCGAGTAGCACGGGAGAATGTGAAAAGTGTTCATATGCAGTGAAAACCTGAGACATCCGTCCGTTTTCGTCATTTGTTATCGATTCGACTTAAAGCCAGATCGTCACATTGGCCGCTCTTCTCTCTGAAACGGTTGTACTTATCGTCTGCAAAACTATGTCGCGTGCTGCGGTATACGGAGAAACTAAAAGCACCGTAGTAGAACACAGATGAAGCTTCTAAGTTGATGTAATAGCCAGTAAGAAGTAGTACAATTCAAGTTTTAGGTATTGATTATTGACTTTTTAGCTGGCTTTGGTGCCTTGGACATGAGCTAGGACCTTAAGATTCTGCATGAAAGGAGGACTAGCAGCCGAGTTGCACGGGAGAATGTGAAAAGTGTTCATATGCAGTGAAAACCTGAGACATCCGTCCGTTTTCGTCATTTGTTATCGATTCGACTTAAAGCCAGATCGTCACATTGGCCGCTCTTCTCTCTGAAACGGTTGTACTTATCGTCTGCAAAACTATGTCGCGTGCTGCGGTATACGGAGAAACTAAAAGCACCGTAGTAGAACACAGATGAAGCTTCTAAGTTGATGTATTAGCCAGTAAGAAGTAGTACAATTCAAGTTTTAGGTATCGGTTATTGACTTTTTAGCTGGCTTTGGTGCCTTGGACATGAGCTAGGACCTTAAGATTCTGCATGAAAGGAGGACTAGCAGCCGAGTTGCACGGGAGAATGTGAAAAGTGTTCATATGCAGTGAAAACCTGAGACATCCGTCCGTTTTCGTCATTTGTTATCGAATCGACTTAAAGCCAGATCGTCACATTGGCCGCTCTTCTCTCTGAAACGGTTGTACTTATCGTCTACAAAACTATGTCGCGTGCTGCGGTATACGGAGAAACTAAAAGCACCGTAGTAGAACACAGATGAAGCTTCTAAGTTGATGTATTAGCCAGTAAGAAGTAGTACAATTCAAGTTTTAGGTATCGGTTATTGACTTTTTAGCTGGCTTTGGTGCCTTGGACATGAGCTTGGACCTTAAGATTCTGCATGAAAGGAGGACTAGCAGCCGAGTTGCACGGGAGAATGTGAAAAGTGTTCATATGTAGTAAAAACCTGAGAAATCCGTCCGTTTTCGTCATTTGTTATCGAATCGACTTAAAGCCAGATCGTCACATTGGCCGATCTTCTCTCTGAAACGGTTGTACTTATCGTCTGCAAAGCTATGTCGCGTGTTGCCGTAGGCGGAAACAGGAAAAGCACCATAGTAGAACACAGATGAAGCTTCTAAGTTGATGTAATAGCCAGTAAGAAGTAGTCCAATTCAAGTTTTAGGTATCGGTTATTGACTTTTTAGCTGGCTTTGGTGCCTTGACCATGAGCTAGGACCTTAAGATTCTGCATGAAAGGAGGACTAGCAGCCGAGTTGAACGGCAGAATGTGAAAAGTGTTCACATGTAGTAAAAACCTGAGAAATCCGTCCGTTTTCGTCATTTGTTATGGAATCGACTTAAAGCCAGATCGTCACATTGGCCGCTCTTCTCTCTGAAACGCTTGTACTTATCGTCTGCAAAACTATGTCGCGTGCTGCGGTATGCGGAGAAACTAAAACCATCGTAGGAGAACACAGATGAAGCTTCTAAGTTGATGTAATAGCCAGTAAGAAGTAGTACAATTCAAGTTTTAGGTATTGATTATTGACTTTTTAGCTGGCTTTGGTGCCTTGGACATGAGCTAGGACCTTAAGATTCTGCATGAAAGGAGGACTAGCAGCCGAGTAGCACGGGAGAATGTGAAAAGTGTTCATATGTAGTAAAAACCTGAGACATCCGTCCGTTTTCGTCATTTGTTATCGAATCGACTTAAAGCCACATCGTCACATTGGCCGCTCTTCTCTCTGAAACGGTTGTACTTATCGTCTACAAAACTATGTCGCGTGCTGCGGTATACGGAGAAACTAAAAGCACCGTAGTAGAACACAGATGAAGCTTCTAAGTTGATGTATTAGGCAGTAAGAAGTAGTACAATTCAAGTTTTAGGTATCGGTTATTGACTTTTTAGCTGGCTTTGGTGCCTTGGACATGAGCTAGGACCATAAGATTCTGCATGAAAGGAGGACTAGCAGCCGAGTTGCACGGGAGAATGTGAAAAGTGTTCATATGTAGTAAAAACCTGAGAAATCCGTCCGTTTTCGTCATTTGTTACCGAATCGACTTAAAGCCAGATCGTCACATTGGCCGATCTTCTCTCTGAAACGGTTGTACTTATCGTCTGCAAAGCTATGTCGCGTGTTGCCGTAGGCGGAAACAGGAAAAGCACCATAGTAGAACACAGATGAAGCTTCTAAGTTGATGTAATAGCCAGTAAGAAGTAGTCCAATTCAAGTTTTAGGTATCGGTTATTGACTTTTTAGCTGGCTTTGGTGCCTTGACCATGAGCTAGGACCTTAAGATTCTGCATGAAAGGAGGACTAGCAGCCGAGTTGCACGGCAGAATGTGAAAAGTGTTCACATGTAGTAAAAACCTGAGAAATCCGTCCGTTTTCGTCATTTGTTATGGAATCGACTTAAAGCCAGATCGTCACTTTGGCCGCTCTTCTCTCTGAAACGCTTGTACTTATCGTCTGCAAAACTATGTCGCGTGCTGCGGTATGCGGAGAAACTAAAACCATCGTAGGAGAACACACATGAAGCTTCTAAGTTGATGTAATAGCCAGTAAGAAGTAGTACAATTCAAGTTTTAGGTATTGATTATTGACTTTTTAGCTGGCTTTGGTGCCTTGGACATGAGCTAGGACCTTAAGATTCTGCATGAAAGGAGGACTAGCAGCCGAGTTGCACGGGAGAATGTGAAAAGTGTTCATATGTAGTAAAAACCTGAGAAATCCGTCCGTTTTCGTCATTTGTTATCGAATCGACTTAAAGCCAGATCGACACATTGGCCGCTCTTCTCTCTGAAACGGTTGTACTTATCGTCTGCAAAGCTTTGTCGCGTGCTGCGGTATGCTGAGACACTACAAGCACTATAGTAGAACACAGATGAAGCTTCTAAGTTGAGGTAATAGCCAGTAAGAAGTAGTAAAATTCAAGTTTTAGGTATCGATTATTGACTTTTTAGCTGGCTTTGGTGCCTTGGACATGAGATAGGACCTTAAGATTCTGCATGAAAGGAGGACTAGCAGCCGAGTTGCACGGGAGAATGTGAAAAGTGTTCATATGTAGTAAAAACCTGAGAAATCCGTCCGTTTTCGTCATTTGTTATCGAAACGACGTAAAGCCAGATCGTCACATTGGCCGCTCTGCTCTCTGAAATGGTTGTACTTATCGTCTGCAAAGCTATGTCGCGTACTGCGGTATTCGGAGACACTAAAAGCACCACAGTAGAACACAGATGAAGCTTCTAAGTTGATGTAATATCCAGTAAGAAGTAGTACAATTCAAGTTTTAGGTATCGATTATTGACATATTAGCTGGCTTTGGTGCCTTGGACATGAGCTAGGACCTTAAGATTCTTCATGAAAGGAGGACTAGCAGCCGAGTTGCACGGGAGAATGTGAAAAGTGTTCATATGTAGTAAAAACCTGAGAAATCCGTCCGTTTTCGTCATTTGTTATCGAATCAACTTAAAGCCAGATCGTCACATTGGCCGCTCTTCTCTCTGAAACGGTTGTACTTATCGTCTGCAAAGCTATGTCGCGTGCTGCGGTATGCTGAGACACTAAAAGCACCATAGTAGAACACAGATGAAGCTTCTAAGTTGATGTAATAGCCAGTAAGAAGTAGTACAATTCAAGTTTTAGGTATTGAATATTGACCTTTTAGCTGGCTTTGGTGCCTTGGACATGAGCTAGGACCTTAAGATTCTGCATGAAAGGAGGACTAGCAGCCGAGTTGCACGGGAGAATGTGAAAAGTGTTCATATGCAGTGAAAACCTGAGACATCCGTCCGTTTTCGTCATTTGTTATCGAATCGACTTAAAGCCAGATCATCACATTGGCCGCTCTTCTCTCTGAAACGGTTGTACTTATCGTCTGCAAAACTATGTCGCGTGCTGCGGTATACGGATAAACTAAAAGCACCGTAGTAGAACACAGATGAAGCTTCTAAGTTGATGTATTAGCCAGTAAGAAGTAGTACAATTCAAGTTTTAGGTATCGGTTATTGACTTTTTAGCTGGCTTTGGTGCCTTGGACATGAGCTAGGACCTTAAGATTCTGCATGAAAGGAGGACTAGCAGCCGAGTTGCACGGGAGAATGTGAAAAGTGTTCATATGTAGTAAAAACCTGAGAAATCCGTCCGTTTTCGTCATTTGTTACCGAATCGACTTAAAGCCAGATCGTCACATTGGCCGATCTTCTCTCTGAAACGGTTGTACTTATCGTCTGCAAAGCTATGTCGCGTGTTGCCGTAGGCGGAAACAGGAAAAGCACCATAGTAGAACACAGATGAAGCTTCTAAGTTGATGTAATAGCCAGTAAGAAGTAGTCCAATTCAAGTTTTAGGTATCGGTTATTGACTTTTTAGCTGGCTTTGGTGCCTTGACCATGAGCTAGGACCTTAAGATTCTGCATGAAAGGAGGACTAGCAGCCGAGTAGCACGGGAGAATGTGAAAAGTGTTCATATGTAGTAAAAACCTGAGAAATCCGTCCGTTTTCGTCATTTGTTATGGAATCGACTTAAAGCCAGATCGTCACATTGGCCGCTCTTCTCTCTGAAACGCTTGTACTTATCGTCTGCAAAACTATGTCGCGTGCTGCGGTATGCGGAGAAACTAAAACCATCGTAGGAGAACACACATGAAGCTTCTAAGTTGATGTAATAGCCAGTAAGAAGTAGTACAATTCAAGTTTTAGGTATTGATTATTGACTTTTTAGCTGGCTTTGGTGCCTTGGACATGAGCTAGGACCTTAAGATTCTGCATGAAAGGAGGACTAGCAGCCGAGTTGCACGGGAGAATGTGAAAAGTGTTCATATGTAGTAAAAACCTGAGACATCCGTCCGTTTTCGTCATTTGTTATCGAATCGACTTAAAGCCAGATCGACACATTGGCCGCTCTTCTCTCTGAAACGGTTGTACTTATCGTCTGCAAAGCTTTGTCGCGTGCTGCGGTATGCTGAGACACTACAAGCACTATAGTAGAACACAGATGAAGCTTCTAAGTTGAGGTAATAGCCAGTAAGAGGTAGTACAATTCAAGTTTTAGGTATTGAATATTGACCTTTTAGCTGGCTTTGGTGCCTTGGACATGAGATAGGACCTTAAGATTCTGCATGAAAGGAGGACTAGCAGCCGAGTTGCACGGGAGAATGTGAAAAGTGTTCATATGTAATAAAAACCTGAGACATCCGTCCGTTTTCGTCATTTGTTATCGAAACGACGTAAAGCCAGATCGTCACATTGGCCGCTCTGCTCTCTGAAATGGTTGTACTTATCGTCTGCAAAGCTATGTCGCGTACTGCGGTATTCGGAGACACTAAAAGCACCACAGTAGAACACAGATGAAGCTTCTAAGTTGATGTAATATCCAGTAAGTAGTAGTACAATTCAAGTTTTAGGTATCGATTATTGACATATTAGCTGGCTTTGGTGCCTTGGACATGAGCTAGGACCTTAAGATTCTGCATGAAAGGAGGACTAGCAGCCGAGTTTCACGGGAGAATGTGAAAAGTGTTCATATGTAGTAAAAACCTGAGAAATCCGTCCGTTTTCGTCATTTGTTATCGAATCAACTTAAAGCCAGATCGTCACATTGGCCGCTCTTCTCTCTGAAACGGTTGTACTTATCGTCTGCAAAGCTATGTCGCGTGCTGCGGTATGCTGAGACACTAAAAGCACCATAGTAGAACACAGATGAAGCTTCTAAGTTGATGTAATACCCAGTAAGAATTAGTACAATTCAAGTTTTAGGTATTGATTATTGACTTTTTAGCTGGCTTTGGTGCCTTGGACATGAGCTAGGACCTTAAGATTCTGCATGAAAGGAGGACTAGCAGCCGAGTTGCACGGAAGAATGTGAAAAGTGTTCATATGTATTAAAAACCTGAGAGGTCCGTCCGTTTTCGTCATTTGTTATCGAAGCGACTTAGAGCCAGATCGACACATTGGCCGCTCTTCTCTCTGAAACGGTTGTACTTATCGTCTACAAAGCTATGTCGCGTGCTGCGTTATGCGGAGACTCTAAAAGCACCATAGTAGAACACAGATGAAGCTTCTAAGTTGATGTAATAGCCAGTAAGAAGTAGTAGAATTCAAGTTTTAGGTATCGATTATTGACTTTTTAGCTGGCTTTGGTGCCTTGGACATGAGCTAGGACCTTCAGATTCTGCATGAAAGGAGGACTAGCAGCCGAGTTGCACGGGAGAATGTGAAAAGTGTTCATATGCAGTGAAAACCTGAGACATCCGTCCGTTTTCGTCATTTGTTATCGAATCGACTTAAAGCCAGATCGTCACATTGGCCGCTCTTCTCTCTGATACGGTTGTACATATCGTCTGCAAAGCTATGTCGCGTGCTGCGGTATGCTGAGACACTACAAGCACCATAGTAGAACACAGATCAAGCTTCTAAGTTGATGTAATATCCAGTATGAAGTAGTACAATTCAAGTTTTAGGTATTGAATATTGAATTTTTAGCTGGCTTTGGTGCCTTGGACATGAGCTAGGACCTTAATATTCGGCAGGAAAGGAGGACTAGCAGCCGAGTTGCACGGGAGAATGTGAAAAGTGTTCATATGTAGTAAGAACCTGAGAAATCCGTCCGTTTTCGTCATTTGTTATCGAATCGACGTAAAGCCAGATCGTCACATTGGCCGATCTTCTCTCTGAAACGGATGTACTTATCGTCTGCAAAGCTATGTCGCGTGCTGCGGTATGCTGAGACACTAAAAGCACCATAGTAGAACACAGATCAAGGTTCTAAGTTGATGTAATAGCCAGTAAGAAGTAGTACTATTCAAGTTTTAGGTATTGAATATTGACCTTTTAGCTGGCTTTGGTGCTTTGGACATGAGCTAGGACCTTAAGATTCTGCGTGAAAGGAGGACTAGCAGCCGAGTTGCAGGGGAGAATGTGAAAAGTGTTCATATGTAGTAAAAACCTGAGACATCCGTCCGTTTTCGTCATTTGTTATCGAATCGACTTAAAGCCAGATCGTCACATTGGCCGCTCTTCTCTCTGAAACGGTTGTACTTATCGTCTGCAAAGCTATGTCGCGTGTTGCCATAGGCGGAAACAGGAAAAGCACCATAATAGAACACAGATGAAGCTTCTAAGTTGATGTAATAGCCAGTAAGAAGTAGTCCAATTCAAGGTTTTAGGTATCGGTTATTGACTTTTTAGCTGGCTTTGGTGCCTTGACCATGAGCTAGGACCATAAGATTCTGCATGAAAGGAGGACTAGCAGCCGAGATGCACGGGAGAATGTGAAAAGTGTTCATATGTAGTAAAAACCTGAGAAATCCGTCCGTTTCCGTCATTTGTTATCGCATCGACTTAAAGCCAGATCGACACATTGGCCGCTCTTCTCTCTGAAACGGTTGTACTTATCGTCTGCAAAGCTTTGTCGCGTGCTGCGGTATGCTGAGACACTACAAGCACCATAGTAGAACACAGATGAAGCTTCTAAGTTGAGGTAATAGCCAGTAAGAGGTAGTACAATTCAAGTTTTAGGTATTGAATATTGACCTTTTAGCTGGCTTTGGTGCCTTGGACATGAGATAGGACCTTAAGATTCTGCATGAAAGGAGGACTAGCAGCCGAGTTCCACGGGAGAATGTGAAAAGTGTTCATATGTAATAAAAACCTGAGACATCCGTCCGTTTTCGTCATTTGTTATCGAATCGACGTAAAGCCAGATCGTCACATTGGCCGCTCTGCTCTCTGAAATGGTTGTACTTATCGTCTGCAAAGCTATGTCACGTACTGCGGTATTCGGAGACACTAAAAGCACCACAGTAGAACACAGATGAAGCTTCTAAGTTGATGTAATATCCAGTAAGAAGTAGTACAATTCAAGTTTTATGTATCGATTATTGACTTTTTAGCTGGCTTTGGTGCCTTGGACATGAGCTAGGACCTTAAGATTCTGCATGAAAGGAGGACTAGCAGCCGAGTTGCAGGGGAGAATGTGAAAAGTGTTCATATGTAGTAAAAACCTGAAACATCCGTCCGTTTTCGTCATTTGTTATCGAATCGACTTAAAGCCAGATCGTCACATTGGCCGCTCTTCTCTCTGAAACGCTTGTACTTATCGTCTGCAAAGCTATGTCGCGTGCTGCGGTATGTGGAGACACTAAAAGCACCATAGTAGAACACAGATGAAGCTTCTAAGTTGATGTAATAGCCAGTAAGAAGTAGTACAATTCAAGTTTTAGGTATTGATTATTGACTTTTTAGCTGGCTTTGGTGCCTTGGACATGAGCTAGGACCTTAAGATTCTGCATGAAAGGAGGACTAGTAGCCGAGTTGCACGGGAGAATGTGAAAGGTGTTCATATGTAGTAAAAACCTGAGAAATCCGTCCGTTTTCGTCATTTGTTATCGCATCGACTTAAAGCCAGATCGACACATTGGCCGCTCTTCTCTCTGAAACGGTTGTACTTATCGTCTGCAAAGCTTTGTCGCGTGCTGCGGTATGCTGAGACACTACAAGCACTATAGTAGAACACAGATGAAGCTTCTAAGTTGAGGTAATAGCCAGTAAGAGGTAGTACAATTCAAGTTTTAGGTATTGAATATTGACCTTTTTGCTGGCTTTGGTGCCTTGGACATGAGATAGGACCTTAAGATTCTGCATGAAAGGAGGACTAGCAGCCGAGTTGCACGGGAGAATGTGAAAAGTGTTCATATGTAATAAAAACCTGAGACATCCGTCCGTTTTGGTCGTTTGTTATCGAATCGACGTAAAGCCAGATCGTCACATTGGCCGCTCTGCTCTCTGAAATGGTTGTACTTATCGTCTGCAAAGCTATGTCGCGTACTGCGGTATTCGGAGACACTAAAAGCACCACAGTAGAACACAGATTAAGCTTCTAAGTTGATGTAATATCCAGTAAGAAGTAGTACAATTCATGTTTTAGGTATCGATTATTGACTTTTTAGCTGGCTTTGGTGCCTTGGACATGAGCTAGGACCTTAAGATTCTGCATGAAAGGAGGACTAGCAGCCGAGTTTCACGGGAGAATGTGAAAAGTGTTCATATGTAGTAAAAACCTGAGAAATCCGTCCGTTTACGTCATTTGTTATCGAATCGACTTAAAGCCAGATCGTCACATTGGCCGCTCTTCTCTCTGAAACGGTTGTACTTATCGTCTGCAAAGCTATGTCGCGTGCTGCGGTATGCTGGGACACTAAAAACACCATAGTAGAACACAGATGAAGCTTCTAAAATGATGTAATAGCCAGTAAGAAGTAGTACAATTCAAGTTTTAGGTATCGGTTATTGACTTTTTAGCTGGCTTTGGTGCCTTGGACATGAGGTAGGACCTTACGATTCTGCATGAAAGGAGGACTAGCAGCCGAGTTGCACGGGAGAATGTGAAAAGTGTTCATATGTAGTAAAAACCTGAGAAATCCGTCCGTTTTCGTCATTTGTTATCGAATCGACGTAAAGCCAGATCGTCACATTGGCCGATCTTCTCTCTGAAACGGATGTACTTATCGTCTGCAAAGCTATGTCGCGTGCTGCGGTATGCTGAGACACTAAAAGCACCATAGTAGAACACAGATCAAGGTTCTAAGTTGATGTAATAGCCAGTAAGAAGTAGTACTATTCAAGTTTTAGGTATTGAATATTGACCTTTTAGCCGGCTTTAATGCTTTGGACATGAGCTAGGACCTTAAGATTCTGCATGAAAGGAGGACTAGCAGCCGAGTTGCAGGGGAGAATGTGAAAAGTGTTCATATGTAGTAAAAACCTGAGACATCCGTCCGTTTTCGTCATTTGTTATCGAATCGACTTAAAGCCAGATCGTCACATTGGCCGCTCTTCTCTCTGAAACGGTTGTACTTATCGTCTGCAAAGCTATGTCGCGTGCTGCGGTATGCTGAGACACTAAAAGCACCATAGTAGAACACAGATCAAGCTTCTAAGTTGATGTAATAGCCAGTAAGAAGTAGTACAATTCAAGTTTTAGGTATTGAATATTGACCTTTTAGCTGGCTTTGGTGCCTTGGACATGAGCTAGGACCTTAAGATTCTGCATGAAAGGAGGACTAGCAGCCGAGTAGCACGGGAGAATGTGAAAAGTGTTCATATGTAGTAAAAACCTGAGAAATCCGTCCGTTTTCGTCATTTGTTATCGCACCGACTTAAAGCCAGATCGACACATTGGCCGCTCTTCTCTCTGAAACGGTTGTACTTATCGTCTGCAAAGCTTTGTCGCGTGCTGCGGTATGCTGAGACACTACAAGCACCATAGTAGAACACAGATGAAGCTTCTAAGTTGAGGTAATAGCCAGTAAGAGGTAGTACAATTCAAGTTTTAGGTATTGAACATTGACCTTTTAGCTGGCTTTGGTGCCTTGGACATGAGATAGGACCTTAAGATTCTGCATGAAAGGAGGACTAGCAGCCGAGTTGCACAGGAGATGTGAAAAGTGTTCATATGTAATAAAAACCTGAGACATCCGTCCGTTTTCGTCATTTGTTATCGAATCGACGTAAAGCCACATCGTCACATTGGCCGCTCTTCTCTCTGAAACGATTGTACTTATCGTCTGCAAAACTATGTCGCGTGCTGCGGTATGCGGAGAAACTAAAAGCACCGTAGTAGAACACAGATGAAGCTTCTAAGTTGATGTAATAGCCAGTAAGGAGCAGTACATTTCAAGTTTTAGGTATTGATTATTGACTTTTTAGCTGGCTTTGGTGCCTTGGACATGAGCTAGGACCTTAAGATTCTGCATGAAAGGAGGACTAGCAGCCGAGTAGCACGGGAGAATGTGAAAAGTGTTCATATGTAGTAAAAACCTGAGACATCCGTCCGTTTTCGTCATTTGTTATCGAATCGACTTAAAGCCACATCGTCACATTGGCCGCTCTTCTCTCTGAAACGGTTGTACTTATTGTCTACAAAACTGTGTCGCGTGCTGCGCTATACGGAGAAACTAAAAGCACCGTAGTAGAACACAGATGAAGCTTCTAAGTTGATGTATTAGCGAGTAAGAAGTAGTACAATTCAAGTTTTAGGTATCGGTTATTGACTTTTTAGCTGGCTTTGGTGCCTTGGACATGAGCTAGGACCTTAAGATTCTGCATGAAAGGAGGAGTAGCAGCAGAGTTGCACGGGAGAATGTGAAAAGTGTTAATATGTAATAAAAACCTGAGACATCCGTCCGTTTTCGTCATTTGTTATCGA
Source organism: Schistocerca gregaria (assembly GCF_023897955.1). NCBI lineage: Eukaryota > Metazoa > Arthropoda > Insecta > Orthoptera > Acrididae > Schistocerca > Schistocerca gregaria. Next base: position 2,343,971 of record NW_026061741.1, read on the forward strand.
ATCGACGTAAAGCCAGATCGTCACATTGGCCGCTCTGCTCTCTGAAATGGTTGTACTAATCGTCTGCAAAGCTATGTCGCGTACTGCGGTATTCGGAGACACTAAAAGCACCACAGTAGAACACAGATGAAGCTTCTAAGTTGATGTAATATCCATTAAGAAGTAGTTCAATTCAAGTTTTAGGTATCGATTATTGACTTTTTAGCTGGCTTTGGTGCCTTGGACATGAGCTAGGACCTTAAGATTCTGCATGAAAGGAGGACTAGCAGCCGAGTTTCACGGGAGAATGTGAAAAGTGTTCATATGTAGTAAAAACCTGAGAAATCCGTCCGTTTTCGTCATTTGTTATCGAATCGACTTAAAGCCAGATCGTCACATTGGCCGCTCTTCTCTCTGTAACGGTTGTACTTATCGTTTGCAAAGCTATGTCGCGTGCTGCGGTATGCTGAGACACTAAAAGCACCATAGTAGAACACAGATCACGCTTCTAAGTTGATGTAATAGCCAGTAAGAAGTAGTACAAATCAAGTTTTAGGTATTGAATATTGACCTTTTAGCTGGCTTTGGTGCCTTGGACATGAGCTAGGACCTTAAGTTTCTGCATGAAAGGAGGACTAGCAGCCGAGTTGCACGGGAGAATGTGAAAAGTGTTCATATGTAGTAAAAAAATGAGACATCCGTCCATTTTCGTCATTTCTTTTCTAATCGACTTAAAGCCACATCGTCACATTGGCCGCTCTTCTCTGTGAAACGGTTGTACTTATCGTCTGCAAAGCTATGTCGCGTGCTGCGGTATTCGGAGACACTAAAAGCACCATAGTAGAACACAGATGAAGCTTCTAAGTTGATGTAATAGCCAGTAAGGAGTAGTACAATTCAAGTTTTAGGTATCGGTTATTGACTTTTTAGCTGGCTTTGGTGCCTTGGACATGAGCTATCACCTTAACATTCTTCATGAAAGGAGGACTAGCAGCCGAGTTGCACGGGAGAATGTGAAAAGTGTTCATATGCAGTAAAAACCTGAGATATCCGTCCGTTTTCGTCATTTGTTATCGAATCGACTTAAAGCCAGATCGTCACATTGGCCGCTCTTCTCTCTGAAACGCTTGTACTTATCGTCTGCAAAACTATGTCGCGTGCTGCGGTATGCGGAGAAACTAAAACCATCGTAGGAGAACACACATGAAGCTTCTAAGTTGATGTAATAGCCAGTAAGAAGTAGTACAATTCAAGTTTTAGGTATTGATTATTGAATTTTTAGCTGGCTTTGGTGCCTTGGACATGAGCTAGGACCTTAAGATTCTGCATGAAAGGAGGACTAGCAGCCGAGTTGCACGGGAGAATCTGAAAAGTGTTCATATGTAGTAAAAACCTGAGAAATCCGTCCGTTTTCGTCATTTGTTATCGAATCGACTTAAAGCCAGATCGACACATTGGCCGCTCTTCTCTCTGAAACGGTTGTACTTATCGTCTGCAAAGCTTTGTCGCGTGCTGCGGTATGCTGAGACACTACAAGCACTATAGTAGAACACAGATGAAGCTTCTAAGATGAGGTAATAGCCAGTAAGAGGTAGTACAATTCAAGTTTTAGGTATTGAATATTGACCTTTTAGCTGGCTTTGGTGCCTTGGACATCAGATAGGACCTTAAAATTCTGCATGAAAGGAGGACTAGCAGCCGAGTTGCACGGGAGAATGTGAAAAGTGTTCATATGTAATAAAAACCTGAGACATCCGTCCGTTTTCGTCATTTGTTATCGAATCGACGTAAAGCCAGATCGTCACATTGGCCGCTCTGCTCTCTGAAATGGTTGTACTTATCGTCTGCAAAGCTATGTCGCGTACTGCGGTATTCGGAGACACTAAAAGCACCACAGTAGAACACAGATGGAGCTTCTAAGTTGATGTAATATCCAGTAAGAAGTAGTACAATTCAAGTTTTAGGTATCGATTATTGACTTTTTAGCTGGCTTTGGTGCCTTGGACATGAGCTAGGACCTTAAGATTCTGCATGAAAGGAGGACTAGCAGCCGAGTTTCACGGGAGAATGTGAAAAGTGTTCATATGTAGTAAAAACCTGAGAAATCCGTCCGTTTTCGTCATTTGTTATCGAATCAACTTAAAGCCAGATCGTCACATTTGCCGCTCTTCTCTCTGAAACGGTTGTACTTATCGTCTGCAAAGCTATGTCGCGTGCTGCGGTATGCTGAGACACTAAAAGCACCATAGTAGAACACAGATGAAGCTTCTAAGTTGATGTAATACCCAGTAAGAATTAGTACAATTCAAGTTTTAGGTATTGATTATTGACTTTTTAGCTGGCTTTGGTGCCTTGGACATGAGCTAGGACCTTAAGATTCTGCATGAAAGGAGGACTAGCAGCCGAGTTGCACGGGAGAATGTGAAAAGTGTTCATATGCAGTGAAAACCTGAGACATCCGTCCGTTTTCGTCATTTGTTATCGAATCGACTTAAAGCCAGATCGTCACATTGGCCGCTCTTCTCTCTGAAACGGTTGTACTTATCGTCTGCAAAACTATGTCGCGTGCTGCGGTATGCGGAGAAACTAAAAGCAACGTAGTAGAACACAGATGAAGCTTCTAAGTTGATGTAATAGCCAGTAAGAAGCAGTACATTTCAAGTTTTAGGTATTGATTATTGACTTTTTAGCTGGCTTTGGTGCCTTGGACATGAGCTAGGACCTTAAGATTCTGCATGAAAGGAGGACTAGCAGCCGAGTTGCACGGGAGAATGTGAAAAGTGTTCATATGTAGTAAAAACCTGAGAGGTCCGTCCGTTTTCGTCATTTGTTATCGAATCGACTTAAAGCCACATCGTCACATTGGCCGCTCTTCTCTCTGAAACGGTTGTACTTATCGTCTACAAAACTATGTCGTGTGCTGCGGTATACGGAGAAACTAAAAGCACCGTAGTAGAACACAGATGAAGCTTCTAAGTTGATGTATTAGCCAGTAAGCAGTAGTACAATTCAAGTTTTAGGTATCGGTTATTGACTTTTTAGCTGGCTTTGGTGCCTTGGACATGAGCTAGGACCTTAAGATTCTGCATGAAAGGAGGACTAGCAGCCGAGTTGCACGGGAGAATGTGAAAAGTGTTCATATGTAGTAAAAACCTGAGAAATCCGTCCGTTTTCGTCATTTGTTACCGAATCGACTTAAAGCCAGATCGTCACATTGGCCGATCTTCTCTCTGAAACGGTTGTACTTATCGTCTGCAAAGCTATGTCGCGTGTTGCCGTAGGCGGAAACAGGAAAAGCACCATAATAGAACACAGATGAAGCTTCTAAGTTGATGTAATAGCCAGTAAGAAGTAGTCCAATTCAAGTTTTAGGTATCGGTTATTGACTTTTTAGCTGGCTTTGGTGCCTTGACCATGAGCTAGGACCTTAAGATTCTGCATGAAAGGAGGACTAGCAGCCGAGTTGCACGGCGGAATGTGAAAAGTGTTCATATGTAGTAAAAACCTGAGAAATCCGTCCGTTTTCGTCATTTGTTATGGAATCGACTTAAAGCCAGATCGTCACATTGGCCGCTCTTCTCTCTGAAACGCTTGTACTTATCGTCTGCAAAACTATGTCGCGTGCTGCGGTATGCGGAGAAACTAAAACCATCGTAGGAGAACACACATGAAGCTTCTAAGTTGATGTAATAGCCAGTAAGAAGTAGTACAATTCAAGTTTTAGGTATTGATTATTGACTTTTTAGCTGGCTTTGGTGCCTTGGACATGAGCTAGGACCTTAAGATTCTGCATGAAAGGAGGACTAGCAGCCGAGTTGCACGGGAGAATGTGAAAAGTGTTCATATGTATTAAAAACCTGAGAGGTCCGTCCGTTTTCGTCATTTGTTATCGAATCGACTTAGAGCCAGATCGACACATTGGCCGCTCTTCTCTCTGAAACGGTTGTACTTATCGTCTACAAAGCTATGTCGCGTGCTGCGTTATGCGGAGACACTAAAAGCACCATAGTAGAACACAGATGAAGCTTCTAAGTTGATGTAATAGCCAGTAAGAAGTAGTAGAATTCAAGTTTTAGGTATCGATTATTGACTTTTTAGCTGGCTTTGGTGCCTTGGACATGAGCTAGGACCTTAAGATTCTGCATGAAAGGAGGACTAGCAGCCGAGTTGCACGGCGGAATGTGAAAAGTGTTCATATGTAGTAAAAACCTGAGAAATCCGTCCGTTTTCGTCATTTGTTATGGAATCGACTTAAAGCCAGATCGTCACATTGGCCGCTCTTCTGTCTGAAACGGATGTACTTATCGTCTGCAAAACTATGTCGCGTGCTGCGGTATGCGGAGAAACTAAAACCATCGTAGGAGAACACACATGAAGCTTCTAAGTTGATGTAATAGCCAGTAAGAAGTAGTACAATTCAAGTTTTAGGTATTGATTATTGACTTTTTAGCTGGCTTTGGTGCCTTGGACATGAGCTAGGACCTTAAGATTCTGCATGAAAGGAGGACTAGCAGCCGAGTTGCACGGGAGAATGTGAAAAGTGTTCATATGTAGTAAAAACCTGAGAAATCCGTCCGTTTTCGTCATTTGTTACCGAATCGACTTAAAGCCAGATCGACACATTGGCCGCTCTTCTCTCTGAAACGGTTGTACTTATCGTCTGCAAAGCTTTGTCGCGTGCTGCGGTGTGCTGAGACACTACAAGCACTATAGTAGAACACAGATGAAGCTTCTAAGTTGAGGTAATAGCCAGTAAGAGGTAGTACAATTCAAGTTTTAGGTATTGAATATTGACCTTTTAGCTGGCTTTGGTGCCTTGGACATGAGATAGGACCTTAAGATTCTGCATGAAAATAGGACTAGCAGCCGAGTTGCACGGGAGAATGTGAAAAGTGTTCATATGTAATAAAAACCTGAGACATCCGTCCGTTTTCGTCATTTGTTATCGAATCGACGTAAAGCCAGATCGTCACATTGGCCGCTCTGCTCTCTGAAATGGTTGTACTTATCGTCTGCAAAGCTATGTCGCGTACTGCGGTATTCGGAGACACTAAAAGCACCACAGTAGAACACAGATGAAGCTTCTAAGTTGATGTAATATCCAGTAAGAAGTAGTACAATTCAAGTTTTAGGTATCGATTATTGACTTTTTAGCTGGCTTTGGTGCCTTGGACATGAGCTAGGACCTTAAGATTCTGCATGAAAGGAGGACTAGCAGCCGAGTTTCACGGGAGAATGTGAAAAGTGTTCATATGTAGTAAAAACCTGAGAAATCCGTCCGTTTTCGTCATTTGTTATCGAATCGACTTAAAGCCAGATCGTCACATTGGCCGCTCTTCTCTCTGAAACGGTTGTACTTATCGTCTGCAAAGCTATGTCGCGTGCTGCGGTATGCTGAGACACTAAAAGCACCATAGTAGAACACAGATGAAGCTTCTAAGTTGATGTAATACCCAGTAAGAATTAGTACAATTCAAGTTTTAGGTATTGATTATTGACTTTTTAGCTGGCTTTGGTGCCTTGGACATGAGCTTGGGCCTTAAGATTCTGCATGAAAGGAGGACTAGCAGCCGAGTTGCACGGGAGAATGTGAAAAGTGTTCATATGTATTAAAAACCTGAGAGGTCCGTCCGTTTTCGTCATTTGTTATCGAATCGACTTAGAGCCAGATCGACACATTGGCCGCTCTTCTCTCTGAAACGGTTGTACTTATCGTCTACAAAGCTATGTCGCGTGCTGCGTTATGCGGAGACACTAAAAGCACCATAGTAGAACACAGATGAAGCTTCTAAGTTGATGTAATAGCCAGTAAGAAGTAGTAGAATTCAAGTTTTAGGTATCGATTATTGACTTTTTAGCTGGCTTTGGTGCCTTGGACATGAGCTAGGACCTTCAGATTCTGCATGAAAGGAGGACTAGCAGCCGAGTTGCACGGGAGAAAGTGAAAAGTGTTCATATGCAGTGAAAACCTGAGACATCCGTCCGTTTTCGTCATTTGTTATCGAATCGACTTAAAGCCAGATCGTCACATTGGCCGCTCTTCTCTCTGATACGGTTGTACTTATCGTCTGCAAAGCTATGTCGCGTGCTGCGGTATGCTGAGACACTACAAGCACCATAGTAGAACACAGATCAAGCTTCTAAGTTGATGTAATATCCAGTATGAAGTAGTACAATTCAAGTTTTAGGTATTGAATATTGAATTTTTAGCTGGCTTTGGTGCCTTGGACATGAGCTAGGACCTTAATATTCTGCATGAAAGGAGGACTAGCAGCCGAGTTGCACGGGAGAATGTGAAAAGTGTTCATATGTAGTAAGAACCTGAGAAATCCGTCCGTTTTCGTCATTTGTTATCGAATCGACTTAAAGCCAGATCGTCACATTGCCCGCTCTGCTCTCTGAAACGGTTGTACTTATCGTCTGCAAAGCTATGTCGCGTACTGCGGTATTCGGAGACACTAAAAGCACCATAGTAGAACACAGATGAAGCTTCTAAAATGATGTAATAGCCAGTAAGAAGTAGTACAATTCAAGTTTTAGGTATTGATTATTGACTTTTTAGCTGGCTTTGGTGCCTTGGAGATGAGCTAGGACCTTAAGATTCTGCATGAAAGGAGGACTAGCAGCCGAGATGCACGGGAGAATGTGAAAAGTGTTCACATGTAGTAAAAACCTGAGAAATCCGTCCGTTTCCGTCATTTGTTATTGCATCGACTTAAAGCCAGATCGACACATTGGCCGCTCTTCTCTCTGAAACGGTTGTACTTATCGTCTGCAAAGCTTTGTCGCGTGCTGCGGTATGCTGAGACACTACAAGCAGCATAGTAGAACACAGATGAAGCTTCTAAGTTGAGGTAATAGCCAGTAAGAGGTAGTACAATTCAAGTTTTAGGTATTGAATATTGACCTTTTAGCTGGCTTTGGTGCCTTGGACATGAGATAGGACCTTAAGATTCTGCATGAAAGGAGGACTAGCAGCCGAGTTGCACGGGAGAATGTGAAAAGTGTTCATATGTAATGAAAACCTGAGACATCCGTCCGTTTTCGTCATTTGTTATCGAATCGACGTAAAGCCAGATCGTCACATTGGCCGCTCTGCTCTCTGAAATGGTTGTACTTATCGTCTGCAAAGCTATGTCGCGTACTGCGGTATTCGGAGACACTAAAAGCACCACAGTAGAACACAGATGAAGCTTCTAAGTTGATGTAATATCCAGTAAGAAGTAGTACAATTCAAGTTTTAGGTATCGATTATTGACTTTTTAGCTGGCTTTGGTGCCTTGGACATGAGCTAGGACCTTAAGATTCTGCATGAAAGGAGGACTAGCAGCCGAGTTGCATGGGAGAATGTGAAAAGTGTTCATATGTAGTAAAAACCTGAGAAATCCGTCCGTTTTCGTAATTTGTTATCGAATCGACTTAAAGCCAGATCGTCACATTGGACGATCTTCTCTCTGAAACGGATGTACTTATCGTCTGCAAAGCTATGTCGCGTGCTGCGGTATGCTGAGACACTAAAAGCACCATAGTAGAACACAGATCAAGCTTCTAAGTTGATGTAATAGCGAGTAAGAAGTAGTACAAATCAAGTTTTAGGTATTGAATATTGACCTTTTAGCTGGCTTTGGTGCCTTGGACATGAGCTAGGACCTTAAGATTCTGCATGAAAGGAGGACTAGCAGCCGAGTAGCACGGGAGAATGTGAAAAGTGTTCATATGTAGTAAAAACCTGAGAAATCCGTCCGTTTTCGTCATTTGTTATCGCACCGACTTAAAGCCAGATCGACACATTGGCCGCTCTTCTCTCTGAAACGGTTGTACTTATCGTCTGCAAAGCTTTGTCGCGTGCTGCGGTATGCTGAGACACTACAAGCACCATAGTAGAACACAGATGAAGCTTCTAAGTTGAGGTAATAGCCAGTAAGAGGTAGTACAATTCAAGTTTTAGGTATTGAACATTGACCTTTTAGCTGGCTTTGGTGCCTTGGACATGAGATAGGACCTTAAGATTCTGCATGAAAGGAGGACTAGCAGCCGAGTTGCACGGGAGAATGTGAAAAGTGTTCATATGTAATAAAAACATGAGACATCCGTCCGTTTTCGTCATTTGTTATCGAATCGACGTAAAGCCACATCGTCACATTGGCCGCTCTTCTCTCTGAAACGGTTGTACTTATCGTCTGCAAAACTATGTCGCGTGCTGCGGTATGCGGAGAAACTAAAAGCAACGTAGTAGAACACAGATGAAGCTTCTAAGTTGATGTAATAGCCAGTAAGGAGCAGTACATTTCAAGTTTTAGGTATTGATTATTTACTTTTTAGCTGGCTTTGGTGCCTTGGACATGAGCTAGGACCTTAATATTCTGCATGAAAGGAGGACTAGCAGCCGAGTAGCACGGGAGAATGTGAAAAGTGTTCATATGTAGTAAAAACCTGAGACATCCGTCCGTTTTCGTCATTTGTTATCGAATCGACTTAAAGCCACATCGTCACATTGGCCGCTCTTCTCTCTGAAACGGTAGTACTTATCGTCTACAAAACTATGTCGCGTGCTGCGGTATACGGAGAAACTAAAAGCACCGTAGTAGAACACAGATGAAGCTTCTAAGTTGATGTATTAGCGAGTAAGAAGTAGTACAATTCAAGTTTTAGGTATCGGTTATTGACTTTTTAGCTGGCTTTGGTGCCTTGGACATGAGCTAGGACCTTAAGATTCTGCATGAAAGGAGGACTAGCAGCCGAGTTGCACGGGAGAATGTGAAAAGTGTTCATATGTAGTAAAAATCTGAGAAATCCGTCCGTTTTCGTCATTTGTTATCGAATCGACTTAAAGCCAGATCGTCACATTGGCCGATCTTCTCTCTGAAACGGATGTACTTATCGTCTGCAAAGCTAAGTCGCGTGCTGCGGTATGCTGAGACACTAAAAGCACCATAGTAGAACACAGATCAAGGTTCTAAGTTGATGTAATAGCCAGTAAGAAGTAGTACAATTCAAGTTTTAGGTATTGAATATTGACCTTTTAGCTGGCTTTGGTGCTTTGGACATGAGCTAGGACCTTAAGATTCTGCATGAAAGGAGGACTAGCAGCCGAGTTGCAGGGGAGAATGTGAAAAGTGTTCATATGTAGTAAAAACCTGAGACATCCGTCCGTTTTCGTCATTTGTTATCGAATCGACTTAAAGCCAGATCGTCACATTGGCCGCTCTTCTCTCTGAAACGCTTGTACTTATCGTCTGCAAAGCTATGTCGCGTGCTGCGGTATGTGGAGACACTAAAAGCACCATAGTAGAACACAGATGAAGCTTCTAAGTTGATGTAATAGCCAGTAAGAAGTAGTACAATTTAAGTTTTAGGTATTGAATATTGACCTTTTAGCTGGCTTTGGTGCCTTGGACATGAGCTAGGACCTTAAGATTCTGCATGAAAGGAGGACTAGCAGCCGAGTAGCATGGGAGAATGTGAAAAGTGTTCATATGTAGTAAAAACCTGAGAAATCCGTCCGTTTTCGTCATTTGTTATCGCACCGACTTAAAGCCAGATCGACACATTGGCCGCTCTTCTCTCTGAAACGGTTGTACTTATCGTCTGCAAAGCTTTGTCGCGTGCTGCGGTATGCTGAGACACTACAAGCACCATAGTAGAACACAGATGAAGCTTCTAAGTTGATGTAATATCCAGTAAGAAGTAGTACAATTCAAGTTTTAGGTATCGATTATTGACTTTTTAGCTGGCTTTGGTGCCTTGGACATGAGCTAGGACCTTAAGATTCTGCATGAAAGGAGGACTAGCAGCCGAGTTGCATGGGAGAATGTGAAAAGTGTTCATATGTAGTAAAAACCTGAGAAATCCGTCCGTTTTCGTAATTTGTTATCGAATCGACTTAAAGCCAGATCGTCACATTGGACGATCTTCTCTCTGAAACGGATGTACTTAACGTCTGCAAAGCTATGTCGCGTGCTGCGGTATGCTGAGACACTAAAAGCACCATAGTAGAACACAGATCAAGCTTCTAAGTTGATGTAATAGCCAGTAAGAAGTAGTACAATTCAAGTTTTAGGTATTGAATATTGACCTTTTAGCTGGCTTTGGTGCCTTGGACATGAGCTAGGACCTTAAGATTCTGCATGAAAGGAGGACTAGCAGCCGAGTAGCACGGGAGAATGTGAAAAGTGTTCATATGTAGTAAAAACCTGAGAAATCCGTCCGTTTTCGTCATTTGTTATCGCACCGACTTAAAGCCAGATCGACACATTGGCCGCTCTTCTCTCTGAAACGGTTGTACTTATCGTCTGCAAAGCTTTGTCGCGTGCTGCGGTATGCTGAGACACTACAAGCACCATAGTAGAACACAGATGAAGCTTCTAAGTTGAGGTAATAGCCAGTAAGAGGTAGTACAATTCAAGTTTTAGGTATTGAACATTGACCTTTTAGCTGGCTTTGGTGCCTTGGACATGAGATAGGACCTTAAGATTCTGCATGAAAGGAGGACTAGCAGCCGAGTTGCACGGGAGAATGTGAAAAGTGTTCATATGTAATAAAAACATGAGACATCCGTCCGTTTTCGTCATTTGTTATCGAATCGACGTAAAGCCACATCGTCACATTGGCCGCTCTTCTCTCTGAAACGGTTGTACTTATCGTCTGCAAAACTATGTCGCGTGCTGCGGTATGCGGAGAAACTAAAAGCAACGTAGTAGAACACAGATGAAGCTTCTAAGTTGATGTAATAGCCAGTAAGGAGCAGTACATTTCAAGTTTTAGGTATTGATTATTGACTTTTTAGCTGGCTTTGGTGCCTTGGACATGAGCTAGGACCTTAATATTCTGCATGAAAGGAGGACTAGCAGCCGAGTTGCACGGGAGAATGTGAAAAGTGTTCATATGTAGTAAAAACCTGAGACATCCGTCCGTTTTCGTCATTTGTTATCGAATCGACGTAAAGCCAGATCGTCACATTGGCCGCTCTGCTCTCTGAATTGGTTGTACTTATCGTCTGCAAAGCTATGTCGCGTACTGCGGTATTCGGAGACACTAAAAGCACCACAGTAGAACACAGATGAAGCTTCTAAGTTGATGTAATATCCAGTAAGAAGTAGTACAATTCAAGTTTTAGGTATCGGTTATTGACTTTTTAGCTGGCTTTGGTGCCTTGGACATGAGCTAGGACCTTAAGATTCTGCATGAAAGGAGGACTAGCAGCAGAGTTGCACGGGAGAATGTGAAAAGTGTTCATATGTAATAAAAACCTGAGACATCCGTCCGTTTTCGTCATTTGTTATCGAATCGACGTAAAGCCAGATCGTCACATTGGCCGCTCTGCTCTCTGAAATGGTTGTACTTATCGTCTGCAAAGCTATGTCGCGTACTGCGGTATTCGGAGACATTAAAAGCACCACAGTAGAACACAGATGAAGCTTCTAAGTTGATGTAATATCCAGTAAGAAGTAGTACAATTCAAGTTTTAGGTATCGATTATTGACTTTTTAGCTGGCTTTGGTGCCTTGGACATGAGCTAGGACCTTAAGATTCTGCATGAAAGGAGGACTAGCAGCCGAGTTTCACGGGAGAATGTGAAAAGTGTTCATAAGTAATAAAAACCTGAGAAATCTGTCCGTTTTCGTCATTTGTTATCGAATCGACTTAAAGCCAGATCGTCACATTGGCCGCTCTTCTCTCTGAAACGGTTGTACTTATCGTCTGCAAAGCTATGTCGCGTGCTGCGGTATGCTGAGACACTACAAGCACCATAGTAGAACACAGATGAAGCTTCTAAGTTGATGTAATATCCAGTAAGAAGTAGTACAATTCAAGTTTTAGGTATTGAATATTGAATTTTTAGCTGGCTTTGGCGACTTGGACATGAGCTAGGACCTTAATATTCTGCATGAAAGGAGGACTAGCAGCCGAGTTGCACGGGAGAATGTGAGAAGTGTTCATATGTAGTAAAAACCTGAGAAATCCGTCCGTTTTCGTCATTTGTTATCGAATCGACTTAAAGCCAGATCGTCACATTGACCGCTGTTCTCTCTGAAACGGTTGTACTTATCGTCTGCAAAGCTATGTCGCGTACTGCGGTATTCGGAGACACTAAAAGCACCATAGTAGAACACAGATGAAGCTTCTAAGTTGATGTAATATCCAGTAAGAAGTAGTACAATTCAAGTTTTAGGTATCGGTTATTGACTTTTTAGCTGGCTTTGGTGCCTTGGACATGAGCTAGGACCTTAAGATTCTGCATGAAAGGAGGACTAGCAGCCGAGTTGCACGGGAGAATGTGAAAAGTGTTCTTATGTAGTAAAAACCTGAGAAATCCGTCCGTTTTCGTCATTTGTTATCGAATCGACTTAAAGCCAGATCGTCACATTGGCCGATCTTCTCTCTGAAACGGATATACTTATCGTCTGCAAAGCTATGTCGGGTGCTGCGGTATGCTGAGACACTAAAATCACCATAGTAGAACACAGATCAAGGTTCTAAGTTGATGTAATAGCCAGTAAGAAGTAGTACAATTCAAGTTTTAGGTATTGAATATTGACCTTTTAGCTGGCTTTGGTGCTTTGGACATGAGCTAGGACCTTAAGATTCCGCATGAAAGGAGGACTAGCAGCCGAGTTTCACGGGAGAATGTGAAAAGTGTTCATATGTAGTAAAAACCTGAGAAATCCGTCCGATTTGGTCATTTGTTATCGAATCGACTTAAAGCCAGATCGTCACATTGGCCGCTCTTCTCTCTGAAACGCTTGTACTTATCGTCTGCAAAGCTATGTCGCGTGCTGCGGTATGTGGAGACACTAAAAGCACCATAGTAGAACACAGATGAAGCTTCTAAGTTGATGTAATAGCCAGTAAGAAGTAGTGGAATTCAAGTTTTAGGTATCGCTTATTGACTTTTTAGCTGGCTTTGGTGCCTTGGACATGAGCTAGGACCTTAAGATTCTGCATGAAAGGAGGACTAGCAGCCGAGTTGCACGGGAGAATGTGAAAAGTGTTCATATGTAGTAAAAACCTGAGAAATCCGTCCGTTTTCGTCATTTGTTATCGAATCGACTTAAAGCCAGATCGTCACATTGGCCGATCTTCTCTCTGAAACGGATGTACTTATCGTCTGCAAAGCTATGTCGCGTGCTGCGGTATGCTGAGACACTAAAAACACCATAGTAGAACACAGATGAAGCTTCTAAGTTAATATAATAGCCAGTAAGAAGTACTACAATTCAAGTTTTAGGTATTGAATATTGACCTTTTAGCTGGCTTTGGTGCCTTGGACATGAGCTAGGACCTTAAGATTCTGCATGAAAGGAGGACTAGCAGCCGAGTAGCACGGAGAATGTGGAAAGTGTTCATATGTAGTAAAAACCTGAGACATCCGTCCGTTTTCGTCATTTGTTATCGAATCGACTTAAAGCCACATCGTCACATTGGCCGCTTTTCTCTCTGAAACGGTTGTACTTATCGTCTACAAAACTATGTCGCGTGCTGCGGTATACGGAGAAACTAAAAGCACCGTAGTAGAACACAGATGAAGCTTCTATGTTGATGTATTAGCCAGTAAGAACTAGTACAATTCAAGTTTTAGGTATTGATTATTGACTTTTTAGCTGGCTTTGGTGCCTTGGACATGAGCTAGGACCTTAAGATTCTGCATGAAAGGAGGACTAGCAGCCAAGTTGCACGGGAGAATGTGAAAAGTGTTCATATGTAGTAAAAACCTGAGAAATCCGTCCGTTTTCGTCATTTGTTATCGAATCGACTTAAAGCCAGATCGTCACATTGGCCGCTCTTCTCTCTGAAACGGTTGTACTTATCGTCTGCAAAACTATGTCGCGTGCTGCGGTATGCGGAGAAACTAAAAGCAACGTAGTAGAACACAGATGAAGCTTCTAAGTTGATGTAATAGCCAGTAAGAAGCAGTACATTTCAAGTTTTAGGTATTGATTATTGACTTTTTAGCTGGCTTTGGTGCCTTGGAAATGAGCTAGGACCTTAATATTCTGCATGAAAGGAGGACTAGCAGCCGAGTTGCACGGGAGAATGTGAAAAGTGATCATATGTAGTAAAAACCTGAGAAATCCGTCCGTATTCGTCATTTGTTATCGAATCGACTTAAAGCCAGATCGTCACATTGGCCGCTCTTCTCTCTGAAACGGTTGTACTTATCGTCTGCAAAGCTATGTCGCGTACTGCGGTATTCGGAGACACTAAAAGCAACATAGTAGAACACAGATGAAGCTTCTAAAATGATGTAATAGCCAGTAAGAAGTAGTACAATTTAAGTTTTAGGTATCGGTTATTGACTTTTTAGCTGGCTTTGGTGCCTTGGACATGAGCTAGGACATTAAGATTCTGCATGAAAGGAGGACTAGCAGCCGAGTTGCACGGGAGAATGTGAAAAGTGTTCATATGTAGTAAAAACCTGAGAAATCCGTCCGTTTTCGTCATTTGTTACCGAATCGACTTAAAGCCAGATCGTCACATTGGCCGATCTTCTCTCAGAAACGGTTGTACTTATCGTCTGCAAAGCTATGTCGCGTGTTGCCGTAGGCGGAAACAGGAAAAGCACCATAATAGAACACAGATGAAGCTTCTAAGTTGATGTAATACCCAGTAAGAAGTAGTCCAATTCAAGTTTTAGGTATCGGTTATTGACTTTTTGGCTGGCTTTGGTGCCTTGACCATGAGCTAGGACCTTAAGATTCAGCTTGAAAGGAGGACTAGCAGCCGGGTTCCACTGGCAGAATGTGAAAAGTGTTCAATTTTAGTAAAAACCTAAGAAATCCGTCCGTTTTCGTCATATGTTATCGAATCGACTTAAAGCCAGATCGTCACATTGGCCGATCTTCTCTCTGAAACGGTTGTACTTATCGTCTGCAAAGCTATGTCGCGTGTTGCCGTAGGCGGAAACAGGAAAAGCACCATAATAGAACACAGATGAAGCTTCTAAGTTGATATAATAGCCAGTAAGAAGTAGTGCAATGCAAGTTTTAGGTATCGGTTATTGACTTTTTAGCTGGCTTTGGAGCCTTGACCATGAGCTATAACCTTAAGATTCTGCATGAAAGGAGGACTAGCAGCCGAGTTGCACGGCAGAATGTGAAAAGTGTTCATATGTAGTAAAAACCTGAGAAATCCGTCCATTTTCGTCATTTGTTATCGAATCGACTTAAAGCCAGATCGTCACATTGGCCGCTCTTCTCTCTGAAACGGTTGTACTTATCGTCTGCAAAACTATGTCGCGTGCTGCGGTATGCGGAGAAACTAAAACCACCGTAGGAGAACACACATGAAGCTTCTAAGTTGATGTAATAGCCAGTAAGAAGTAGTACAATTCAAGTTTTAGGTATTGATTATTGACTTTTTAGCTGGCTTTGGTGCCTTGGACATGAGCTAGGACCTTAAGATTCTGCATGATAGGAGGACTAGCAGCCGAGTTGCACGGGAGAATGTGAAAAGTGTTCATATGTAGTAAAAACCTGAGAAATCCGTTCGTTTTCGTCAATTTGTTATCGCATCGACTTAAAGCCAGATCGACACTTTGGCCGCTCTTCTCTCTGAAACGGTTGTACTTATCGTCTGCAAAGCTTTGTCGCGTGCTGCGGTATGCTGAGACACTACAAGCACCATAGTAGAACACAGATGAAGCTTCTAAGTTGAGGTAATAGCCAGTAAGAGGTAGTACAATTCAAGTTTTAGGTATTGAATATTGACCTTTTAGATGGCTTTGGTGCCTTGGACATGAGATAGGACCTTAAGATTCTGCATGAAAGGAGGACTAGCAGCCGAGTTGCACGGGAGAATGTGAAAAGTGTTCATATGTAGTAAAAACCTGAGAAATCCGTCCGTTTTCGTCATTTGTTATCGAATCGACTTAAAGCCAGATCGTCACATTGGCCGCTCTTCTCTCTGAAACGGTTGTACTTATCGTCTGCAAAGCTATGTCGCGTACTGCGGTATTCGGAGACACTAAAAGCAACATAGTAGAACACAGATGAAGCTTCTAAAATGATGTAATAGCCAGTAAGAAGTAGTACAATTCAAGTTTTAGGTATCGGTTATTGACTTTTTAGCTGGCTTTGATGCCGTGGACATGAGCTAGGACATTAAGATTCTGCATGAAAGGAGGACTAGCAGCCGAGTTGCACGGGAGAATGTGAAAAGTGTTCATATGTAGTAAAAACTTGAGAAATCCGTCCGTTTTCGTCATTTGTTACCGAATCGACTTAAAGCCAGATCGTCACATTGGCCGATCTTCTCTCTGAAACGGTTGTACTTATCGTCTGCAAAGCTATGTCGCGTGTTGCCGTAGGCGGAAACAGGAAAAGCACCATAATAGAACACAGATGAAGCTTCTAAGTTGATATAATAGCCAGTAAGAAGTAGTGCAATTCAAGTTTTAGGTATCGGTTATTGACATTTTAGCTGGCTTTGGTGCCTTGACCATGAGCTAGGACCTTAAGATTCTGCATGAAAGGAGGACTAGCAGCCGAGTTGCACGGCAGAATGTGAAAAGTGTTCATATGTAGTAAAAACCTGAGAAATCCGTCCATTTTCGTCATTTGTTATCGAATCGACTTAAAGCCAGATCGTCACATTGGCCGCTCTTCTCTCTGAAACGGTTGTACTTATCGTCTGCAAAACTATGTCACGTGCTGCGGTATGCGGAGAAACTAAAACCACCGTAGGAGAACACACATGAAGCTTCTAAGTTGATGTAATAGCCAGTAAGAAGTAGTACAATTCAAGTTTTAGGTATTGATTATTGACTTTTTAGCTGGCTTTGGTGCCTTGGACATGAGCTAGGACCTTAAGATTCTGCATGAAAGGAGGACTAGCAGCCGAGTTGCACGGGAGAATGTGAAAAATGTTCATATGTAGTAAAAACCTGAGAAATCCGTCCGTTTTCGTCATTTGTTATCGAATCGACTTAAAGCCAGATCGACACATTGGCCGCTCTTCTCTCTGAAACGGTTGTACTTATCGTCTGCAAAGCTTTGTCGCGTGCTGCGGTATGCTGAGACACTACAAGCACCATAGTAGAACACAGATGAAGCTTCTAAGTTGAGGTAATAGCCAGTAAGAGGTAGTACAATTCAAGTTTTAGGTATAGAATATTGACCTTTTAGCTGGCTTTGGTGCCTTGGACATGAGATAGGACCTTAAGATTCTGCATGAAAGGAGGACTAGCAGCCGAGTTGCACGGGAGAATGTGAAAAGTGTTCATATGTAATAAAAACCTGAGACATCCGACCGTTTTCGTTATTTGTTATCGAATCGACGTAAAGCCAGATCGTCACATTGGCCGCTCTGCTCTCTGAAATGGTTGTACTTATCGTCTGCAAAGCTATGTCGCGTGCTGCGGTATGCTGAGACACTACAAGCACCATAGTAGAACACAGATCAAGCTTCTAAGTTGATGTAATATCCAGTAAGAAGTAGTAAAATTCAAGTTTTAGGTATTGAATATTGAATTTTTAGCTGGCTTTGGTGCCTTGGATATGAGCTAGGACCTTAATATTCTGCATGAAAGGAGGACTAGCAGCCGAGTTGCACGGGAGAATGTGAAAAGTGTTCATATGTAGTAAAAACCTGAGAAAACCGTCCGTTTTCGTCATTTGTTATCGAATCGACTTAAAGCCAGATCGTCACATTGACCGCTCTTCTCTCTGAAACGGTTGTACTTATCGTCTGCAAAGCTATGTCGGGTGCTGCGGTATGCTGAGACACTACAAGCACCATAGTAGAACACAGATGAAGCTTCTAAGTTGATGTAATATCCAGTAAGAAGTAGTAAAATTCAAGTTTTAGGTATTGAATATTGAATTTTTAGCTGGCTTTGGTGCCTTGGATATGAGCTAGGATCTTAATATTCTGCATGAAAGGACGACTAGCAGCCGAGTTTCACGGGAGAATCAGAAAAGTGTTCATATGTAGTAAAAACCTGAGAAATCCGTCCGTTTTCGTCATTTGTTATCGAATCGACTTAAAGCCAGATCGTCACATTGGCCGATCTTCTCTCTGAAACGGATATACTTATCGTCTGCAAAGCTATGTCGCGTGCTGCGGTATGCTGAGACACTAAAAGCACCATAGTAGAACACAGATCAAGGTTCTAAGTTGATGTAATAGCCAGTAAGAGGTAGTACAATTCAAGTTTTAGGTATTGAATATTGAATTTTTAGCTGGCTTTGGTGCTTTGGACATGAGCTAGGACCTTAAGATTCTGCATGAAAGGAGGACTAGCAGCCAAGTTGCACGGGAGAATGTGAAAAGTGTTCATATGTAGTAAAAACCTGAGACATCCGTCCGTTTTCGTCATTTGTTATCGAATCGACTTAAAGCCACATCGTCACATTGGCAGCTTTTCTCTCTGAAACGGTTGTACTTATCGTCTACAAAACTATGTCGCGTGCTGCGGTATACGGAGAAACTAAAGGCACCGTAGTAGAACACAGGTGAACCTTCTATGTTGATGTATTAGCCAGTAAGAGGTAGTACAATACAAGTTTTAGGTATTGATTATTGACTTTTTAACTGGCTTTGGTGCCTTGGACACGAGCTAGGACCTTAAGATTCTGCAGGAAAGGAGGACTAGCAGCCAAGTTGCACGGGAGAATGTGAAAAGTGTTCATATGTAGTAAAAACCTGAGAAATCCGTCCGTTTTCGTCATTTGTTATCGAATCGACTTAAAGCCAGATCGTCACATTGGCCGCTCTTCTCTCTGAAACGGTTGTACTTATCGTCTGCAAAACTATGTCGCGTGCTGCGGTATGCGGAGAAACTAAAAGCAACGTAGTAGAACACAGATGAAGCTTCTAAGTTGATGTAATAGCCAGTAAGAAGCAGTACATTTCAAGTTTTAGGTATTGATTATTGACTTTTTAGCTGGCTTTGGTGCCTTGGACATGAGCTAGGACCTTAAGATTCTGCATGAAAGGAGGACTAGCAGCCGAGTTGCACGGGAGAATGTGAAAAGTGTTCATATGTAGTAAAAACCTGAGAAATCCGTCCGTTTTCGTCATTTCTTATCGAATCGACTTAAAGCCAGATCGTCACATTGGCCGCTCTTCTCTCTGAAACGGTTGTACTTATCGTCTGCAAAGCTATGTCGCGTACTGCGGTATTCGGAGACACTAAAAGCAACATAGTAGAACACAGATGAAGCTTCTAAAATGATGTAATAACCGGTAAGAAGTAGTACAATTCAAGTTTTAGGTATCGGTTATTGACTTTTTAGCTGGCTTTGGTGCCTTGGACATGAGCTAGGACCTTAAGATTCTGCATGAAAGGAGGACTAGCAGCCGAGTTGCACGGGAGAATGTGAAAAGTGTTCATATGTAGTAAAAACCTGAGAAATCAGTCCGTTTTCCTCATTTGTTACCGAATCGACTTCAAGCCAGATCGTCACATTGGCCGATCTTCTCTCTGAAACGGTTGTACTTATCGTCTGCAAAGCTATGTCGCGTGTTGCCGTAGGCGGAAACAGGAAAAGCACCATAATAGAACACAGATGAAGCTTCTAAGTTGATGTAATAGCCAGTAAGAAGTAGTCCAATTCAAGTTTTAGGTATCGGTTATTGACTTTTTAGCTGGCTTTGGTGCCTTGACCATGAGCTAGGACCTTAAGATTCTGCATGAAAGGAGGACTAGCAGCCGAGTTGCACGGGAGAATGTAAAAAGTGTTCATATGTAGTAAAAACCTGAGAAATCCGTCCGTTTTCGTCATTTGTTATCGAATCGACTTAAAGCCAGATCGTCACATTGGCCGCTCTTCTCTCTGAAACGGTTGTACTTATCGTCTGCAAAGCTATGTCGCGTGCTGCGGTATACGGAGAAACTAAAAGCACCGTAGTAGAACACAGATGAACCTTCTATGTTGATGTATTAGCCAGTAAGAAGTAGTACAATTCAAGTTTTAGGTATTGATTATTGACTTTTTAGCTGGCATTGGTGCCTTGGACACGAGCTAGGACCTTAAGATTCTGCATGAAAGGAATACTAGCAGCCAAGTTGCACGGGAGAATGTGAAACGTGTTCATATGTAGTAAAAACCTGAGAAATCCGTCCGTTTTCGTCATTTGTTATCGAATCGACTTAAAGCCAGATCGTCACATTGGCCGCTCTTCTCTCTGAAACGGTTGTACTTATCGTCTGCAAAACTATGCCGCGTGCTGCGGTATGCGGAGAAACTAAAAGCAACGTAGTAGAACACAGATGAAGCTTCTAAGTTGATGTAATAGCCAGTAAGAAGCAGTACATTTCAAGTTTTAGGTATTGATTATTGACTTTTTAGCTGGCTTTGGTGCCTTGGACATGAGCTAGGACCTTAAGATTCTGCATGAAAGGAGGACTAGCAGCCGAGTTGCACGGGAGAATGTGAAAAGTGTTCATATGTAGTAAAAACCTGAGAAATCCGTCCGTTTTCGTCATTTGTTATCGAATCGACTTAAAGCCAGATCGTCACATTGGCCGCTCTTCTCTCTGAAACGGTTGTACTTATCGTCTGCAAAGCTATGTCGCGTACTGCGGTATTCGGAGACACTAAAAGCAACATAGTAGAACACAGATGAAGCTTCTAAAATGATGTAATAGCCGGTAAGAAGTAGTACAATTCAAGTTTTAGGTATCGGTTATTTACTTTTTAGCTGGCTTTGGTGCCTTGGACATGAGCTAGGACCTTAAGATTCTGCATGAAAGGAGGACTAGCAGCCGAGTTGCACGGGAGAATGTGAAAAGTGTTCATATGTAGTAAAAACCTGAGAAATCAGTCCGTTTTCCTCATTTGTTACCGAATCGACTTAAAGCCAGATCGTCACATTGGCCGATCTTCTCTCTGAAACGGTTGTACTTATCGTCTGCAAAGCTATGTCGCGTGTTGCCGTAGACGGAAACAGGAAAAGCACCATAATAGAACACAGATGAAGCTTCTAAGTTGATGTAATAGCCAGTAAGAAGTAGTCCAATTCAAGTTTTAGGTATCGGTTATTGACTTTTTAGCTGGCTTTGGTGCCTTGACCATGGGCTAGGAACTTAAGATTCTGCATGAAAGGAGGACTAGCAGCCGAGTTGCACGGCAGAATGTGAAAAGTGTTCATATGTAGTAAAAACCTGAGAAATCCGTCCGTTTTCGTCATTTGATATCGAATCGACTTAAAGCCAGATCGTCACATTGGCCGCTCTTCTCTCTGAAACGGTTGTACTTATCGTCTGCAAAACTATGTCGCGTGCTGCGGTATGCGGAGACACTAAAATCACCACAGTAGAACACAGATGAATCTTCTAAGTTGATGTAACAGCCAGTAAGAAATAGTACAATTCCAGTTTTAGGTATTGAATATTGACCTTTTTGCTGGCTTTGGTGCCTCGGACATGTGCTAGGACCTTAAGATTCTGCATGAAAGGAGGACTAGCTGCCGAGTTGCACGGGAGAATTTGAAAAGTGTTCATATGTAGTAAAAACCTGAGAAATCCGTCCGTTTTCGTCATTTGTTATCGAATAGACTTAAAGCCAGATCGTCACATTGGCCGCTCTTCTCTCTGAAACGGTTGTACTTATCGTCTGCAAAGCTATGTCGCGAGCTGTGGTATGCGGAGACACTAAAATCACCATAGTAGGAACACATGAAGCATCTAAGTTGATGTAATAGCCAGTAAGAAGTAATCCAATTCAAGATTTTGGTATCGATTATTTACTTTTTACCTGACTTTGGTGCCTTGGACATGAGCTAGGACCTTAAGATTCTGCATGAAAGGAGGACTAGCAGCCGAGTTGCACGGGAGAATGTGAAAAGTGTTCATATGTAGTAAAAACCTGAGAAATCCGTCCGTTTTCGTCATTGGTTATCGAATCGACTTCAAGCCAGATCGTCACATTGGCCGCTCTTCTCTCTGAAACGCTTGTACTTATCGTCTGCAAAGCTATGTCGCGTGCTGCGGTATGCGGAGACACTAAAAGCACCATAGTAGAACACAGATGAAGCTTGTAAGTTGATGTAATACCCAGTAAGAATTAGTACAATTCAAGTTTTAGGTAATGATTATTGACTTTTTAGCTGGCTTTGGTGCCTTGGACATGAGCTAGGACCTTAAGATTCTGCATGAAAGGAGGACTAGCAGCCGAGTTGCACGGGAGAATGTGAAAAGTGTTCATATGTAGTAAAAACCTGAGAAATCCGTCCGTTTATGTCATTTGTTATCTAATCGACTTAAAGCCAGATCGTCACATTGGCCGCTCTTCTCTCTGAAACGGTTGTACTTATCGTCTGCAAAGCTATGTCGCGTGCTGCGGTATGCTGAGACACTAAAAGCACAGTAGTAGAACACAGATGAAGCTTCTAAGTTGATGTATTAGCCAGTAAGAAGTTGTACAATTCAAGTTTTAGGTATTGATTATTGACTTTTTAGCTGGCTTTGGTGCCTTGGACATGAGCTAGGACCTTAAGATTCTGCATGAAGGGAGGACTAGCAGCCAAGTTGCACGGGAGAATGTGAAAAGTGTTCATATGTAGTAAAAACCTGAGAAATCCGTCTGTTTTCGTCATTTGTTATCGAATCGACTTAAAGCCAGATCGTCACATTGGCCGCTCTTCTCTCTGAAACACTTGTACTTATCGTCTGCAAAACTATGTCGCGTGCTGCGGTATGCGGAGAAACTAAAAGCAACGTAGTAGAACACAGATGAAGCATCTAAGTTGATGTAATAGCCAGTAAGAAGTAGTACAATTCAAGTTTTAGGTATTGAATATTGAATTTTTAGCTGGCTTTGGTGCCTTGGACATGAGCTAGGACCTTAATATTCTGCATGAAAGGAGGACTAGCAGCCGAGTTGCATGAGACAATGTGAAAAGTGTTCAAATGTAGTAAAAACCTGAGAAATACGTCTGTTTTCGTCATTGGTTATCGAATCGACTTCAAGCCAGATCGCCACACTGGCCGCTCTTCTCTCTGAAACGCTTGTACTTATCGTCTGCAAAGCTATGTCGCGTGCTGCGGTATGCGCCGACACTAAAAGCACCATAGTAGAACACAGATGAAGCTTGTAAGTTGATGTAATACCCAGTAAGAGTTAGTACAATTCAAGTTTTAGGTATTGATTATTGACTTTTTAGCTGGCTTTGGTGCCTTGGACATGAGCTAGGACCTTAAGATTCTGCATGAAAGGTGGACTAGCAGCCGAGTTGCACGGGAGAATGTGAAAAGTGTTCATATGTAGTAAATACCTGAGAAATCCGTCCGTTTTCGTCATTTGTTATCGAATCGACTTAAAGCCAGATCGTCACATTGGCCGCTCTTCTCTCTGAAACGGTTGAACTTATCGTCTGCAAAGCTATGTCGCGTGCTGCGGTATGCTGAGACACTAAAAGCACCGTAGTAGAACACAGATGAAGCTTCTAAGTTGATGTATTAGCCAGTAAGAAATAGTACAATTCAAGTTTTAGGTATTGATTATTGACTTTTTAGCTGGCTTTGGTGCCTTGGACATAAGCTAGGACCTTATGATTCTGCATGAAAGGAGGACTAGCAGCCAAGTTGCACGGGAGAATGTGAAAAGTGTTCATATGTAGTAAAAACCTGAGAAATCCGTCCGCTTTCGTCATTTGTTATCGCATCGACTTAAAGCCAGATCGACACATTGGCCGCTCTTCTCTCTGAAACGGTTGTACTTATCGTCTGCAAAGCTTTGTCGCGTGCTGCGGTATGCTGAGACACTACAAGCACCATAGTAGAACACAGATGAAGCTTCTAACTTGAGGTAATAGCCAGTAAGAGGTAGTACAATTCAAGTTTTAGGTATTGAATATTGACCTTTTAGCTGGCTTTGGTGCCTTGGACATGGGATAGGACCTTAAGGTTCTGCATGAAAGGAGGACTAGCAGCCGAGTTGCACGGGAGAGTGTGAAAAGTGTTCATATGTAATAAAAACCTGAGACATCCGACCGTTTTCGTCATTTGTTATCGAATCGACGTAAAGCCAGATCGTCACATTGGCCGCTCTGCTCTCTGAAATGGTTGTACTTATAGTCTGCAAAGCTATGTCGCGTGCTGCGGTATGCTGAGACACTACAAGCACCATAGTAGAACACAGATGAATTTTCTATGTTGATGTAATATCCAGTAAGAAGTAGTACAATTCAAGTTTTAGGTATTGAATATTGAATTTTTAGCTGGCTTTGGTGCCTTGGACATGAGCTAGGACCTTAATATTCTGCATGAAAGGAGGACTAGCAGCCGAGTTGCACGGGAGAATGTGAAAAGTGTTCATATGTAGTAAAAACCTGAGAATACCGTCCGTTTTCGTCATTTGTTATCGAATCGACTTAAAGCCAGATCGTCACATTGGCCGCTCTTCTCTCTGAAACGGTTGTACTTATCGTCTGCAAAGCTATGTCGCGTACTGCGGTATTCGGAGACACTAAAAGCAACATAGTAGAACACAGATGAAGCTTCTAAAATGATGTAATAGCCGGTAAGAAGTAGTACAATTCAAGTTTTAGGTATCGGTTATTTACTTTTTAGCTGGCTTTGGTGCCTTGGACATGAGCTAGGACCTTAAGATTCTGCATGAAAGGAGGACTAGCAGCCGAGTTGCACGGGAGAATGTGAAAAGTGTTCATATGTAGTAAAAACCTGAGAAATCAGTCCGTTTTCCTCATTTGTTACCGAATCGACTTAAAGCCAGATCGTCACATTGGCCGATCTTCTCTCTGAAACGGTTGTACTTATCGTCTGCAAAGCTATGTCGCGTGTTGCCGTAGACGGAAACAGGAAAAGCACCATAATAGAACACAGATGAAGCTTCTAAGTTGATGTAATAGCCAGTAAGAAGTAGTCCAATTCAAGTTTTAGGTATCGGTTATTGACTTTTTAGCTGGCTTTGGTGCCTTGACCATGGGCTAGGAACTTAAGATTCTGCATGAAAGGAGGACTAGCAGCCGAGTTGCACGGCAGAATGTGAAAAGTGTTCATATGTAGTAAAAACCTGAGAAATCCGTCCGTTTTCGTCATTTGATATCGAATCGACTTAAAGCCAGATCGTCACATTGGCCGCTCTTCTCTCTGAAACGGTTGTACTTATCGTCTGCAAAACTATGTCGCGTGCTGCGGTATGCGGAGACACTAAAATCACCACAGTAGAACACAGATGAATCTTCTAAGTTGATGTAACAGCCAGTAAGAAATAGTACAATTCCAGTTTTAGGTATTGAATATTGACCTTTTTGCTGGCTTTGGTGCCTCGGACATGTGCTAGGAATTAAGATTCTGCATGAAAGGAGGACTAGCTGCCGAGTTGCACGGGAGAATTTGAAAAGTGTTCATATGTAGTAAAAACCTGAGAAATCCGTCCGTTTTCGTCATTTGTTATCGAATAGACTTAAAGCCAGATCGTCACATTGGCCGCTCTTCTCTCTGAAACGGTTGTACTTATCGTCTGCAAAGCTATGTCGCGAGCTGTGGTATGCGGAGACACTAAAATCACCATAGTAGGAACACATGAAGCATCTAAGTTGATGTAATAGCCAGTAAGAAGTAATCCAATTCAAGATTTTGGTATCGATTATTTACTTTTTACCTGACTTTGGTGCCTTGGACATGAGCTAGGACCTTAAGATTCTGCATGAAAGGAGGACTAGCAGCCGAGTTGCACGGGAGAATGTGAAAAGTGTTCATATGTAGTAAAAACCTGAGAAATCCGTCCGTTTTCGTCATTGGTTATCGAATCGACTTCAAGCCAGATCGTCACATTGGCCGCTCTTCTCTCTGAAACGCTTGTACTTATCGTCTGCAAAGCTATGTCGCGTGCTGCGGTATGCGGAGACACTAAAAGCACCATAGTAGAACACAGATGAAGCTTGTAAGTTGATGTAATACCCAGTAAGAATTAGTACAATTCAAGTTTTAGGTAATGATTATTGACTTTTTAGCTGGCTTTGGTGCCTTGGACATGAGCTAGGACCTTAAGATTCTGCATGAAAGGAGGACTAGCAGCCGAGTTGCACGGGAGAATGTGAAAAGTGTTCATATGTAGTAAAAACCTGAGAAATCCGTCCGTTTATGTCATTTGTTATCTAATCGACTTAAAGCCAGATCGTCACATTGGCCGCTCTTCTCTCTGAAACGGTTGTACTTATCGTCTGCAAAGCTATGTCGCGTGCTGCGGTATGCTGAGACACTAAAAGCACAGTAGTAGAACACAGATGAAGCTTCTAAGTTGATGTATTAGCCAGTAAGAAGTTGTACAATTCAAGTTTTAGGTATTGATTATTGACTTTTTAGCTGGCTTTGGTGCCTTGGACATGAGCTAGGACCTTAAGATTCTGCATGAAGGGAGGACTAGCAGCCAAGTTGCACGGGAGAATGTGAAAAGTGTTCATATGTAGTAAAAACCTGAGAAATCCGTCTGTTTTCGTCATTTGTTATCGAATCGACTTAAAGCCAGATCGTCACATTGGCCGCTCTTCTCTCTGAAACACTTGTACTTATCGTCTGCAAAACTATGTCGCGTGCTGCGGTATGCGGAGAAACTAAAAGCAACGTAGTAGAACACAGATGAAGCATCTAAGTTGATGTAATAGCCAGTAAGAAGTAGTACAATTCAAGTTTTAGGTATTGAATATTGAATTTTTAGCTGGCTTTGGTGCCTTGGACATGAGCTAGGACCTTAATATTCTGCATGAAAGGAGGACTAGCAGCCGAGTTGCATGAGACAATGTGAAAAGTGTTCAAATGTAGTAAAAACCTGAGAAATACGTCTGTTTTCGTCATTGGTTATCGAATCGACTTCAAGCCAGATCGCCACACTGGCCGCTCTTCTCTCTGAAACGCTTGTACTTATCGTCTGCAAAGCTATGTCGCGTGCTGCGGTATGCGCCGACACTAAAAGCACCATAGTAGAACACAGATGAAGCTTGTAAGTTGATGTAATACCCAGTAAGAGTTAGTACAATTCAAGTTTTAGGTATTGATTATTGACTTTTTAGCTGGCTTTGGTGCCTTGGACATGAGCTAGGACCTTAAGATTCTGCATGAAAGGTGGACTAGCAGCCGAGTTGCACGGGAGAATGTGAAAAGTGTTCATATGTAGTAAATACCTGAGAAATCCGTCCGTTTTCGTCATTTGTTATCGAATCGACTTCAAGCCAGATCGTCACATTGGCCGCTCTTCTCTCTGAAACGGTTGAACTTATCGTCTGCAAAGCTATGTCGCGTGCTGCGGTATGCTGAGACACTAAAAGCACCGTAGTAGAACACAGATGAAGCTTCTAAGTTGATGTATTAGCCAGTAAGAAATAGTACAATTCAAGTTTTAGGTATTGATTATTGACTTTTTAGCTGGCTTTGGTGCCTTGGACATAAGCTAGGACCTTATGATTCTGCATGAAAGGAGGACTAGCAGCCAAGTTGCACGGGAGAATGTGAAAAGTGTTCATATGTAGTAAAAACCTGAGAAATCCGTCCGCTTTCGTCATTTGTTATCGCATCGACTTAAAGCCAGATCGACACATTGGCCGCTCATCTCTCTGAAACGGTTGTACTTATCGTCTGCAAAGCTTTGTCGCGTGCTGCGGTATGCTGAGACACTACAAGCACCATAGTAGAACACAGATGAAGCTTCTAACTTGAGGTAATAGCCAGTAAGAGGTAGTACAATTCAAGTTTTAGGTATTGAATATTGACCTTTTAGCTGGCTTTGGTGCCTTGGACATGGGATAGGACCTTAAGGTTCTGCATGAAAGGAGGACTAGCAGCCGAGTTGCACGGGAGAGTGTGAAAAGTGTTCATATGTAATAAAAACCTGAGACATCCGACCGTTTTCGTCATTTGTTATCGAATCGACGTAAAGCCAGATCGTCACATTGGCCGCTCTTCTCTCTGAAACACTTGTACTTATCGTCTGCAAAACTATGTCGCGTGCTGCGGTATGCGGAGAAACTAAAAGCAACGTAGTAGAACACAGATGAAGCATCTAAGTTGATGTAATAGCCAGTAAGAAGTAGTACAATTCAAGTTTTAGGTATTGAATATTGAATTTTTAGCTGGCTTTGGTGCCTTGGACATGAGCTAGGACCTTAATATTCTGCATGAAAGGAGGACTAGCAGCCGAGTTGCATGAGACAATGTGAAAAGTGTTCAAATGTAGTAAAAACCTGAGAAATACGTCTGTTTTCGTCATTGGTTATCGAATCGACTTCAAGCCAGATCGCCACACTGGCCGCTCTTCTCTCTGAAACGCTTGTACTTATCGTCTGCAAAGCTATGTCGCGTGCTGCGGTATGCGCCGACACTAAAAGCACCATAGTAGAACACAGATGAAGCTTGTAAGTTGATGTAATACCCAGTAAGAGTTAGTACAATTCAAGTTTTAGGTATTGATTATTGACTTTTTAGCTGGCTTTGGTGCCTTGGACATGAGCTAGGACCTTAAGATTCTGCATGAAAGGTGGACTAGCAGCCGAGTTGCACGGGAGAATGTGAAAAGTGTTCATATGTAGTAAATACCTGAGAAATCCGTCCGTTTTCGTCATTTGTTATCGAATCGACTTAAAGCCAGATCGTCACATTGGCCGCTCTTCTCTCTGAAACGGTTGAACTTATCGTCTGCAAAGCTATGTCGCGTGCTGCGGTATGCTGAGACACTAAAAGCACCGTAGTAGAACACAGATGAAGCTTCTAAGTTGATGTATTAGCCAGTAAGAAATAGTACAATTCAAGTTTTAGGTATTGATTATTGACTTTTTAGCTGGCTTTGGTGCCTTGGACATAAGCTAGGACCTTATGATTCTGCATGAAAGGAGGACTAGCAGCCAAGTTGCACGGGAGAATGTGAAAAGTGTTCATATGTAGTAAAAACCTGAGAAATCCGTCCGCTTTCGTCATTTGTTATCGCATCGACTTAAAGCCAGATCGACACATTGGCCGCTCTTCTCTCTGAAACGGTTGTACTTATCGTCTGCAAAGCTTTGTCGCGTGCTGCGGTATGCTGAGACACTACAAGCACCATAGTAGAACACAGATGAAGCTTCTAACTTGAGGTAATAGCCAGTAAGAGGTAGTACAATTCAAGTTTTAGGTATTGAATATTGACCTTTTAGCTGGCTTTGGTGCCTTGGACATGGGATAGGACCTTAAGGTTCTGCATGAAAGGAGGACTAGCAGCCGAGTTGCACGGGAGAGTGTGAAAAGTGTTCATATGTAATAAAAACCTGAGACATCCGACCGTTTTCGTCATTTGTTATCGAATCGACGTAAAGCCAGATCGTCACATTGGCCGCTCTGCTCTCTGAAATGGTTGTACTTATAGTCTGCAAAGCTATGTCGCGTGCTGCGGTATGCTGAGACACTACAAGCACCATAGTAGAACACAGATGAATTTTCTATGTTGATGTAATATCCAGTAAGAAGTAGTACAATTCAAGTTTTAGGTATTGAATATTGAATTTTTAGCTGGCTTTGGTGCCTTGGACATGAGCTAGGACCTTAATATTCTGCATGAAAGGAGGACTAGCAGCCGAGTTGCACGGGAGAATGTGAAAAGTGTTCATATGTAGTAAAAACCTGAGAATACCGTCCGTTTTCGTCATTTGTTATCGAATCGACTTAAAGCCAGATCGTCACATTGACCGCTCTGCTCTCTGAAACGGTTGTACTTATCGTCTGCAAAGCTATGTCGCGTACTGCGGTATTCGGAGACACTAAAAGCACCATAGTAGAACACAGATGAAGCTTCTAAGTTGATGTAATACCCAGTAAGAAGTAGTACAATTCAAGTTTTAGGTATCTGTTATTGACTTTTTAGCTGGCTTTGGTGCCTTGACCATAAGCTAGGACCTTAAGATTCTGCATGAAAGGAGGACTAGCAGCCGAGTTGCACGGGAGAATGTGAAAAGTGTTCATATGTAGTAAAAACCTGAGAAATCCGTCCGTTTTGGTCATTTGTTATCGAATCGACTTAAAGCCAGATCGTCACATTGGCCGATCTTCTCTCTGAAACGGATATACTTATCGTCTGCAAAGCTATGTCGCGTGCTGCGGTATGCTGAGACACTAAATGCACCATAGTAGAACACAGATCAAGATTCTAAGTTGATGTAATAGCCAGTAAGAAGTAGTACAATTCAAGTTTTAGGTATTGAATATTGACCTTTTAGCTGGCTTTGGTGCTTTGGACATGAGCTAGGACCTTAAGATTCTGCATGAAAGGAGGACTAGCAGCCGAGTTGCAGGGGAGAATGTGAAAAGTGTTCATATGTAGTAAAAACCTGAGAAATCCGTCCGTTTTGGTCATTTGTTATCGAATCGACTTAAAGCCAGATCGTCACATTGGCCGCTCTTCTCTCTGAAACGGTTGTACTTATCGTCTGCAAAACTATGTCGCGTGCTGCGGTATGCGGAGAAACTAAAAGCAACGTAGTAGAACACAGATGAAGCTGCTAAGTTGATGTAATAGCCAGTAAGAAGCAGTACATTTCAAGTTTTAGGTATTGATTATTGACTTTTTAGCTGGCTTTGGTGCCTTGGACATGAGCTAGGACCTTAAGATTCTGCATGAAAGGAGGACTAGCAGCCGAGTTGCACGGGAGAATGTGAAAAGTGTTCATATGTAGTAAAAACCTGAGAAATCCGTCCGTTTTCGTCATTTGTTACCGAATCGACTTAAAGCCAGATCGTCACATTGGCCGATCTTCTCTCTGAAACGGTTGTACTTATCGTCTGCAAAGCTATGTCGCGTGTTGCCGTAGGCGGAAACAGGAAAAGCACCATAATAGAACACAGATGAAGCTTCTAAGTTGATGTAATAGCCAGTAAGAAGTAGTCCAATTCAAGTTTTAGGTATCGGTTATTGACTTTTTAGCTGGCTTTGGTGCCTTGACCATGAGCTAGGACCTTAAGATCCTGCATGAAAGGAGGACTAGCAGCCGAGTTGCACGGCAGAATATGAAAAGTGTTCATATCTAGTAAAAACCTGAGAAATCCGTCCGTTTTCGTCATTTGTTATCGAATCGACTTAAAGCCAGATCGTCACATTGGCCGCTCTTCTCTCTGAAACGCTTGTACTTATCGTCTGCAAAACTATGTCGCGTGCTGCGGTATGCGGAGAAACTAAAACCACCGTAGGAGAACACACATGAAGCTTCTAAGTTGATGTAATAGCCAGTAAGAAGTAGTACAATTCAAGTTTTAGGTATTGATTATTGACTTTTTAGCTGGCTTTGGTGCCTTGGACATGAGCTAGGACCATAAGATTCTGCATGAAAGGAGGACTAGCAGCCGAGTTGCACGGGAGAATGTGAAAAGTGTTCATATGTAGTAAAAACCTGAGAAATCCGTCCGTTTTCGTCATTTGTTATCGCATCGACTTAAAGCCAGATCGACACATTGGCCGCTCTTCTCTCTGAAACGGTTGTACTTATCGTCTGCAAAGCTTTGTCGCGTGCTGCGGTATGCTGAGACACTACAAGCACCATAGTAGAACACAGATGAAGCTTCTAAGTTGAGGTAATAGCCAGTAAGAGGTAGTACAATTCAAGTTTTAGGTATTGAATATTGACCTTTTAGCTGGCCTTGGTGCCTTGGGCATGAGATAGGACCTTAAGATTCAGCGTGAAAGGAGGACTAGCAGCCGAGTTGCACGGGAGAATGTGAAAAGTGTTCATATGTAGTAAAAACCTGAGAAATCCGTCCGTTTTCGTCATTTGTTATCGAATCGACTTAAAGCCAGATCGTCACATTGGCCGATCTTCTCTCTGAAACGGATGTACTTATCGTCTGCAAAGCTATGTCGCGTGCTGCGGTATGCTGAGACACTAAAAGCACCATAGTAGAACACAGATCAAGCTTCTAAGTTGATGTAATAGCCAGTAAGAAGTTGTCCAATTCAAGTTTTAGGTATTGAATATTGAACTTTTAGCTGGCTTTGGTGCCTTGGACATGAGCTAGGACCTTAAGATTCTGCATGAAAGGAGGACTAGCAGCCGAGTAGCACGGGAGAATGTGAAAAGTGTTCATATGTAGTAAAAACCTGAGAAATCCGTCCGTTTTCGTCATTTGTTATCGAATCGACTTAAAGCCAGATCGTCACATTGGCCGCTCTTCTCTCTGAAACGGTTGTACTTATCGTCTGCAAAACTATTTCGCGTGCTGCGGTATGCGGAGAAACTAAAAGCAACGTAGTAGAACACAGATGAAGCTTCTAAGTTTATGTAATAGCCAGTAAGAAGCAGTACATTTCAAGTTTTAGGTATTGATTATTGACTTTTTAGCTGGCTTTGGTGCCTTGGACATGAGCTAGGACCTTAAGATTCTGCATGAAAGGAGGACTAGCAGCCGAGTTGCACGGGAGAATGTGAAAAGTGTTAATATGTAGTAAAAACCTGAGAAATCCGTCCGTTTTCGTCATTTGTTATCGAATCGACTTAAAGCCAGATCGTCACATTGGCCGCACTTCTCTCTGAAACCTTTGTACTTACCGTCTGCAATGCTATGTCGCGTACTGCGGTATTCGGAGACACTAAAAGCACCATAGTAGAACACAGATGAAGCTTCTAAAATGATGTAATAGCCAGTAAGAAGTAGTACAATTCAAGTTTTAGGTATCGGTTATTGACTTTTTAGCTGCCTTTGGTGCCTTGGACATGAGCTAGGACCTTAAGATTCTGCATGAAAGGAGGACTAGCAGCCGAGTTGCACGTCAGAATGTGAAAAGTGTTCATATGTAGTAAAAACCTGAGAAATCCGTCCGTTTTCGTCATTTGTTATCGAATCGACTTAAAGCCAGATCGTCACATTGGCCGATCTTCTCTCTGAAACGGATATACTTATCGTCTGCAAAGCTATGTCGCGTGCTGCGGTATGCTGAGACACTAAAAGCACCATAGTAGAACACAGATCAAGGTTCTAAGTTGATGTAATAGCCAGTAAGAAGTAGTACAATTCAAGTTTTAGGTATCGAATATTGACCTTTAGCTGGTTTTGGTGCTTTGGACATAAGCTAGGACCTTAAGATTCTGCATGAAAGGAGGACTAGCAGCCGAGTTGCACGGGAGAATGTGAAAAGTGTTCATATGTAGTAAATACCTGAGAAATCCGTCCGTTTTGGTCATTTGTTATCGAATCGACTTAAAGCCAGATCGTCACATTGGCCGCTCTTCTCTCTGAAACGGTTGTACTTATCGTCTGCAAAACTATGTCGCGTGCTGCGGTATGCGGAGAAACTAAAACCACCGTAGGAGAACACACATGAAGCTTCTAAGTTGATGTAATAGCCAGTAAGAAGTAGTACAATTCAAGTTTTAGGTATTGATTATTGACTTTTTAGCTGGCTTTGGTGCCTTGGACATGAGCTAGGACCTTAAGATTCTGCATGAAAGGACGACTAGCAGCCGAGTTGCACGGGAGAATGTGAAAGGTGTTCATATGTAGTAAAAACCTGAGAAATCCGTCCGTTTTCGTCATTTGTTATCGCATCGACTTAAAGCCAGATCGACACATTGGCCGCTCTTCTCTCTGATACGGTTGTACTTATCGTCTGCAAAGCTTTGTCGCGTGTTGCGGTATGCTGAGACACTACAAGCACCATAGTAGAACACAGATGAAGCTTCTAAGTTGAGGTAATAGCCATTAAGAGGTAGTACAATTCAAGATTTAGGTATTGAATATTGAACTTTTAGCTGGCTTTGGTGACTTGGACATGAGATAGGACTTTAAGATTCTGCATGAAAGGAGGACTAGCAGCCGAGTTGCACGGGAGAATGTGAAAAGTGTTCATATGTAATAAAAACCTGAGACATCCGACGGTTTTCGTCATTTGTTATCGAATCGACGTAAAGCCAGATCGTCACATTGGCCGCTCTGCTCTCTGAAATGGTTGTACTTATCGTCTGCAAAGCTATGTCGCGTACTGCGGTATTCGGAGACACTAAAAGCACCACAGTAGAACACAGATGAAGCTTCTAAGTTGATGTAATATCCAGTAAGAAGTAGTACAATTCAAGTTTTAGGTATCGATTATTGACTTTTTAGCTGGCTTTGGTGCCTTGGACATGAGCTAGGACCTTAAGATAATGCATGAAAGGAGGACTAGCAGCCGAGTTTCACGGGAGAATGTGAAAAGTGTTCACATGTAGTACAAACCTGAGAAATCCGTCCGTTTTCGTCATTTGTTATCGAATCGACTTAAAGCCAGATCGTCACATTGGCCGCTCTTCTCTCTGAAACGGTTGTACTTATCGTCTGCAAAGCTATGTCGCGTGCTGCGGTATGCTGAGACACTAAAAGCACCATAGTAGAACACAGATCACGCTTCTAAGTTGATGTAATAGCCAGTAAGAAGTAGTACAATTCAAGTTTTAGGTATTGAATATTGACTTTTTAGCTGGCTTTGGTGCCTTGGACATGAGCTAGGACCTTAAGGTTCTGCATGAAAGGAGGACTAGCAGCCGAGTTGCACGGGAGAATGTGAAAAGTGTTCATATGTAGTAAAAAAATGAGACATCCGTCCGTTTTCATCATTTGTTATCGAATCAACTTAAAGCCACATCGTCACATTGGCCGCTCTTCTCTCTGAAACGGTTGTACTTATCGTCTGCAAAACTATGTCGCGTGCTGCGGTATGCGGAGAAACTAAAAGCACCGTAGTAGAACAAAGATGAAGCTTCTAAGTTGATGTAATAGCCAGTAAGAAGTAGTACAATTCAAGTTTTAGGTATTGATTATTGACTTTTTAGCTGGCTTTGGTGCCTTGGACATGAGCTAGGACCTTAAGATTCTGCATGAAAGGAGGACTAGCAGCCGAGTTGCACGGCAGAATGTGAAAAGTGTTCATATGTAGTAAAAACCTGAGAAATCCGTCCGTTTTCGTCATTTGTTATCGAATCGACTTAAAGCCAGATCGTCACATTAGCCGCTCTTCTCTCTGAAACGGTTGTACTTATCGTCTGCAAAGCTATGTCGCGTGCTGCGGTATGCGGAGACACTAAAATCACCACAGTAGAACACAGATGAAGCTTCTAAGTTGATGTAACAGCCAGTAAGAAGTAGTACAATTCCAGTTTTAGGTATTGAATATTGACCTTTTTGCTGGCTTTGGTGCCTTGGACATGTGCTAGGACCTTAAGATTCTGCATGAAAGGAGGACTAGCTGCCGAATTGCACGGGAGAATTTTAAAAGTGTTCATATGTAGTAAAAACCTGAGAAATCCGTCCGTTTTCGTCATTTGTTATCGAATAGACTTAAAGCCAGATCGTCACATTGGCCGCTCTTCTCAATGAAACGGTTGTACTTATCGTCTGCAAAGCTATGTCGCGAGCTGTGGTATGCGGATACACTAAAATCACCATAGTAGGAACAGATGAAGCATCTAAGTTGATGTAATAGCCAGTAAGAAGTAATCCAATTCAAGATTTGGGTATCGATTATTTACTTTTTAGCTGGCTTTGGTGCCTTGGACATGAGCTAGGACCTTAAGATTCTGCATGAAAGGAGGACTAGCAGCCGAGTTGCATGAGACAATGTGAAAAGTGTTCAAATGTAGTAAAAACCTGAGAAATACGTCTGTTTTCGTCATTGGTTATCGAATCGACTTCAAGCCAGATCGTCACATTGGCCGCTCTTCTCTCTGAAACGCTTGTACTTATCGTCTGCAAAGCTATGTCGCGTGCTGCGGTATGCGGAGACACTAAAAGCACCATAGTAGAACACAGATGAAGCTTGTAAGTTGATGTAATACCCAGTAAGAATTAGTACAATTCAAGTTTTAGGTATTGATTATTGACTTTTTAGCTGGCTTTGGTGCCTTGGACATGAGCTAGCACCTTAAGATTCTGCATGAAAGGAGGACTAGCAGCCGAGTTGCACGGGAGAATGTGAAAAGTGTTCATATGTAGTAAAAACCTGAGAAATCCGTCCGTTTTCGTCATTTGTTATCGCATCGACTTAAAGCCAGATCGTCACATTGGCCGCTCTTCTCTCTGAAACGGTTGTACTTATCGTCTGCAAAGCTATGTCTCGTGCTGCGGTATGCTGAGACACTAAAAGCACTTTAGTAGAACACAGATGAAGCTTCTAAGTTGATGTAATAGCCAGTAAGAAGTAGTACAATTCAAGTTTTAGGTATTGAATATTGAATTTTTAGCTGGCTTTGGTGCCTTGGACATGAGCTAGGACCTTAATATTCTGCATGAAAGTAGGACTAGCAGCCGAGTTGCATGAGACAATGTGAAAAGTGTTCATATGTAGTAAATACCTGAGAAATCCGTCCGTTTTGGTCATTTGTTATCGAATCGACTTAAAGCCAGATCGTCACATTGGCCGCTCTTCTCTCTGAAACGCTTGTACTTATCGTCTGCAAAACTATGTCGCGTGCTGCGGTATGCGGAGAAACTAAAACCACCGTAGGAGAACACACATGAAGCTTCTAAGTTGAAGTAATAGCCAGTAAGAAGTAGTACAATTCAAGTTTTAGGTATTGATTATTGACTTTTTAGCTGGCTTTGGTGCCTTGGACATGAGCTAGGACCATAAGATTCTGCATGAAAGGAGGACTAGCAGCCGAGTTGCACGGGAGAATGTGAAAAGTGTTCATATGTAGTAAAAACCTGAGAAATCCGTCCGTTTTCGTCATTTGTTATCGAATCGACTTAAAGCCAGATCGTCACATTAGCCGCTCTTCTCTCTGAAACGGTTGTACTTATCGTCTGCAAAGCTATGTCGCGTGCTGCGGTATGCGGAGACACTAAAATCACCACAGTAGAACACAGATGAAGCTTCTAAGTTGATGTAACAGCCAGTAAGAAGCGGTACAATTCAAGTTTTAGGTATTGATTATTGACTTTTTAGCTGGCTTTGGTGCCTTGGACATGAGCTAGGACCTTAAGATTCTGCATGAAAGGAGGACTAGCAGCCGAGATGCACGGGAGAATGTGAAAAGTGTTCATATGTAGTAAAAACCTTTTAAATCCCTCCGTTTTCGTCATTTGTTATCGAATCGACTCAAAGCCAGATCGTCACATTGGCCGCTCTTCTCTCTGAAACGCTTGTACTTATCGTCTGCAAAGCTATGTCGCGTACTGCGGTATTCGGAGACACTAAAAGCACCATAGTAGAACACAGATGAAGCTTCTAAAATGATGTAATAGCCAGTAAAAAGTAGCACAATTCAAGTTTTAGGTATCGGTTATTGACTTTTTAGCTGGCTTTGGTGCCTTGGACATGAGCTAGGACCTTAAGATTCTGCATGAAAGGAGGACTAGCAGCCGAGTTGCACGGGAGAATGTGAAAAGTGTTCATATGTAGTAAAAACCTGAGAAATCCGTCCGTTTTCGTCATTTGTTATCGAATCGACTTAAAAGCCAGATCGTCACATTGGCCGATCTTCTCTCTGAAACGGTTGTACTTATCGTCTGCAAAGCTATGTCGCGTGTTGCCGTAGGCGGAAACAGGAAAAGCACCATAATAGAACACAGATGAAGCTTCTAAGTTGATGTAATAGCCAGTAAGAAGTAGTCCAATTCAAGTTTTATGTATCGGTTATTGACTTTATAGCTGGCTTTGGTGCCTTGGACATGAGCTAGGACCTTAAGATTCTGCATGAAAGGAGGACTAGCAGCCGAGTTGCACGGGAGAATGTGAAAAGTGTTCACATGTAGTAAAAACCAGAGAAATACGTCCGTTTTCGTCATTTGTTATCGAATCGACTTAAAGCCAGATCGTCACATTGGCCGATCTTCTCTCTGAAATGGTTGTACTTATCGTATGCAAAGCTATGTCGCGTGTTGCCGTAGTCGGAAACAGAAAAAGCACCATAATAGAACACAGATGAAGCTTCTAAGTTGATGTAATAGCCAGTAAGAAGTAGTCCAATTCAAGTTTTAGGTATCGATTATTGACTTTTTAGCTGGCTTTGGTGCCTTGGACATGAGCTAGGACCTTAAGATTCTGCATGAAAGGAGGACTAGCAGCCGAGTTGCACGGGAGAATGTGAAAAGTGTTCATATGTAGTAAAAACCTGAGACATCCGTCCGTTTTCATCATTTGTTATTGAATCGATGTAAAGCCAGATCGTCACATTGGCCGCTCTTCTCTCTGAAACGGTTGTACTTATCGTCTGCAAAGCTATGTCGCGTACTGCGGTATTCGGAGACACTAAAAGCACCACAGTAGAACACAGATGTAGCTTCTAAGTTGATGTAATATCCAGTAAGAAGTAGTACAATACAAGTTTTAGGTATCGATTATTGAGTTTTTAGCTGGCTTTGGTGCCTTGGAAATGAGCTGTTACCTTAAGATTCTGCATGAAAGGAATACTAGCAGCCGAGTTGCACGGGAGAATGTGAAAAGTGTTCATATGTAGTAAAAACCTGAGAAACCCGTCCGTTTTCGTCATTTGTTATCGAATCGACTTAAAGTCAGATCGTCACATTGGCCGCTCTTCTCTCTGAAACGGTTGTACTTATCGTCTGCAAAGCTATGTCGCGTGCTGCGATATGCTGAAACACCAAAAGCACAATAGTAGAATACAGATCAAGCTTCTAAGTTGATGTAATAGCCAGTTAGAAGTAGTACAATTCAAGTTTTAGGTATTGAATATTGACCTTTTAGCTGGCTTTGGTGCCTTGGACATGAGCTAGGACCTTAAGATTCTGCATGAAAGGAGGACTAGCAGCCGAGTTGCACGGGAGAATGTGAAAAATGTTCATATGTAGTAAAAAAATGAGACATCCGTCCGTTTTCGTCATTTGTTATCGAATCGACTTAAAGCCACATCGTCACATTGGCCGCTCTTCTCTCTGAAACGGATGTACTTATCGTCTGCAAAACTATGTCGCGTGCTGCGGTATGCGGAGAAACTAAAAGCACCATAGTAGAACACAGATGAAACTTCTAAGTTGATGTAATAGCCAGTAAGAAGTAGTACAATTCAAGTTTTATGTATTGAATATTGACCTTTTTGTTGGCTTTGGTGCCTTGGACATGTGCTAATACCTTAAGATTCTGCATGAAAGGAGGACTAGCAGCCGAGTTGCACGGGAGAATGTGAAAAGTGTTCATATGTAGTAAAAACCTGAGAAATCCGTCCGTTTTCGTCATTTGTTATCGAATCGACTTAAAGCCAGATCCTCACATTGGCCGCTCTTCTCTCTGAAACGGTTGTACTTATCGTCTGCAAAGCTATGTCGCGTACTGCGGTATTCGGAGACACTAAAAGCACCATAGTAGAACACAGATCAAGCTTCTAAGATGATGTAATAACCAGTAAGAAGAAGTACAATTCTAGTTTTAGGTATCGGTTATTGACTTTTTAGCTGGCTTTGGTGCCTTGGACATGAGCTAGGACCTTAAGATTCTGCATGAAAGGAGGACTAGCAGCCGAGTTGCACGGGAGAATGTGAAAAGTGTTCATATGTAATAATAACCTGAGAAATCCGTCCTTTTTCGTCATTTGTTATCGAATCGACTTAATGCCAGATCGTCACATTGGCCGCTCTTCTCTCTGAAGCGGTTGTACTTATTGTCTGCAAAGCTATGTCACGTGCTCCTGTATGTGGTGACACTAAAATCACCGCAGTAGAACACAGATGAAGCTTCTAAGATGATGTAATACCCAATAAGAAGTAGTACAATTCAAGTTTTAGGTATCGAATATTGACTTTTTAGCTGGCTTTGGTGCCTTGGACATGAGCTAGGACCATAAGATTCTGCATGAAAGGAGGACTAGCAGCCGAGTTGCACGGGAGAATGTGAAAAGTGTTCATATGTAATAATTACCTGAGAAATCCGTCCTTTTTCGTCATTTGTTATCGAATCGACTTAAAGCCAGATCGTCACATTGGCCGCTCTTCTCTCTGAAGCGGTTGTACTTATCGTCTGCAAAGCTATGTCACGTGCTGCGGTATGTGGTGACACTAAAATCACCGCAGTAGAACACAGATGAAGCTTCTAAGATGATGTAATATCCAGTAAGAAGTAGTACAATTCAAGTTTTAGGTATCGATTATTGACTTTTCAGCTGGCTTTGGTGCATTGGACATGAGCTAGGACCTAAAGATTCTGCATGAAAGGTGGACTAGCAGCCGAGTTCCACGGGAGAATGTGAAAAGTGTTCATATGTAGTACAAACCTGAGAAATCCGTCCGTTTTCGTCATTTGTTATCGAAACGACTTAAAGCCAGGTCGTCACATTGGCCGCTCTTCTCTCTGAAACGGCTGTACTTACCGTCTGCAAAGCTATGTCACGTGCTGCGGTATGCGGAGACACTAAAATCACCATAGTAGAATACAGATGAAGCTTCTAAGTTGATGCAATAGCCAGTAAGAAGTAGTACTATTCAAGTTTTAGGTATCGATTATTGACCCTTTAGCTGGCTTCGGTACCTTGGACATGAGCTAGGACCTTAAGATTCTGCATGAAAGGAGGACTAGCAGCCGAGTTGCACGTCAGAATGTGAAAAGTGTTCATATGTAGTAAAAACCTGAGAAATCCGTCCGTTTTCGTCATTTGTTATCGAATCGACTTAAAGCCAGATGGTCACATTGGCCGCTCTTCTCTCTGAAACGTTTGTACATATCGTCTGCAAAGCTATGTCGCGTGCAGCGGTATGTGGAGACACTAAAATCACCATAGTAGAACACAGATGAAGCATCTAAGTTGATATAATAGCCAGTAAGAAGTAGTACAATTCAAGTTTTAGGAATCGATTATTGACTTTTTAGCTAGCTTTGGTGCCATGGACATGAGCTAGGACTTTAAGATTCTGCATGTAAGGAGGACTAGCAGCCGAGTTGCACGGGAGAATGTGAAAAGTGTTCATATGTAGTAAAAACCTGAGAAATCCGTACGTTTTCGTCATTTGTTATCGAATCGACTTAAAGCCAGATCGTCACATTGGCCGCTCTTCTCTCTGAAACTGTTGTACTTATCGTCTGCAAAGCTATGTCGCGTGCTGCGGGATGCTGAGACACTAAAAGCACCATAGTAGACCACAGATCAAGCTTCTAAGTTGATGTAATAGCCAGTAAGAAGTAGTACAATTCAAGTTTTAGGTATTGAATATGGACCTTTTAGCTGGCTTTGGTGCCTTGGACATGAGCTAGGACCTTAAGATTCTGCATGAAAGTAGGAATAGCAGCCGAGTTGCACGGGAGAATGTGAAAGGTGTTCATATATAGTAATAACCTGAGAAATCCGTCCTTTTTCGTCATTTGTTAGCGAATCGACTTAAAGCCAGATCGTCACATTGGCCGCTCTTCTCTCTGAAACGGTTGTACTTATCATCTGCAAAGCTATGTCACGTGCTGCGGTATGCGGAGACACTAAAATCACCACAGTAGAACACAGATGAAGCTTCTAAGTTGATGTAATATCCAGTAAGAACTAGTACAATTCAAGTTTTAGGTATCGATTATTGACTTTTTAGCTGGCTTTGGTGCATTGGAAATGAGCTAGGACCTTAATATTCTGCATGAAAGGTGGACTAGCAGCCGATTTGCACGGGAGAATGTGAAAACTGTTCAAATGTAGTAAAAACCTGAGAAATCCGTCCGTTTTCGTCATTTGTTATCGAATCTACTTAAAGCCAGATCGTCACATTGGCCGCTCTTCTCTCTGAAACGGTTGTACTTATCGTCTGCAAAGCTATGTCTCGTGCTGCGGTATGCGGAGACACTAAAATCACCACAGTAGAACACAGATGAAGCTTCTAAGTTGATGTAATATCCAGTAAGAAGTAGTACAATTCAAGTTTTAGGTATCGATTATTGACTTTTTAGCTGGCTTTGGTGACTTGGACATGAGCTAGGACCTTAATATGCTGCATGAAAGGAGGACTAGCAGCCGAGTTGCACGGGAGAATGTGAAAACTGTTCAAATGTAGTAAAAACCTGAGAAATACGTCCGTTTTCGTCATTTGTTATCGAATCGACTTAAAGCCAGATCGTCACATTGGCCGCTCTTCTCTCTGAAACGGTTGTACTTATCGTCTGCAAAGCTATGTCGCGTGTTGCGGTATGCGGAGACACTAAAAGCACCATAGTAGAACACAGATGAAGCTTCTAAGTTGATGTAATACCCAGTAAGAAGTAGTACAATTCAAGTTTAAGGTATCGATTATTGACTTTTTAGCTGGCTTTGGTGCCTTGGACATGAGCTAGGACCTTAACATTCTTCATGAAAGGAGGACTAGCAGCCGAGTTGCACGGGAGAGTGTGAAAAGTGTTCATTTGTAGTAAAAACCTTAGAAATCCGTCCGTTTTCGTCATTTGTTATCGAATCGACTTAAAGCCAGATCGTCACATTGGCCGCTCTTCTCTCTAAAACGGTTGTACTTGACGTCTGCAAAGCTATGTCACGTGCTGCGGTATGCGGAGACACTACAATCACCACAGTAGAAGACAGATGAAGCTTCTAAGTTGATGTAATAGCCAGTAAGAAGTAGTACAATTCAAGTTTTACGTATTGAATATTGACCTTTTTGCTGGCTTTTGTGCCTTGGACATGTGCTAGGACCTTAAGATTCTGCATGAAAGGAGGACAAGCAGCCGAGTTGCACGGGAGAATGTGAAGAGTGTTGATATGTAGTAAAAACCTGAGAAATCCGTCAGTTTTCGTCATTTGTTATCGAATCGACTTAAAGCCAGATCGTCAAATTGGCCGCTCCTTTCTCTGAAACGGTTGTACTTATCGTCTGCAAAGCTATGTCGCGTGCTGCGGTATGCGGAGACACTAAAAGCACCATAGTAGAACACAGATGATGCTTCTAAGTTGATGTAATAGCCAGTAAGAAGTAGTACAATTCAAGTTTTAGGTATTGAATATTGACCTTTTAGCTGGCTTTGGTGCCTTGGACATGAGCTAGGACCTTAAGATTCTGCATGAAAGGAGGACTAGCAGCCGAGTTGCACGGGAGAATGTGAAAAGTGTTCATATGTAGTAAAAACCTGAGAAATCCGTCCGTTTTCGTCATATGTTATCGAATTGACTTAAAGCCAGATCGTCACATTGGCCGCTCTTCTCACTGAAACGGTTGTACTTATCGTCTGCAAAGCTATGTCGCGTGCTGCGGTATGTGGAGACACTAAAAGCACCTTAATAGAACAGAGATGAAGCTTCTAAGTTGATGTAATACCCAATAAGAAGTAGTACAATTCAAGTTTTAGGTATTGAATATTGACTTTTTAGCTGGCTTTGGTGCCTTGGACATGAGCTAGGACCTTAAGATTCTGCATGAAAGGAGGACTAGCAGCCGAGTTGCACGGGAGAATGTGAAAAGTGTTCATATGTAATAATAACCTGAGAAATCCGTCCTTTTTCGTCATTTGTTATCGAATCGACTTAAAGCCAGATCGTCACATTGGCCGCTCTTCTCTCTGAAGCGGTTGTACTTATCGTCTGCAAAGCTATGTCACGTGCTGCGGTATGTGGTGACACTAAAATCACCGCAGTAGAACACAGATGAAGCTTCTAAGATGATGTAATATCCAGTAAGAAGTAGTAGAATTCAAGTTTTAGGTATCGATTATTGACTTTTCAGCTGGCTTTGGTGCATTGGACATGAGCTAGGACCTAAAGATTCTGCATGAAGGGTGGACTAGCAGCCGAGTTCCACGGGAGAATGTGAAAAGTGTTCATATGTAGTACAAACCTGAGAAATCCGTCCGTTTTCGTCATTTGTTATCGAAACGACTTAAAGCCAGGTCGTCACATTGGCCGCTCTTCTCTCTGAAACGGCTGTACTTACCGTCTGCAAAGCTATGTCACGTGCTGCGGTATGCGGAGACACGAAAATCACCATAGTAGAACACAGATGAAGCTTCTAAGTTGATGCAATAGCCAGTAAGAAGTAGTACTATTCAAGTTTTAGGTATCGATTATTGACCCTTTAGCTGGCTTCGGTACCTTGGACATGAGCTAGGACCTTAAGATTCTGCATGAAAGGAGGACTAGCAGCCGAGTTGCACGTCAGAATGTGAAAAGTGTTCATATGTAGTAAAAACCTGAGAAATCCGTCCGTTTTCGTCATTTGTTATCGAATCGACTTAAAGCCAGATGGTCACATTGGCCGCTCTTCTCTCTGAAACGTTTGTACATATCGTCTGCAAAGCTATGTCGCGTGCAGCGGTATGTGGA
Source organism: Schistocerca gregaria (assembly GCF_023897955.1). Lineage (NCBI taxonomy): Eukaryota > Metazoa > Arthropoda > Insecta > Orthoptera > Acrididae > Schistocerca > Schistocerca gregaria. The sequence goes on from NW_026061741.1 coordinate 2,388,065, forward strand.
GACACTAAAATCACCATAGTAGAACACAGATGAAGCATCTAAGTTGATATAATAGCCAGTAAGAAGTAGTACAATTCAAGTTTTAGGAATCGATTATTGACTTTTTAGCTAGCTTTGGTGCCATGGACATGAGCTGGGACTTTAAGATTCTGCATGTAAGGAGGACTAGCAGCCCAGTTGCACGGGAGAATGTGAAAACTGTTCAAATGTAGTAAAAACCTGAGAAATCCGTCCGTTTTCGTCATTTGTTATCGAATCTACTTAAAGCCAGATCGTCACATTGGCCGCTCTTCTCTCTGAAACGGTTGTACTTATCGTCTGGAAAGCTATGTCTCGTGCTGCGGTATGCGGAGACACTAAAATCACCACAGTAGAACACAGATGAAGCTTGTAAGTTGATGTAATAGCCAGTAAGAAGTAGTACAATTCAAGTTTTAGGTATCGATTATTGACTTTTTAGCTGGCTTTGGTGACTTGGACATGAGCTAGGACCTTAATATGCTGCATGAAAGGAGGACTAGCAGCCGAGTTGCACGGGAGAATGTGAAAACTGTTCAAATGTAGTAAAAACCTGAGAAATACGTCCGTTTTCGTCATTTGTTATCGAATCGACTTAAAGCCAGATCGTCACATTGGCCGCTCTTCTCTCTGAAACGGTTGTACTTATCGTCTGCAAAGCTATGTCGCGTGTTGCGGTATGCGGAGACACTAAAAGCACCATAGTAGAACACAGATGAAGCTTGTAAGTTGATGTAATACCCAGTAAGAAGTAGTACAATTCAAGTTTCAGGTATCGATTATTGACTTTTTAGCTGGCTTTGGTGCCTTGGACATGAGCTAGGACCTTAACATTCTTCATGAAAGGAGGACTAGCAGCCGAGTTGCACGGGAGAGTGTGAAAAGTGTTCATTTGTAGTAAAAACCTTAGAAATCCGTCCGTTTTCGTCATTTGTTATCGAATCGACTTAAAGCCAGATCGTCACATTGGCCGCTCTTCTCTCTAAAACGGTTGTACTTGTCGTCTACAAAGCTATGTCACGTGCTGCGGTATGCGGAGACACTAAAATCACCACAGTAGAAGACAGATGAAGCTTCTAAGTTGATGTAATAGCCAGTAAGAAGTAGTACAATTCAAGTTTTACGTATTGAATATTGACCTTTTTGCTGGCTTTTGTGCCTTGGACATGTGCTAGGACCTTAAGATTCTGCATGAAAGGAGGACAAGCAGCCGAGTTGCACGGGAGAATGTGAAGAGTGTTGATATGTAGTAAAAACCTGAGAAATCCGTCAGTTTTCGTCATTTGTTATCGAATCGACTTAAAGCCAGATCGTCAAATTGGCCGCTCCTCTCTCTGAAACGGTTGCACTTATCGTCTGCAAAGCTATGTCGCGTACTGCGGTATTCGGAGACACTAAAAGCACCATAGTAGAATACAGATCAAGCTTCTAAGTTGATGTAATAGCCAGTAAGAAGTAGTACAATTCAAGTTTTAGGTATTGATTATTGACCTTTTAGTTGGCTTTGGTGCCTTGGACATGAGCTAGGACCTTAAGATTCTGCATGAAAGGAGGACTAGCAGACGAGTTGCACGGGAGAATGTGAAAAATGTTCATATGTAGTAAAAAAATGAGACATCCGTCCGTTTTCGTCATTTGTTATCGAATCGACTTAAAGCCAGATCGTCACATTGGGCGCTCTTCTCTCTGAAACGGTTGTACTTATCGTCTGCAAAACTATGTCGCGTGCTGCGGTATGCTGAGACACTAAAAGCACCATAGTAGAACACAGATGAAGCTTCGAAGTTGATGTAATAGCCAGTAAGAAGTAGTACAATTCAAGTTTTAGGTATTGAATATTGACCTTTTAGCTGGCTTTGGTGCCTTGGACATGAGGTAGAACCTTAAGATTCTGCATGAAAGGAGGACTAGCAGCCGAGTTGCACGGGAGAATGTGAAAAGTGTTCATAAGTAGTAAAAACCTGAGAAATCCGTCCGTTTTCGTCATTTGTTATCGAATTGACTTAAAGCCAGATAGTCACATTGGCCGCTGTTCTCACTGAAACGGTTGTACTTATCGTCTGCAAAGCTATGTCGCGTGCTGCGGTATGTGGAGACACTAAAAGCACCATAGTAGAACACAGATGAAGCTTCGAAGTTGATGTAATACCCAATAAGAAGCAGTACAATTCAAGTTTTAGGTATCGAATATTGACTTTTAAGCTGGCTTTGGTGCCTTGGACATGAGCTAGGACCTTAAGATTCTGCATGAAAGGAGGACTAGCAGCCGAGTTGCACGGGAGAAAGTGAAAAGTGTTCATATGTAGTAATAACCTGAGAAATCCGTCCTTTTTCGATATTTGTTATCGAATCGACTTAAAGCCAGATCGTCACATTGGCCGCTCTTCTCTCTGAAGCGGTTGTACTTATCGTCTGCAAAGCTATGTCACGTGTTGCGGTATGTGGTGACACTAAAATCACCGCAGTAGAACACAGATGAAGCTTCTAAAATGATGTAATATCCAGTAAGAAGTAGTACAATTCAAGTTTTAGGTATCGAATATTGACTTTTCAGCTGGCTTTGGTGCATTGGACATGAGCTAGGACCTTAAGATTCTGCATGAAAGGTGGACTAGCAGCCGAGTTCCACGGGAGAATGTGAAAAGTGTTCATATGTAGTAAAAACCTGAGGAATCCGTCCGTTTTCGTCATTTGTTATCGAATCGACTTAAAGCCAGATCGTCACATTGGGCGCTCTTCTCTCTGAAACGGTTGTACTTATCGTCTGCAAAGCTATATCGCGTGCTGCGGTATGCGGAGAAACTAAAAGCAACGTAGTAGAACACAGATGAATCTTCTAAGTTGATGTAATAGCCAGTAAGAAGTAGTACAATTCAAGTTTTACGTATTGATTATTGATTTTTAGCTGGCTTTGGTGCCTTGGACATGAGCTAGGACCTTAAGATTCTGCATGAAAGGAGGACTAGCAGCCGAGTTGCACGGGAGAATGTGAAAAGTGTTCATATGTAGTAAAAACCTGAGAAATCCGTCCGTTTTCGTCATTTGTTATCGAATCGACTTAAAGCCAGATGGTCACATTGGCCGCTCTTCTCTCTGAAACGTTTGTACATATCGTCTGCAAAGCTACGTCGCGTGCAGCGGTATGTGGAGACACTAAAATCACCATAGTAGAACACAGATGAAGCTCCTAAGATGATGTAATAGCCAGTAAGAAGTAGTACAATTCAAGTTTTAGGTATCGGTTATTGACTTTTTACCCTTCTTTGGTGCCTTGGACACGAGCTAGGAACTTAAGATTTAGCATGAAGGAGGACTAGCAGCCGAGTTGCACGGGAGAATGTGAAAAGTGTTCATATGTAGTAAAACCTGAGAAATACGTCCGTTTTCGTCATTTGTTATCGAATCGACTTAAAGCCAGATCGTCACATTGGCCGCTCTTCTCTCTGAAACGGTTGTACTTATCGTCTGCAAAGCTATGTCGCGTGCTGCGGTATGCTGAGACACTAAAAGCACCATAGTAGAACACAGATGAAGCTTCGAAGTTGATGTAATAGCCAGTAAGAAGTAGTACAATTCAAGTTTTAGGTATTGAATATTGACCTTTTAGCTGGCTTTGGTGCCTTGGACATGAGCTAGGACCTTAAGATTGTGCATGAAAGGAGGACTAGCAGCCGAGTTGCACGGGAGAATGTGAAAAGTGTTCATATGTAGTAAAAACCTGAGAAATCCGTCCGTTTTCGTCATTTGTTATCGAATTGACTTAAAGCCAGATAGTCACATTGGCCGCTCTTCTCACTGAAACGGTTGTACTTATCGTCTGCAAAGCTATGTCGCGTGCAGCGGTATGTGGAGACACTAAAAGCACCATAGTAGAACACAGATGAAGCTTCGAAGTTGATGTAATACCCAATAAGAAGTAGTACAATTCAAGTTTTAGGTATCGAATATTGACTTTTTAGCTGGCTTTGGTGCCTTGGACATGAGCTAGGACCTTAAGATTCTGCATGAAAGGAGGACTAGCAGCCGAGTTGCACGGGAGAATGTGAAAAGTGTTCATATGTAGTAATAACCTGAGAAATCCGTCCTTTTTCGACATTTGTTATCGAATCGACTTAAAGCCAGATCGTCACATTGGCCGCTCTTCTCTCTGAAGCGGTTGTACTTATCGTCTGCAAAGCTATGTCACGTGCTGCGGTATGTGGTGACACTAAAATCACCGCAGTAGAACACAGATGAAGCTTCTAAAATGATGTAATATCCAGTAAGAAGTAGTACAATTCAAGATTTAGGTATCGAATATTGACTTTTCAGCTGGCTTTGGTGCATTGGACATGAGCTAGGACCTTAAGATTCTGCATGAAAGGTGGACTAGCAGCCGAGTTCCACGGGAGAATGTGAAAAGTGTTCATATGTAGTAAAAACCTGAGGAATCCGTCCGTTTTCGTCATTTGTTATCGAATCGACTTAAAGCCAGATCGTCACATTGGGCGCTCTTCTCTCTGAAACGGTTGTACTTGTCGTCTGCAAAGCTATGTCGCGTGCTGCGATATGCGGAGAAACTGAAAGCAACGTAGTAGAACACAGATGAATCTTCTAAGTTGATGTAATAGCCATTAAGAAGTAGTACAATTCAAGTTTTACGTATTGATTATTGATTTTAACTGGCTTTGGTGCCTTGGACATGAGCTAGGACCTTAAGATTCTGCATGAAAGGAGGACTAGCAGCCGAGTTGCACGGGAGAATGTGAAAAGTGTTCATATGTAGTAAAAACCTGAGAAATCCGTCCGTTTTCGTCATTTGTTATCGAATCGACTTAAAGCCAGATCGTTACATTGGCCGCTCTTCTCTCTGAAACGGTTGTACTTATCGTCTGCAAAGCTATGTCGCGTACTGCGGTATTCGGAAACACTAAAAGCACCATAGTAGAACACAGATGAAGCTCCTAAGATGATGTAATAGCCAGTAAGAAGTAGTACAATTCAAGTTTTAGGTATCGGTTATTGACTTTTTAGCTGGCTTTGGTGCCTTTGACATGAGCTAGGACCTTAAGATTCTGCATGAAAGGAGGACTAGCAGCCGAGTTGCACGGGAGAATGTGAAAAGTGTTCATATGTAGTACAAACCTGAGAAATCCGTCCGTTTTCGTCATTTGTTATCGAATCGACTTAAAGCCAGATCGTCACATTGGCCGCTCTTCTCTCTGAAACGGTTGTACTTACCGTCTGCAAAGCTATGTCGCGTGCTGCGGTATGCGGAGACACTAAAATCACCATAGTAGAACACAGATGAAGCTTCTAAGTTGATGCAATAGCCAGTAAGATGTAGAACAATTCAAGTTTTAGGAATCGATTATTGACTTTTTAGCTAGCTTTTTGTGCCTAGGACATGAGCTAGGACTTTAAGATTCTGCATGTAAGGAGGACTAGCAGCCGAGTTGCACGGGAGAATGTGAAAAGTGTTCATATGTAGTACAAACCGGAGAAATCCGTACGTTTTCGTCATTTGTTATCGAATCGACTTAAAGCCTGATCGTCACATTGGCCGCTCTTCTCTCTGAAACGGTTGTACTTATCGTCTGCAAAGCTATGTCGCGTGCTGCGGTATGCTGAGACACTAAAAGCACCATAGTAGAACACAGATGAAGCTTCGAAGTTGATGTAATAGCCAGTAAGAAGTAGTACAATTCAAGTTTTAGGTATTGAATATTGACCTTTTAGCTGGCTTTGGTGCCTTAGACATGTGCTAGGACCTTAAGATTCTGCATGAAAGGAGGGCAAGCAGCCGAGTTGCACGGGAGAATGTGAAGAGTGTTCATATGTAGTAAAAACCTGAGAAATCCGTCAGTTTTCGTCATTTGTTATCGAATCGACTTAAAGCCAGATCGTCAAATTGGCCGCTCTTGTCTCTGAAACGGTTGTACTTATCGTCTGCAAAGCTATGTCGCGTACTGCGGTATTCGGAGACATTAAAAGCACCATAGTAGAATACAGATCAAGCTTCTAAGTTGATGTAATAGCCAGTAAGAAGTAGTACAATTCAAGTTTTAGGTATTGAATATTGACCTTTTAGTTGGCTTTGGTGCCTTGGACATGAGCTAGGACCTTAAGATTCTGCATGAAAGGAGGACTAGCAGACGAGTTGCACGGGAGAATGTGAAAAATGTTCATATGTAGTAAAAAAATGAGACATCCGTCCGTTTTCGTCATTTGTTATCGAATCGACTTAAAGCCACATCGTCACATTGGCCGCTCTTCTCTCTGAAACGGTTGTACTTATCGTCTGCAAAACTATGTCGCGTGCTGCGGTATGCTGAGACACTAAAAGCACCATAGTAGAACACAGATGAAGCTTCGAAGTTGATGTAATAGCCAGTAAGAAGTAGTACAATTCAAGTTTTAGGTATCGGTTATTGACTTTTTACACTTCTTTGGTGCCTTGGACACGAGCTAGGAACTTAAGATTTTGCATGAAGGAGAACTAGCAGCCGAGTTGCACGGGAGAATGTGAAAAGTGTTCATATGTAGTAAAACCTGAGAAATACGTCCGTTTTCGTCATTTGTTATCGAATCGACTTAAAGCCAGATCGTCACATTGGCCGCTCTTCTCTCTGAAACGGTTGTACTTATCGTCTGCAAAGCTATGTCGCGTCCTGCGGTATACTGAGACACTAAAAGCACCATAGTAGAACACAGATGAAGCTTCGAAGTTGATGTAATAGCCAGTAAGAAGTAGTACAATTCAAGTTTTAGGTATTGAATATTGACCTTTTAGCTGGCTTTGGTGCCTTGGACATGAGCTAGGACCTTAAGATTCTGCATGAAAGGAGGACTAGCAGCCGAGTTGCACGGGAGAATGTGAAAAGTGTTCATATGTAGTAAAAACCTGAGAAATCCGTCCGTTTTCGTCATTTGTTATCGAATTGACTTAAAGCCAGATCGTCACATTGGCCGCTCTTCTCACTGAAACGTTTGTACTTATCGTCTGCAAAGCTATGTCGCGTGCTGCGGTATGTGGAGACACTAAAAGCACCATAGTAGAACACAGATGAAGCTTTGAAGTTGATGTAATACCCAATAAGAAGTAGTACAATTCAAGTTTTAGGTATCGAATATTGAATTTTAGCTGGCTTTGGTGCCTTGGACATGTGCTAGGACCTTAAGATTCTGCATGAAAGCAGGACTAGCAGCCGAGTTGCACGGGAGAATGTGAAAAGTGTTCATATGTAGTAATAACCTGAGAAATCCGTCCTTTTTCGTCATTTGTTATCGAATCGACTTAAAGCCAGATCGTCACATTGGCCGCTCTTCTCTCTGAAGCGGTTGTACTTATCGTCTGCAAAGCTATGTCACGTGCTGCGGTATGTGGTGACACTAAAATCACCGCAGTAGAACACAGATGAAGCTTCTAAAATGATGTAATATCCAGTAAGAAGTAGTACAATTCAAGTTTTAGGTATCGATTATTGACTTTTCAGGTGGCTTTGGTGCATTGGACTTGAGCTAGGACCTTAAGATTCTGCATGAAAGGTGGACTAGCAGCCGAGTTCCACGGGAGAATGTGAAAAGTGTTCATATGTAGTAAAAACCTGAGGAATCCGTCCGTTTTCGTCATTTGTTATCGAATCGACTTAAAGCCAGATCGTCACATTGTGCGCTCTTCTCTCTGAAACGGTTGTACTTATCGTCTGCAAAGCTATGTCGCGTGCTGCGGTATGCGGAGAAACTAAAAGCAACGTAGTAGAACACAGATGAAGCTTCTAAGTCGATGTAATAGCCAGTAAGAAGTAGTACAATTCAAGTTTTACGTATTGATTATTGACTTTTTAGCTGGCTTTGGTGCCTTGGACATGAGCTAGGACCTTAAGATTCTGCATGAAAGGAGGACTAGCAGCCGAGTTGCACGGGAGAATGTGAAAAGTGTTCATATGTAGTACAAACCTGAGAAATCCGTCCGTTTTCGTCATTTGTTATCGAATCGACTTAAAGCCAGATCGTCACATTGGCCGCTCTTCTCTCTGAAACGGTTGTACTTACCGTCTGCAAAGCTATGTCGCGTGCTGCGGTATGCGGAGACACTAAAATCACCATAGTAGAACACAGATGAAGCTTCTAAGTTGATGCAATAGCCAGTAAGAAGTAGAACAATTCAAGTTTTAGGTATCGATTATTGACTCTTTAGCTGGCTTCGGTACCTTGGACAAGAGCTAGGACCTTAAGATTCTGCATGAAAGGAGGACTAGCAGCCGAGTTGCACGTCAGAATGTGAAAAGTGTTCATATGTAGTAAAAACCTGAGAAATCCGTCCGTTTTCGTCATTTGTTATCGAATCGACTTAAAGCCAGATGGTCACATGGGCCGCTCTTCTCTCTGAAACGTTTGTACATATCGTCTGCAAAGCTATGTCGCGTGCAGCGGTATGTGGAGACACTAAAATCACCATAGTAGAACACAGATGAAGCATCTAAGTTGATGTAATAGCCAGTAAGAAGTAGTACAATTCAAGTTTTAGGAATCGACTATTGACTTTTTAGCTAGCTTTTTGTGCCTTGGACATGAGCTAGGACTTTAAGATTCTGCATGTAAGGAGGACTAGCAGCCGAGTTGCACGGGAGAATGTGAAAAGTGTTCATATGTAGTAAAAACCTGAGAAATCCGTACGTTTTCGTCATTTGTTATCGAATCGACTTAAAGCCAGATCGTCACATTGGCCGCTCTTCTCTCTGAAACGGTTGTACTTATCGTCTGCAAAGCTATGTCGCGTGCTGCGGGATGCTGAGACACTAAAAGCACCATAGTAGACCACAGATCAAGCTTCTAAGTTGATGTAATATCCAGTAAGAAGTAGTACAATTCAAGTTTTAGGTATCGAATATGGACCTTTTAGCGCGCTTTGGTGCCTTGGACATGAGCTAGGACCTTAAGATTCTGCATGAAAGTAGGAATAGCAGCCGAGTTGCACGGGAGAATGTGAAAAGTGATCATATGTAGTAATAACCTGAGAAACCCGTCCTTTTTCGTCATTTGTTAGCGAATCGACTTAAAGCCAGATCGTCACATCGGACGCTCTTCTCTCTGAAACGGTTGTACTTATCGTCTGTAAAGCAATGTCACGTGCTGCGGTATGCGGAGACACTAAAATAACCACAGTAGAACACAGAGGAAGCTTCTAAGTTGATGTAATATTTAGTAAGAAGTAGCACAATTCAAGTTTTAGGTATCGATTATTGACTTTTTAGGTGTCTTTGGTGCATTGGACATGAGCTAGGACCTTAAGATTCTGCATGAAAGGAGGACTAGCAGCCGAGTTGCACGGGAGAATGTGAAAAGTGTTCATATGTAGTACAAACCTGAGAAATCCGTCCGTTTTCGTCATTTGTTATCGAATCGACTTAAAGCCAGATCGTCACATTGGCCGCTCTTCTCTCTGAAACGGTTGTACTTATCGTCTGCAAAGCTATGTCGCGTGCTGCGGTATGTGGAGACACTAAAAGCACCATAGTAGAACACAGATGAAGCTTCGAAGTTGATGTAATACCCAATAAGAAGTAGTACAATTCAAGTTTTAGGTATCGAATACTGACTTTTTAGCTGGCTTTGGTGCCTTGGACATAGGCTAGGACCTTAAGATTCTGCATGAAAGGAGGACTAGCAGCCGAGTTGCACGGGAGAATGTGAAAAGTGTTCATATGTAGTAATAACCTGAGAAATCCGTCCTTTTTCGTCATTTGTTATCGAATCGACTTAAAGCCAGATCGTCACATTGGCCGCTCTTCTCTCTGAAGCGGTTGTACTTATCGTCTGCAAAGCTATGTCACGTGCTGCGGTATGTGGTGACACTAAAATCACCGCAGTAGAACACAGATGAAGCTTCTAAAATGATGTAATATCCAGTAAGAAGTAGTACAATTCAAGTTTTAGGTATCGATTATTGACTTTTCAGCTGGCTTTGGTGCATTGGACATGAGCTAGGACCTTAAGATTCTGCATGAAAGGTGGACTAGCAGCCGAGTTCCACGGGAGAATGTGAAAAGTGTTCATATGTAGTAAAAACCTGAGGAATCCGTCCGTTTTCGTCATTTGTTATCGAATCGACTTAAAGCCAGATCGTCACATTGTGCGCTCTTCTCTCTGAAACGGTTGTACTTATCGTCTGCAAAGCTATGTCGCGTGCTGCGGTATGCGGAGAAACTAAAAGCAACGTAGTAGAAAACAGATGAAGCTTCTAAGTTGATGTAATAGCCAGTAAGAAGTAGTACAATTCAAGTTTTACGTATTGATTATTGACTTTTTAGCTGGCTTTGGTGCCTTGGACATGAGCTAGGACCTTAAGATTCTGCATGAAAGGAGGACTAGCAGCCGAGTTGCACGGGAGAATGTGAAAAGTGTTCATATGTAGAAAAACCTGAGAAATCCGTCCGTTTTCGTCATTTGTTATCGAATCGACTTAAAGCCAGATCGTCACATTGGCCGCTCTTCTCTCTGAAACGGTTGTACTTATCGTCTGCAAAGCTATGTCGCGTACTGCGGTATTCGGAAACACTAAAAGCACCAAAGTAGAACACAGATGAAGCTCCTAAGATGATGTAATAGCCAGTAAGAAGTAGTACAATTCAAGTTTTAGGTATCGGTTATTGACTTTTTAGCTGGCTTTGGTGCCTTGGACATGAGCTAGGACCTTAAGATTCTGCATGAAAGGAGGACTAGCAGCCGAGTTGCACGGGAGAATGTGAAAAGTGTTCATATGTAGTACAAACCTGAGAAATCCGTCCGTTTTCGTCATTTGTTATCGAATCGACTTAAAGCCAGATCGTCACATTGGCCGCTCTTCTCTCTGAAACGGTTGTACTTATCGTCTGCAAAGCTATGTCACGTGCTGCGGTATGCGGAGACACTAAAATCACCACAGTAGAACACAGATGAAGCTTCTAAGTTGATGTAATATCCAGTAAGAAGTAGTACAATTCAAGTTTTAGTTATCGATTATTGACTTTTTAGCTGGCTTTGGTGCCTTGGACATGAGCTAGGACCTTAATATGCTGCATGAAAGGAGGTCTAGCAGCCGCGTTGCACGTGAGAATGTGAAAAGTGTTCATATGTAGTAAAAACCAGAGAAATCCGTCCGTGTTCGACATTTGTTATCGAATCGACTTAAAGCCAGATCGTCACATTGGCCGCTCTTCTCTCTGAAACGGTTGTACTTATCGTCTGCAAAGCTATGTCGCGTGCTGCGGTATGTGGAGACACTAAAAGCACCATAGTAGAACACAGATGAAGCATCTAAGTTGATGTAATAGCCAGTAAGAAGTAGTACAATTCAAGTTTTAGTTATCGATTATTGACTTTTTAGCTGGCTTTGGTGCCTTGGACTTGAGCTAGGACCTTAAGATTCTGCATGAAAGGTGGACTAGCAGCCGAGTTCCACGGGAGAATGTGAAAAGTGTTCATATGTAGTAAAAACCTGAGGAATCCGTCCGTTTTCGTCATTTGTTATCGAATCGACTTAAAGCCAGATCGTCACGTTGTGCGCTCTTCTCTCTGAAACGGTTGTACTTATCGTCTGCAAAGCTATGTCGCGTGCTGCGGTATGCGGAGAAACTAAAAGCAACGTAGTAGAACACAGATGAAGCTTCTAAGTTGATGTAATAGCCAGTAAGAAGTAGTACAATTCAAGTTTTACGTATTGATTATTGACTTTTTAGCTGGCTTTGGTGCCTTGGACATGAGCTAGGACCTTAAGATTCTGCATGAAAGGAGGACTAGCAGCCGAGTTGCACGGGAGAATGTGAAAAGTGTTCATATGTAGTACAAACCTGAGAAATCCGTCCGTTTTCGTCATTTGTTATCGAATCGACTTAAAGCCAGATCGTCACATTGGCCGCTCTTCTCTCTGAAACGGTTGTACTTACCGTCTGCAAAGCTATGTCGCGTGCTGCGGTATGCGGAGACACTAAAATCACCATAGTAGAACACAGATGAAGCTTCTAAGTTGATGCAATAGCCAGTAAGAAGTAGAACAATTCAGGTTTTAGGTATCGATTATTGACTCTTTAGCTGGCTTCGGTACCTTGGACAAGAGCTAGGACCTTAAGATTCTGCATGAAAGGAGGACTAGCAGCCGAGTTGCACGTCAGAATGTGAAAAGTGTTCATATGTAGTAAAAACCTGAGAAATCCGTCCGTTTTCGTCATTTGTTATCGAATCGACTTAAAGCCAGATGGTCACATGGGCCGCTCTTCTCTCTGAAACGTTTGTACATATCGTCTGCAAAGCTATGTCGCGTGCAGCGGTATGTGGAGACACTAAAATCACCATAGTAGAACACAGATGAAGCATCTAAGTTGATGTAATAGCCAGTAAGAAGTAGTACAATTCAAGTTTTAGGAATCGATTATTGACTTTTTAGCTAGCTTTTTGTGCCTTGGACATGAGCTAGGACTTTAAGATTCTGCATGTAAAGAGGACTAGCAGCCGAGTTGCACGGGAGAATGTGAAAAGTGTTCATATGTAGTAAAAACCTGAGAAATCCGTACGTTTTCGTCATTTGTTATCGAATCGACTTAAAGCCAGATCGTCACATTGGCCGCTCTTCTCTCTGAAACGGTTGTACTTATCGTCTGCAAAGCTATGTCGCGTGCTGCGGGATGCTGAGACACTAAAAGCACCATAGTAGACCACAGATCAAGGTTCTAAGTTGATGTAATATCTAGTAAGAAGTAGTACAATTCAAGTTTTAGGTATTGAATATGGACCTTTTAGCGCGCTTTGGTGCCTTGGACATGAGCTAGGACCTTAAGATTCTGCATGAAAGTAGGACTAGCAGCCGAGTTGCACGGGAGAATGTGAAAAGTGATCATATGTAGTAATAACCTGAGAAACCCGTCCTTTTTCGTCATTTGTTAGCGAATCGACTTAAAGCCAGATCGTCACATCGGCCGCTCTTCTCTCTGAAACGGTTGTACTTATCGTCTGTAAAGCAATGTCACGTGCTGCGGTATGCGGAGACACTAAAATCACCACAGTAGAACACAGATGAAGCTTCTAAGTTGATGTAATATCCAGTAAGAAGTAGCACAATTCAAGTTTTAGGTATCGATTATTGACTTTTTAGGTGTCTTTGGTGCATTGGACATGAGCTAGGACCTTAAGATTCTGCATGAAAGGAGGCCTAGCAGCCGAGTTGCACGGGAGAATGTGAAAAGTGTTCATATGTAGTACAAACCTGAGAAATCCGTCCGTTTTCGTCATTTGTTATCGAATCGACTTAAAGCCAGATCGTCACATTGGCCGCTCTTCTCTCTGAAACGGTTGTACTTATCGTCTGCAAAGCTATGTCGCGTGCTGCGGTATGCGGCGACACTAAAAGCACCATAGTAGAACACAGATGAAGCTTGTAAGTTGATGTAATACCCAGTAAGAGTTAGTACAATTCAAGTTTTAGGTATTGATTATTGACTTTTTAGCTGGCTTTGGTGCCTTGGACATGAGCTAGGACCTTAAGATTCTGCATGAAAGGAGGACTAGCAGCCGAGTTGCACGGGAGAATGTGAAAAGTGTTCATATGTAGTAAAAACCTGAGAAATCCGTCCGTTTTCGTCATTTGTTATCGAATTGACTTAAAGCCAGATAGTCACATTGGCCGCTCTTCTCACTGAAACGTTTGTACTTATCGTCTGCAAAGCTATGTCGCGTGCTGCGGTATGTGGAGACACTAAAAGCACCATAGTAGAACACAGATGAAGCTTCGAAGTTGATGTAATACCCAATAAGAAGTAGTACAATTCAAGTTTTAGGTATCGAATATTGACTTTTTAGCTGGCTTTGGTGCCTTGGACATAGGCTAGGACCTTAAGATTCTGCATGAAAGGAGGACTAGCAGCCGAGTTGCACGGGAGAATGTGAAAAGTGTTCATATGTAGTACAAACCTGAGAAATCCGTCCGTTTTCGTCATTTGTTATCGAATCGACTTAAAGCCAGATCGTCACATTGGCCGCTCTTCTCTCTGAAACGGTTGTACTTACCGTCTGCAAAGCTATGTCGCGTGCTGCGGTATGCGGAGACACTAAAATCACCATAGTAGAACACAGATGAAGCTTCTAAGTTGATGCAATAGCCAGTAAGAAGTAGAACAATTCAAGTTTTAGGTATCGATTATTGACTCTTTAGCTGGCTTCGGTACCTTGGACAAGAGCTAGGACCTTAAGATTCTGCATGAAAGGAGGACTAGCAGCCGAGTTGCACGTCAGAATGTGAAAAGTGTTCATATGTAGTAAAAACCTGAGAAATCCGTCCGTTTTCGTCATTTGTTATCGAATCGACTTAAAGCCAGATGGTCACATGGGCCGCTCTTCTCTCTGAAACGTTTGTACATATCGTCTGCAAAGCTATGTCGCGTGCAGCGGTATGTGGAGACACTAAAATCACCATAGTAGAACACAGATGAAGCATCTAAGTTGATGTAATAGCCAGTAAGAAGTAGTACAATTCAAGTTTTAGGAATCGATTATTGACTTTTTAGCTAGCTTTTTGTGCCTTGGACATGAGCTAGGACTTTAAGATTCTGCATGTAAGGAGGACTAGCAGCCGAGTTGCACGGGAGAATGTGAAAAGTGTTCATATGTAGTAAAAACCTGAGAAATCCGTACGTTTTCGTCATTTGTTATCGAATCGACTTAAAGCCAGATCGTCACATTGGCCGCTCTTCTCTCTGAAACGGTTGTACTTATCGTCTGCAAAGCTATGTCGCGTGCTGCGGGATGCTGAGACACTAAAAGCACCATAGTAGACCACAGATCAAGCTTCTAAGTTGATGTAATATCTAGTAAGAAGTAGTACAATTCAAGTTTTAGGTATTGAATATGGACCTTTTAGCGCGCTTTGGTGCCTTGGACATGAGCTAGGACCTTAAGATTCTGCATGAAAGTAGGACTAGCAGCCGAGTTGCACGGGAGAATGTGAAAAGTGATCATATGTAGTAATAACCTGAGAAACCCGTCCTTTTTCGTCATTTGTTAGCGAATCGACTTAAAGCCAGATCGTCACATCGGCCGCTCTTCTCTCTGAAACGGTTGTACTTATCGTCTGTAAAGCAATGTCACGTGCTGCGGTATGCGGAGACACTAAAATCACCACAGTAGAACACAGATGAAGCTTCGAAGTTGATGTAATACCCAATAAGAAGTAGTACAATTCAAGTTTTAGGTATCGAATATTGACTTTTTAGCTGGCTTTGGTGCCTTGGACATAGGCTAGGACCTTAAGATTCTGCATGAAAGGAGGACTAGCAGCCGAGTTGCACGGGAGAATGTGAAAAGTGTTCATATGTAGTAATAACCTGAGAAATCCGTCCTTTTTCGTCATTTGTTATCGAATCGACTTCAAGCCAGATCGTCACATTGGCCGCTCTTCTCTCTGAAGCGGTTGTACTTATCGTCTGCAAAGCTATGTCACGTGCTGCGGTATGTGGTGACACTAAAATCACCGCAGTAGAACACAGATGAAGCTTCTAAAATGATGTAATATCCAGTAAGAAGTAGTACAATTCAAGTTTTAGGTATCGATTATTGACTTTTCAGCTGGCTTTGGTGCATTGGACATGAGCTAGGACCTTAAGATTCTGCATGAAAGGTGGACTAGCAGCCGAGTTCCACGGGAGAATGTGAAAAGTGTTCATATGTAGTAAAAACCTGAGGAATCCGTCCGTTTTCGTCATTTGTTATCGAATCGACTTAAAGCCAGATCGTCACGTTGTGCGCTCTTCTCTCTGAAACGGTTGTACTTATCGTCTGCAAAGCTATGTCGCGTGCTGCGGTATGCGGAGAAACTAAAAGCAACGTAGTAGAACACAGATGAAGCTTCTAAGTTGATGTAATAGCCAGTAAGAAGTAGTACAATTCAAGTTTTACGTATTGATTATTGACTTTTTAGCTGGCTTTGGTGCCTTGGACATGAGCTAGGACCTTAAGATTCTGCATGAAAGGAGGACTAGCAGCCGAGTTGCACGGGAGAATGTGAAAAGTGTTCATATGTAGTACAAACCTGAGAAATCCGTCCGTTTTCGTCATTTGTTATCGAATCGACTTAAAGCCAGATCGTCACATTGGCCGCTCTTCTCTCTGAAACGGTTGTACTTACCGTCTGCAAAGCTATGTCGCGTGCTGCGGTATGCGGAGACACTAAAATCACCATAGTAGAACACAGATGAAGCTTCTAAGTTGATGCAATAGCCAGTAAGAAGTAGAACAATTCAGGTTTTAGGTATCGATTATTGACTCTTTAGCTGGCTTCGGTACCTTGGACAAGAGCTAGGACCTTAAGATTCTGCATGAAAGGAGGACTAGCAGCCGAGTTGCACGTCAGAATGTGAAAAGTGTTCATATGTAGTAAAAACCTGAGAAATCCGTCCGTTTTCGTCATTTGTTATCGAATCGACTTAAAGCCAGATGGTCACATGGGCCGCTCTTCTCTCTGAAACGTTTGTACATATCGTCTGCAAAGCTATGTCGCGTGCAGCGGTATGTGGAGACACTAAAATCACCATAGTAGAACACAGATGAAGCATCTAAGTTGATGTAATAGCCAGTAAGAAGTAGTACAATTCAAGTTTTAGGAATCGATTATTGACTTTTTAGCTAGCTTTTTGTGCCTTGGACATGAGCTAGGACTTTAAGATTCTGCATGTAAAGAGGACTAGCAGCCGAGTTGCACGGGAGAATGTGAAAAGTGTTCATATGTAGTAAAAACCTGAGAAATCCGTACGTTTTCGTCATTTGTTATCGAATCGACTTAAAGCCAGATCGTCACATTGGCCGCTCTTCTCTCTGAAACGGTTGTACTTATCGTCTGCAAAGCTATGTCGCGTGCTGCGGGATGCTGAGACACTAAAAGCACCATAGTAGACCACAGATCAAGGTTCTAAGTTGATGTAATATCTAGTAAGAAGTAGTACAATTCAAGTTTTAGGTATTGAATATGGACCTTTTAGCGCGCTTTGGTGCCTTGGACATGAGCTAGGACCTTAAGATTCTGCATGAAAGTAGGACTAGCAGCCGAGTTGCACGGGAGAATGTGAAAAGTGATCATATGTAGTAATAACCTGAGAAACCCGTCCTTTTTCGTCATTTGTTAGCGAATCGACTTAAAGCCAGATCGTCACATCGGCCGCTCTTCTCTCTGAAACGGTTGTACTTATCGTCTGTAAAGCAATGTCACGTGCTGCGGTATGCGGAGACACTAAAATCACCACAGTAGAACACAGATGAAGCTTCTAAGTTGATGTAATATCCAGTAAGAAGTAGCACAATTCAAGTTTTAGGTATCGATTATTGACTTTTTAGGTGTCTTTGGTGCATTGGACATGAGCTAGGACCTTAAGATTCTGCATGAAAGGAGGCCTAGCAGCCGAGTTGCACGGGAGAATGTGAAAAGTGTTCATATGTAGTACAAACCTGAGAAATCCGTCCGTTTTCGTCATTTGTTATCGAATCGACTTAAAGCCAGATCGTCACATTGGCCGCTCTTCTCTCTGAAACGGTTGTACTTATCGTCTGCAAAGCTATGTCGCGTGCTGCGGTATGCGGCGACACTAAAAGCACCATAGTAGAACACAGATGAAGCTTGTAAGTTGATGTAATACCCAGTAAGAGTTAGTACAATTCAAGTTTTAGGTATTGATTATTGACTTTTTAGCTGGCTTTGGTGCCTTGGACATGAGCTAGGACCTTAAGATTCTGCATGAAAGGAGGACTAGCAGCCGAGTTGCACGGGAGAATGTGAAAAGTGTTCATATGTAGTAAAAACCTGAGAAATCCGTCCGTTTTCGTCATTTGTTATCGAATTGACTTAAAGCCAGATAGTCACATTGGCCGCTCTTCTCACTGAAACGTTTGTACTTATCGTCTGCAAAGCTATGTCGCGTGCTGCGGTATGTGGAGACACTAAAAGCACCATAGTAGAACACAGATGAAGCTTCGAAGTTGATGTAATACCCAATAAGAAGTAGTACAATTCAAGTTTTAGGTATCGAATATTGACTTTTTAGCTGGCTTTGGTGCCTTGGACATAGGCTAGGACCTTAAGATTCTGCATGAAAGGAGGACTAGCAGCCGAGTTGCACGGGAGAATGTGAAAAGTGTTCATATGTAGTACAAACCTGAGAAATCCGTCCGTTTTCGTCATTTGTTATCGAATCGACTTAAAGCCAGATCGTCACATTGGCCGCTCTTCTCTCTGAAACGGTTGTACTTACCGTCTGCAAAGCTATGTCGCGTGCTGCGGTATGCGGAGACACTAAAATCACCATAGTAGAACACAGATGAAGCTTCTAAGTTGATGCAATAGCCAGTAAGAAGTAGAACAATTCAAGTTTTAGGTATCGATTATTGACTCTTTAGCTGGCTTCGGTACCTTGGACAAGAGCTAGGACCTTAAGATTCTGCATGAAAGGAGGACTAGCAGCCGAGTTGCACGTCAGAATGTGAAAAGTGTTCATATGTAGTAAAAACCTGAGAAATCCGTCCGTTTTCGTCATTTGTTATCGAATCGACTTAAAGCCAGATGGTCACATGGGCCGCTCTTCTCTCTGAAACGTTTGTACATATCGTCTGCAAAGCTATGTCGCGTGCAGCGGTATGTGGAGACACTAAAATCACCATAGTAGAACACAGATGAAGCATCTAAGTTGATGTAATAGCCAGTAAGAAGTAGTACAATTCAAGTTTTAGGAATCGATTATTGACTTTTTAGCTAGCTTTTTGTGCCTTGGACATGAGCTAGGACTTTAAGATTCTGCATGTAAGGAGGACTAGCAGCCGAGTTGCACGGGAGAATGTGAAAAGTGTTCATATGTAGTAAAAACCTGAGAAATCCGTACGTTTTCGTCATTTGTTATCGAATCGACTTAAAGCCAGATCGTCACATTGGCCGCTCTTCTCTCTGAAACGGTTGTACTTATCGTCTGCAAAGCTATGTCGCGTGCTGCGGGATGCTGAGACACTAAAAGCACCATAGTAGACCACAGATCAAGCTTCTAAGTTGATGTAATATCTAGTAAGAAGTAGTACAATTCAAGTTTTAGGTATTGAATATGGACCTTTTAGCGCGCTTTGGTGCCTTGGACATGAGCTAGGACCTTAAGATTCTGCATGAAAGTAGGACTAGCAGCCGAGTTGCACGGGAGAATGTGAAAAGTGATCATATGTAGTAATAACCTGAGAAACCCGTCCTTTTTCGTCATTTGTTAGCGAATCGACTTAAAGCCAGATCGTCACATCGGCCGCTCTTCTCTCTGAAACGGTTGTACTTATCGTCTGTAAAGCAATGTCACGTGCTGCGGTATGCGGAGACACTAAAATCACCACAGTAGAACACAGATGAAGCTTCGAAGTTGATGTAATACCCAATAAGAAGTAGTACAATTCAAGTTTTAGGTATCGAATATTGACTTTTTAGCTGGCTTTGGTGCCTTGGACATAGGCTAGGACCTTAAGATTCTGCATGAAAGGAGGACTAGCAGCCGAGTTGCACGGGAGAATGTGAAAAGTGTTCATATGTAGTAATAACCTGAGAAATCCGTCCTTTTTCGTCATTTGTTATCGAATCGACTTCAAGCCAGATCGTCACATTGGCCGCTCTTCTCTCTGAAGCGGTTGTACTTATCGTCTGCAAAGCTATGTCACGTGCTGCGGTATGTGGTGACACTAAAATCACCGCAGTAGAACACAGATGAAGCTTCTAAAATGATGTAATATCCAGTAAGAAGTAGTACAATTCAAGTTTTAGGTATCGATTATTGACTTTTCAGCTGGCTTTGGTGCATTGGACATGAGCTAGGACCTTAAGATTCTGCATGAAAGGTGGACTAGCAGCCGAGTTCCACGGGAGAATGTGAAAAGTGTTCATATGTAGTAAAAACCTGAGGAATCCGTCCGTTTTCGTCATTTGTTATCGAATCGACTTAAAGCCAGATCGTCACATTGTGCGCTCTTCTCTCTGAAACGGTTGTACTTATCGTCTGCAAAGCTATGTCGCGTGCTGCGGTATGCGGAGAAACTAAAAGCAACGTAGTAGAAAACAGATGAAGCTTCTAAGTTGATGTAATAGCCAGTAAGAAGTAGTACAATTCAAGTTTTACGTATTGATTATTGACTTTTTAGCTGGCTTTGGTGCCTTGGACATGAACTAGGACCTTAAGATTCTGCATGAAAGGAGGACTAGCAGCCGAGTTGCACGGGAGAATGTGAAAAGTGTTCATATGTAGTAAAAACCTGAGAAATCCGTCCGTTTTCGTCATTTGTTATCGAATCGACTTAAAGCCAGATCGTCACATTGGCCGCTCTTCTCTCTGAAACGGTTGTACTTATCGTCTGCAAAGCTATGTCGCGTACTGCGGTATTCGGAAACACTAAAAGCACCAAAGTAGAACACAGATGAAGCTCCTAAGATGATGTAATAGCCAGTAAGAAGTAGTACAATTCAAGTTTTAGGTATCGGTTATTGACTTTTTAGCTGGCTTTGGTGCCTTGGACATGAGCTAGGACCTTAAGATTCTGCATGAAAGGAGGACTAGCAGCCGAGTTGCACGGGAGAATGTGAAAAGTGTTCATATGTAGTACAAACCTGAGAAATCCGTCCGTTTTCGTCATTTGTTTTCGAATCGACTTAAAGCCAGATCGTCACATTGGCCGCTCTTCTCTCTGAAACGGTTGTACTTACCGTCTGCAAAGCTATGTCGCGTGCTGCGGTATGCGGAGACACTAAAATCACCATAGTAGAACGCAGATGAAGCTTCTAAGTTGATGCAATAGCCAGTAAGAAGTAGAACAATTCAAGTTTTAGGTATCGATTATTGACTCTTTAGCTGGCTTCGGTACCTTGGACAAGAGCTAGGACCTTAAGATTCTGCATGTAAGGAGGACTAGCAACCGAGTTGCACGTCAGAATGTGAAAAGTGTTCATATGTAGTAAAAACCTGAGAAATCCGTACGTTTTCGTCATTTGTTATCGAATCGACTTAAAGCCAGATCGTCACATTGGCCGCTCTTCTCTCTGAAACGGTTGTACTTATCGTCTGCAAAGCTATGTCGCGTGCTGCGGGATGCTGAGACACTAAAAGCACCATAGTAGACCACAGATCAAGCTTCTAAGTTGATGTAATATCCAGTAAGAAGTAGTACAATTCAAGTTTTAGGTATTGAATATGGACCTTTTAGCGCGCTTTGGTGCCTTGGACATGAGCTAGGACCTTAAGATTCTGCATGAAAGTAGGACTAGCAGCCGAGTTGCACGGGAGAATGTGAAAAGTGATCATATGTAGTAATAACCTGAGAAACCCGTCCTTTTTCGTCATTTGTTAGCGAATCGACTTAAAGCCAGATCGCCACATCGGCCGCTCTTCTCTCTGAAACGGTTGTACTTATCGTCTGTAAAGCAATGTCACGTGCTGCGGTATGCGGAAACACTAAAATCACCACAGTAGAACACAGATGAAGCTTCTAAGTTGATGTAATATCCAGTAAGAAGTAGCACAATTCAAGTTTTAGGTATCGATTATTGACTTTTTAGGTGTCTTTGGTGCATTGGACATGAGCTAGGACCTTAATATTCTGCATGAAAGGTGGACTAGCAGCCGAGTTGCACGGGAGAATGTGAAAACTGTTCAAATGTAGTAAAAACCTGAGAAATCCGTCCGTTTTCGTCATTTGTTATCGAATTGACTTAAAGCCAGATAGTCACATTGGCCGCTCTTCTCACTGAAACGTTTGTACTTATCGTCTGCAAAGCTATGTCGCGTGCTGCGGTATGTGGAGACACTAAAAGCACCATAGTAGAACACAGATGAAGCTTCGAAGTTGATGTAATACCCAATAAGAAGTAGTACAATTCAAGTTTTAGGTATCGAATATTGACTTTTTAGCTGGCTTTGGTGCCTTGGACATAGGCTAGGACCTTAAGATTCTGCATGAAAGGAGGACTAGCAGCCGAGTTGCACGGGAGAATGTGAAAAGTGTTCATATGTAGTACAAACCTGAGAAATCCGTCCGTTTTCGTCATTTGTTATCGAATCGACTTAAAGCCAGATCGTCACATTGGCCGCTCTTCTCTCTGAAACGGTTGTACTTACCGTCTGCAAAGCTATGTCGCGTGCTGCGGTATGCGGAGACACTAAAATCACCATAGTAGAACACAGATGAAGCTTCTAAGTTGATGCAATAGCCAGTAAGAAGTAGAACAATTCAAGTTTTAGGTATCGATTATTGACTCTTTAGCTGGCTTCGGTACCTTGGACAAGAGCTAGGACCTTAAGATTCTGCATGAAAGGAGGACTAGCAGCCGAGTTGCACGTCAGAATGTGAAAAGTGTTCATATGTAGTAAAAACCTGAGAAATCCGTCCGTTTTCGTCATTTGTTATCGAATCGACTTAAAGCCAGATGGTCACATGGGCCGCTCTTCTCTCTGAAACGTTTGTACATATCGTCTGCAAAGCTATGTCGCGTGCAGCGGTATGTGGAGACACTAAAATCACCATAGTAGAACACAGATGAAGCATCTAAGTTGATGTAATAGCCAGTAAGAAGTAGTACAATTCAAGTTTTAGGAATCGATTATTGACTTTTTAGCTAGCTTTTTGTGCCTTGGACATGAGCTAGGACTTTAAGATTCTGCATGTAAGGAGGACTAGCAGCCGAGTTGCACGGGAGAATGTGAAAAGTGTTCATATGTAGTAAAAACCTGAGAAATCCGTACGTTTTCGTCATTTGTTATCGAATCGACTTAAAGCCAGATCGTCACATTGGCCGCTCTTCTCTCTGAAACGGTTGTACTTATCGTCTGCAAAGCTATGTCGCGTGCTGCGGGATGCTGAGACACTAAAAGCACCATAGTAGACCACAGATCAAGCTTCTAAGTTGATGTAATATCTAGTAAGAAGTAGTACAATTCAAGTTTTAGGTATTGAATATGGACCTTTTAGCGCGCTTTGGTGCCTTGGACATGAGCTAGGACCTTAAGATTCTGCATGAAAGTAGGACTAGCAGCCGAGTTGCACGGGAGAATGTGAAAAGTGATCATATGTAGTAATAACCTGAGAAACCCGTCCTTTTTCGTCATTTGTTAGCGAATCGACTTAAAGCCAGATCGTCACATCGGCCGCTCTTCTCTCTGAAACGGTTGTACTTATCGTCTGTAAAGCAATGTCACGTGCTGCGGTATGCGGAGACACTAAAATCACCACAGTAGAACACAGATGAAGCTTCGAAGTTGATGTAATACCCAATAAGAAGTAGTACAATTCAAGTTTTAGGTATCGAATATTGACTTTTTAGCTGGCTTTGGTGCCTTGGACATAGGCTAGGACCTTAAGATTCTGCATGAAAGGAGGACTAGCAGCCGAGTTGCACGGGAGAATGTGAAAAGTGTTCATATGTAGTAATAACCTGAGAAATCCGTCCTTTTTCGTCATTTGTTATCGAATCGACTTCAAGCCAGATCGTCACATTGGCCGCTCTTCTCTCTGAAGCGGTTGTACTTATCGTCTGCAAAGCTATGTCACGTGCTGCGGTATGTGGTGACACTAAAATCACCGCAGTAGAACACAGATGAAGCTTCTAAAATGATGTAATATCCAGTAAGAAGTAGTACAATTCAAGTTTTAGGTATCGATTATTGACTTTTCAGCTGGCTTTGGTGCATTGGACATGAGCTAGGACCTTAAGATTCTGCATGAAAGGTGGACTAGCAGCCGAGTTCCACGGGAGAATGTGAAAAGTGTTCATATGTAGTAAAAACCTGAGGAATCCGTCCGTTTTCGTCATTTGTTATCGAATCGACTTAAAGCCAGATCGTCACATTGTGCGCTCTTCTCTCTGAAACGGTTGTACTTATCGTCTGCAAAGCTATGTCGCGTGCTGCGGTATGCGGAGAAACTAAAAGCA
Source organism: Schistocerca gregaria (assembly GCF_023897955.1). Taxonomy (NCBI): domain Eukaryota; kingdom Metazoa; phylum Arthropoda; class Insecta; order Orthoptera; family Acrididae; genus Schistocerca; species Schistocerca gregaria. Next base: position 2,412,012 of record NW_026061741.1, read on the forward strand.
ACGTAGTAGAAAACAGATGAAGCTTCTAAGTTGATGTAATAGCCAGTAAGAAGTAGTACAATTCAAGTTTTACGTATTGATTATTGACTTTTTAGCTGGCTTTGGTGCCTTGGACATGAACTAGGACCTTAAGATTCTGCATGAAAGGAGGACTAGCAGCCGAGTTGCACGGGAGAATGTGAAAAGTGTTCATATGTAGTAAAAACCTGAGAAATCCGTCCGTTTTCGTCATTTGTTATCGAATCGACTTAAAGCCAGATCGTCACATTGGCCGCTCTTCTCTCTGAAACGGTTGTACTTATCGTCTGCAAAGCTATGTCGCGTACTGCGGTATTCGGAAACACTAAAAGCACCAAAGTAGAACACAGATGAAGCTCCTAAGATGATGTAATAGCCAGTAAGAAGTAGTACAATTCAAGTTTTAGGTATCGGTTATTGACTTTTTAGCTGGCTTTGGTGCCTTGGACATGAGCTAGGACCTTAAGATTCTGCATGAAAGGAGGACTAGCAGCCGAGTTGCACGGGAGAATGTGAAAAGTGTTCATATGTAGTACAAACCTGAGAAATCCGTCCGTTTTCGTCATTTGTTTTCGAATCGACTTAAAGCCAGATCGTCACATTGGCCGCTCTTCTCTCTGAAACGGTTGTACTTACCGTCTGCAAAGCTATGTCGCGTGCTGCGGTATGCGGAGACACTAAAATCACCATAGTAGAACGCAGATGAAGCTTCTAAGTTGATGCAATAGCCAGTAAGAAGTAGAACAATTCAAGTTTTAGGTATCGATTATTGACTCTTTAGCTGGCTTCGGTACCTTGGACAAGAGCTAGGACCTTAAGATTCTGCATGTAAGGAGGACTAGCAACCGAGTTGCACGTCAGAATGTGAAAAGTGTTCATATGTAGTAAAAACCTGAGAAATCCGTACGTTTTCGTCATTTGTTATCGAATCGACTTAAAGCCAGATCGTCACATTGGCCGCTCTTCTCTCTGAAACGGTTGTACTTATCGTCTGCAAAGCTATGTCGCGTGCTGCGGGATGCTGAGACACTAAAAGCACCATAGTAGACCACAGATCAAGCTTCTAAGTTGATGTAATATCCAGTAAGAAGTAGTACAATTCAAGTTTTAGGTATTGAATATGGACCTTTTAGCGCGCTTTGGTGCCTTGGACATGAGCTAGGACCTTAAGATTCTGCATGAAAGTAGGACTAGCAGCCGAGTTGCACGGGAGAATGTGAAAAGTGATCATATGTAGTAATAACCTGAGAAACCCGTCCTTTTTCGTCATTTGTTAGCGAATCGACTTAAAGCCAGATCGCCACATCGGCCGCTCTTCTCTCTGAAACGGTTGTACTTATCGTCTGTAAAGCAATGTCACGTGCTGCGGTATGCGGAAACACTAAAATCACCACAGTAGGACACAGATGAAGCTTCTAAGTTGATGTAATATCCAGTAAGAAGTAGCACAATTCAAGTTTTAGGTATCGATTATTGACTTTTTAGGTGTCTTTGGTGCATTGGACATGAGCTAGGACCTTAATATTCTGCATGAAAGGTGGACTAGCAGCCGAGTTGCACGGGAGAATGTGAAAACTGTTCAAATGTAGTAAAAACCTGAGAAATCCGTCCGTTTTCGTCATTTGTTATCGAATCGACTTAAAGCCAGATCGTCACATTGGCCGCTCTTCTCTCTGAAACGGTTGTACTTATCGTCTGCAAAGCTATGTCACGTGCTGCGGTATGCGGAGACACTAAAATCACCACAGTAGAACACAGATGAAGCTTCTAAGTTGATGTAATATCCAGTAAGAAGTAGTACAATTCAAGTTTTAGTTATCGATTATTGACTTTTTAGCTGGCTTTGGTGCCTTGGACATGAGCTAGGACCTTAATATGCTGCATGAAAGGAGGACTAGCAGCCGAGTTGCACGGGAGAATGTGAAAACTGTTCAAATGTAGTAAAAACATGAGAAATACGTCCGTTTTCGTCATTTGTTATCGAATCGACTTAAAGCCAGATCGTCACATTGGTCGCTCTTCTCTCTGAAACGATTGTACTTATCGTCTGCAAAGCTATGTCGCGTGTTGCGGTATGCGGAGACACTAAAAGCACCATAGTAGAACACAGATGAAGCTTCTAAGTTGATGTAATAGCCAGTAATAAGTAGTACAATTCAAGTTTTAGGTATTGAATATTGACCTTTTTGCTGGCTTTGGTGCCTTGGACATGTGCTAGGACCATAAGATTCTGCATGAAAGGAGGACAAGCAGCCGAGTTGCACGGGAGAATGTGAAAAGTGTTCATATGTAGTAAAAACCTGAGAAATCCGTCAGTTTTCGTCATTTGTTATCGAATCGACTTAAAGCCAGATCGTCACATTGGCTGCTCTTGTCTCTGAAACGGTTGTACTTATCGTCTGCAAAGCTATGTCGCGCACTGCGGTATTCGGAGACACTAAAAGCACCATAGTAGAACACAGATGAAGCTTCTAAGATGATGTAATAGCCAGTAAGAAGAAGTACAATTCAAGTTTTAGGTATCGGTTATTGACTTTTTAGCTGGCTTTGGTGCCTTAGACATGAGCTAGGACCTTAAGATTCTGCATGAAAGGAGGACTAGCAGCCGAGTTGCACGGGAGAATGTGAAAAGTGTTCATATGTAGTAAAAACCTGAGAAATCCGTCAGTTTTCGTCATTTGTTATCGAATCGACTTAAAGCCAGATCGTCACATTGGCCGCTCTTCTCTCTGAAACGGTTCTGCTTATCGTCTGCAAAGCTATGTCGCGTGTTGCCGTAGGCGGAAACAGGAAAAGCACCATAATAGAACACAGATGAAGCTTCTAAGTTGATGTAATAGCCAGTAAGGAGTAGTCCAATTCAAGTTTTAGGTATAGATTATTGACTTTTTAGCTGGCTTTGATGCCTTGGACATGAGCTAGGACCTTAGGATTCTGCATGAAAGGAGGACTAGCAGCCGAGTTGCACGGGAGAATGTGAAAAGTGTTCATATGTAGTAAAAACCTGAGAAATCGGTCCGTTTTCGTCATTTGTTATCGAATCGACTTAAAGCCAGATCGTCAAAATGGCCGCTCTTCTCTCTGAAACGGTTGTACTTATCGTCTGCAAAACTATGTCGCGTGCTGCGGTATGCGGAGAAACTAAAAGCACCGTAGTAGAACACAGATCAAGCTTCTAAGTTGATGTAATAGCCAGTAAGAAGTAGTACAATTCAAGTTTTAGGTATTGATTATTGACTTTTTAGCTGGTTTTGGTGCCTTGGACATGAGCTAGGACCTTAATATTCTGCATGAAAGGAGGACTAGCAGCCGCGTTGCACGGGAGAATGTGAAAAGTGTTCATATGTAGTAAAAACCTTAGAAATCCGTCCGTTTTCGTCATTTGTTATCGAATCGACTTAAAGCCAGATCGTCACATTGGTCGCTCTTCTCTCTGAAACGGTTGTACTTGTCGTCTGCAAAGCTATGTCACGTGCTGCGGTATGCGGAGACACTAAAATCACCACAGTAGAACACAGATGAAGCTTCTAAGTTGATGTAATAGCCAGTAAGAAGTAGTACAATTCAAGTTTTAGGTATTGAATATTGAACTTTTTGCTGGCTTTGGTGCCTTGGACATGTGCTAGGACCTTAAGATTCTGCATGAAAGGAGAACTAGCAGCCGAGTTGCACGGGAGAATGAGAAAAGTGTTCATATGTAGTACAAACCTGAGAAATCCGTCCGTTTTCGTCATTTGTTATCGAATCGACTTAAAGCCAGATCGTCACATTGGCCGCTCTTCTCTCTGAAACGGTTGTACTTATCGTCTGCAAAGCCATGTCGCGTACTGCGGTATTCGGAGACACTAAAAGCACGATAGTAGAACACAGATGAAGCTTCTAAGATGATGTAATAGCCAGTAAGAAGAAGTACAATTCAAGTTTTAGGTATCGATTATTGACTTTTTAGCTGGCTTAGGTGCCTTGGAAATGAGCTAGGACTTTAAGATTCTGCATAAAAGGAGGACTAGCAGCCCAGTTGCACGGGAGAATGTGAAAAGTGTTCATATGAAGTAAAAACCTGAGACATCCGTCCGTTTTCGTCATTTGTTATCGAATTGACTTAAAGCCAGATCGTCACATTGGCCGCTCTCCTCTCTGAAACGTTTGTACTTATCGTCTGCAAAGCTATGTCGCGTGCTGCGGTATGCTGAGACACTAAAAGCACCTTAATAGAACACAGATGAAGCTTCTAAGTTGATGTAATACCCAATAAGAAGTAGTACAATTCAAGTTTTAGGTATCGTATATTGACTTTTTAGCTAGCTTTGGTGCCTTGGACATGAGCTAGGACCTTAAGATTCTGCATGAAAGGAGGACTAGCAGCCGAGTTGCACGGGAGAATGTGAAAAGTGTTCATATGTAGTAATAACCTGAGAAATCCGTCCTTTTTCGTCATTTGTTATCGAATCGACTTAAAGCCAGATCGTCACATTGGCCGCTCTTCTCTCTGAAACGGTTGTACTTATCGTCTGCAAAGCTATGTCACGTGCTGCGGTATGTGGTGACACTAAAATCACCGCAGTAGAACACAGATGAAGCTTCTAAGATGATGTAATATCCAGTAAGAAGTAGTACAATTCAAGTTTTAGGTATCGATTATTGACTTTTCAGCTGGCTTTGGTGCATTGGACATGAGCTAGGACCTTAAGATTCTGCATGAAAGGAGGACTAGCAGCCGAGTTCCACGGGAGAATGTGAAAAGTGTTCATATGTAGTACAAACCTGAGAAATCCGTCCGTTTTCGTCATTTGTTGTCGAATCGACTTAAAGCCAGATCGTCACATTGGCCGCTCTTCTCTCTGAAACGGTGGTACTTATCGTCTGCAAAGCTATGTCGCGTGTTGCCGTAGGCGGAAACAGGAAAAGCACCATAATAGAACACAGATGAAGCTTCTAAGTTGATGTAATAGCCAGTAAGAAGTAGTCCAATTCAAGTTTTAGGTATCGATTATTGACTTTTTAGCTGGCTTAGGTGCCTTGGACATGAGCTGGGACTTTAAGATTCTGCATAAAAGGAGGACTAGCTGCCCAGTTGCACGGGAGAGTGTGAAAAGTGTTCATATGTAGTAAAAACCTGAGACATCCGTCCGTTTTCGTCATTTGTTATCGAATTGACTTAAAGCCAGTTCGTCACATTTTCCGCTCTTCTCTCTGAAACGGTTGTACTTATCATCTGCAAAGCTATGTCGCGTGCTGCGGTATGCGGAAACACTAAAAGCACCATAGTAGAACACAGATGATGCTTCTAAGTTGATGTAATAGCCAGTAAGAAGTAGTACAATTCAAGTTTTAGGTATCGGTTATTGACTGTTTACCCTTCTTTGGTGCCTTGGACACGAGCTAGGAACTTAAGATTTTGCATGAAGAGGACTAACAGCCGAGTTGCACGGGAGAATGTGAAAAGTGTTCATATGTAGTAAAACCTGAGAAATACGTCCGTTTTCGTCATTTGTTATCGAATCGACTTAAAGCCAGATCGTCACATTGTCCGCTCTTGTCCCTGAAACGGTTGTACTTATCGTCTGCAAAGCTATGTCGCGTGCTGCGGTATGCTGACACACTAAAATCACCATAGTAGAACACAGATGAAGCTTCGAAGTTGATGTAATAGCCAGTAAGAAGTAGTCCAATTCAAGATTTAGGTATCGATTATTGACTTCTTAGCTGGCTTTCGTGCCTTGGACATAAGCTAGGACTATAAGATTCTGCATAAAAGGATGACTAGCAGCCCAGTTGCACGGGAGAATGTGAAAACTGTTCATATGTAGTAAAAACCTGAGAAATCCGTCCGTTTTCGTCATTTGTTATCGAATCGACTTAAAGCCAGATCGTCACATTGGCCGCTCTTCTCTCTGAAACGGTTGTACTTACCGTCTGCAAAGCTATGTCGCGTGCTGCGGTATGCGGAGACACTAAAATCACCATAGTAGAACACAGATGAAGCTTCTAAGTTGATGCAATAGCCAGTAAGAAGTAGAACAATTCAAGTTTTAGGTATCGATTATTGACTCTTTAGCTGGCTTCGGTACCTTGGACAAGAGCTAGGACCTTAAGATTCTGCATGAAAGGAGGACTAGCAGCCGAGTTGCACGTCAGAATGTGAAAAGTGTTCATATGTAGTAAAAACCTGAGAAATCCGTCCGTTTTCGTCATTTGTTATCGAATCGACTTAAAGCCAGATGGTCACATGGGCCGCTCTTCTCTCTGAAACGTTTGTACATATCGTCTGCAAAGCTATGTCGCGTGCAGCGGTATGTGGAGACACTAAAATCACCATAGTAGAACACAGATGAAGCATCTAAGTTGATGTAATAGCCAGTAAGAAGTAGTACAATTCAAGTTTTAGGAATCGATTATTGACTTTTTAGCTAGCTTTTTGTACCTTGGACATGAGCTAGGACTTTAAGATTCTGCATGTAAGGAGGACTAGCAGCCGAGTTGCACGGGAGAATGTGAAAAGTGTTCATATGTAGTAAAAACCTGAGAAATCCGTACGTTTTCGTCATTTGTTATCGAATCGACTTAAAGCCAGATGGTCACATTGGCCGCTCTTCTCTCTGAAACGGTTGTACTTATCGTCTGCAAAGCTGTGTCGCGTGCTGCGGGATGCTGAGACACTAAAAGCACCATAGTAGACCACAGATCAAGCTTCTAAGTTGATGTAATATCCAGTAAGAAGTAGTACAATTCAAGTTTTAGGTATTGAATATGGACCTTTTAGCTCGCTTTGGTGCCTTGGACATGAGCTAGGACCTTAAGATTCTGCATGAAAGTAGGACTAGCAGCCGAGTTGCACGGGAGAATGTGAAAAGTGATCATATGTAGTAATAACCTGACAAACCCGGCCTTTTTCGTCATTTGTTAGCGAATCGACTTAAAGCCAGATCGTCACATTGGCCGCTCTTCTCTCTGAAACGGTTGTACTTATCGGCTGCAAAGCAATGTCACGTGCTGCGGTATGCGGAGACACTAAAATCAACACAGTAGAACACAGATGAAGCTTCTAAGTTGATGTAATATCCAGTAAGAAGTAGTACAATTCAAGTTTTAGGTATCGATTATTGACTTTTTAGGTGTCTTTGGTGCATTGGACATGAGCTAGGACCTTAATATTCTGCATGAAAGGTGGACTAGCAGCCGAGTTGCACGGGAGAATGTGAAAACTGTTCAAATGTAGTAAAAACCTGAGAAATCCGTCCGTTTTCGTCATTTGTTATCGAATCGACTTAAAGCCAGATCGTCACATTGGCCGCTTTTCTCTCTGAAACGGTTGTACTTATCGTCTGCAAAGCTATGTCGCGTGCTGCGGTATGCGGAGACACTAAAATCACCACAGTAGAACACAGATGAAGCTTCTAAGTTGATGTAATATCCAGTAAGAAGTAGTACAATTCAAGTTTTAGGTATCGATTATTGACTTTTTAGCTGGCTTTGGTGCCTTGGACATGAGCTAGGACCTTAATATGCTGCATGAAAGGAGGACTAGCAGCCGAGTTGCACGGGAGAATGTGAAAACTGTTCAAATGTAGTAAAAACATGAGAAATACGTCCGTTTTCGTCATTTGTTATCGAATCGACTTAAAGCCAGATCGTCACATTGGCCGCTCTTCTCTCTGAAACGGTTGTACTTATCGTCTGCAAAGCTATGTCGCGTGTTGCGGTATGCGGAGACACTAAAAGCACCATAGTAGAACACAGATGAAGCTTCTAAGTTGATGTAATACCCAGTAAGAAGTAGTACAATTCAAGTTTAAGATATCGATTATTGACTTTTTAGCTGGCTTTGGTGCCTTGGACAAGAGCTAGGACCTTAACATTCTTCATGAAAGGAGGACTAGCAGCCGAGTTGCACGGGAGAATGTGAAAAGTGTTCATATGTAGTAAAAACCTTAGAAATCCGTCCGTTTTCGTCATTTGTTATCGAATCGACTTAAAGCCAGGTCGTCACATTGGCCGCTCTTCTCTCTGAAACGGTTGTACTTGTCGTCTGCAAAGCTATGTCACGTGCTGCGGTATGCGGAGACACTAAAATCACCACAGTAGAACACAGATGAAGCTTCTAAGTTGATGTAATAGCCAATAAGAAGTAGTACAATTCAAGTTTTAGGTATTGAATATTGACCTTTTTGCTGGCTTTGGTGCCTTGGACATGTGCTAGGACCTTAAGATTCTGCATGAAAGGAGGACAAGCAGCCGAGTTGCACGGGAGAATGTGAAAAGTGTTCATATGTAGTAAAAACCTGAGAAATCCGTCCGTTTTCGTCACTTGTTACCGAATCGACTTAAAGCCAGATCGTCACATTGGCCGCTCTTGTCTCTGAAACGGTTGTACTTATCGTCTGCAAAGCTATGTCGCGCACTGCGGTATTCGGAGACACTAAAAGCACCATAGTAGAACACAGATGAAGCTTCTAAGATGATGTAATAGCCAGTAAGAAGAAGTACAATTCAAGTTTTAGGTATCGGTTATTGACTTTTTAGCTGGCTTTGGTGCCTTGGACATGAGCTAGGACCTTAAGATTCTGCATGAAAGGAGGACTAGCAGCCGAGTTGCACGGGAGAATGTGAAAAGTGTTCATATGTAGTAAAAACCTGAGAAATCCGTCAGTTTTCGTCATTTGTTATCGAATCGACTTAAAGCCAGATCGTCACATTGGCCGCTCTTCTCTCTGAAACGGTTCTGCTTATCGTCTGCAAAGCTATGTCGCGTGTTGCCGTAGGCGGAAACAGGAAAAGCACCATAATAGAACACAGATGAAGCTTCTAAGTTGATGTAATAGCCAGTAAGGAGTAGTCCAATTCAAGTTTTAGGTATAGATTATTGACTTTTTAGCTGGCTTTGATGCCTTGGACATGAGCTAGGACCTTAAGATTCTGCATGAAAGGAGGACTAGCAGCCGAGTTGCACGGGAGAATGTGAAAAGTGTTCATATAAAGTAAAAACCTGAGAAATCGGTCCGTTTTCGTCATTTGTTATCGAATCGACTTAAAGCCAGATCGTCAAAATGGCCGCTCTTCTCCCTGAAACGGTTGTACTTATCGTCTGCAAAGCTATGTCGCGTGCTGCGATATGCTGAGACACTAAAAGGACCATAGTAGAATACAGATCAAGCTTCTAAGTTGATGTAATAGCCAGTAAGAAGTAGTACAATTCAAGTTTTAGGTATTGAATATTGACCTTTTAGTTGGCTTTGGGGCCTTGGACATGAGCTAGGACCTTAAGATTCTGCATGAAAGGAGGACTAGCAGCCGAGTTGCACGGGAGAATGTGAAAATTGTTCATATGTAGTAAAAAAATGAGACATCCGTCCGTTTTCGTCATTTGTTATCGAATCGACTTAAGGCCACATCGTCACATTGGCCGCTCTTCTCTCTGAAACGGTTGTACTTATCGTCTGCAAAGCTATGTCGCGTGCTGCGGTATGCTGAGACACTAAAAGCACCTTAATAGAACACAGATGAAGCTTCTAAGTTGATGTAATACAAAATAAGAAGTAGTACAATTCAAGTTTTAGGTATCGAATATTGACTTTTTAGCTAGCTTTGGTGCCTTGGACATGAGCTAGGACCTTAAGATTCTGCATGAAAGGAGGACTAGCAGCCGAGTTGCACGGGAGAATGTGAAAAGTGTTCATATGTAGTAATAACCTGAGAAATCCGTCCTTTTCCGTCATTTGTTATCGAATCGACTTAAAGCCAGATCGTCACATTGGCCGCTCTTCTCTCTGAAACGGTTGTACTTATCGTCTGCAAAGCTATGTCACGTGCTGCGGTATGTGGTGACACTAAAATCACCGCAGTAGAACACAGATGAAGCTTCTAAGATGATGTAATATCCAGTAAGAAGTAGTACAATTCAAGTTTTAGGTATCGATTATTGACTTATCAGCTGGCTTTGGTGCATTGGACATGAGCTAGGACCTTAAGATTCTGCATGAAAGGAGGACTAGCAGCCGAGTTCCACGGGAGAATGTGAAAAGTGTTCATATGTAGTACAAACCTGAGAAATCCGTCCGTTTTCGTCATTTGTTGTCGAATCGACTTAAAGCCAGATCGTCACATTGGCCGCTCTTCTCTCTGAAACGGTGGTACTTATCGTCTGCAAAGCTATGTCGCGTGTTGCCGTAGGCGGAAACAGGAAAAGCACCATAATAGAACACAGATGAAGCTTCTAAGTTGATGTAATAGCCAGTAAGAAGTAGTCCAATTCAAGTTTTAGGTATCGATTATTGACTTTTTAGCTGGCTTAGGTGCCTTGGACATGAGCTGGGACTTTAAGATTCTGCATAAAAGGAGGACTAGCTGCCCAGTTGCACGGGAGAGTGTGAAAAGTGTTCATATGTAGTAAAAACCTGAGACATCCGTCCGTTTTCGTCATTTGTTATCGAATTGACTTAAAGCCAGTTCGTCACATTTTCCGCTCTTCTCTCTGAAACGGTTGTACTTATCATCTGCAAAGCTATGTCGCGTGCTGCGGTATGCGGAAACACTAAAAGCACCATAGTAGAACACAGATGATGCTTCTAAGTTGATGTAATAGCCAGTAAGAAGTAGTACAATTCAAGTTTTAGGTATCGGTTATTGACTGTTTACCCTTCTTTGGTGCCTTGGACACGAGCTAGGAACTTAAGATTTTGCATGAAGAGGACTAACAGCCGAGTTGCACGGGAGAATGTGAAAACTGTTCATATGTAGTAAAACCTGAGAAATACGTCCGTTTTCGTCATTTGTTATCGAATCGACTTAAAGCCAGATCGTCACATTTTCCGCTCTTGTCCCTGAAACGGTTGTACTTATCGTCTGCAAAGCTATGTCGCGTGCTGCGGTATGCTGACACACTAAAATCACCATAGTAGAACACAGATGAAGCTTCGAAGTTGATGTAATAGCCAGTAAGAAGTAGTCCAATTCAAGATTTAGGTATCGATTATTGACTTCTTAGCTGGCTTTCGTGCCTTGGACATAAGCTAGGACTATAAGATTCTGCATAAAAGGATGACTAGCAGCCCAGTTGCACGGGAGAATGTGAAAAGTGTTCATATGTAGTAAAAACCTGAGAAATCCGTCCGTTTTCGTCATTTGTTATCGAATCGACTTAAAGCCAGATCGTCACATTGGCCGCTCTTCTCTCTGAAACGGTTGTACTTACCGTCTGCAAAGCTATGTCGCGTGCTGCGGTATGCGGAGACACTAAAATCACCATAGTAGAACACAGATGAAGCTTCTAAGTTGATGCAATAGCCAGTAAGAAGTAGAACAATTCAAGTTTTAGGTATCGATTATTGACTCTTTAGCTGGCTTCGGTACCTTGGACAAGAGCTAGGACCTTAAGATTCTGCATGAAAGGAGGACTAGCAGCCGAGTTGCACGTCAGAATGTGAAAAGTGTTCATATGTAGTAAAAACATGAGAAATCCGTCCGTTTTCGTCATTTGTTATCGAATCGACTTACAGCCAGATGGTCACATGGGCCGCTCTTCTCTCTGAAACGTTTGTACATATCGTCTGCAAAGCTATGTCGCGTGCAGCGGTATGTGGAGACACTAAAATCACCATAGTAGAACACAGATGAAGCATCTAAGTTGATGTAATAGCCAGTAAGAAGTAGTACAATTCAAGTTTTAGGAATCGATTATTGACTTTTTAGCTAGCTTTTTGTACCTTGGACATGAGCTAGGACTTTAAGATTCTGCATGTAAGGAGGACTAGCAGCCGAGTTGCACGGGAGAATGTGAAAAGTGTTCATATGTAGTAAAAACCTGAGAAATCCGTACGTTTTCGTCATTTGTTATCGAATCGACTTAAAGCCAGATGGTCACATTGGCCGCTCTTCTCTCTGAAACGGTTGTACTTATCGTCTGCAAAGCTATGTCGCGTGCTGCGGGATGCTGAGACACTAAAAGCACCATAGTAGACCACAGATCAAGCTTCTAAGTTGATGTAATATCCAGTAAGAAGTAGTACAATTCAAGTTTTAGGTATTGAATATGGACCTTTTAGCTCGCTTTGGTGCCTTGGACATGAGCTAGGACCTTAAGATTCTGCATGAAAGTAGGACTAGCAGCCGAGTTGCACGGGAGAATGTGAAAAGTGATCATATGTAGTAATAACCTGACAAACCCGGCCTTTTTCGTCATTTGTTAGCGAATCGACTTAAAGCCAGATCGTCACATTGGCCGCTCTTCTCTCTGAAACGGTTGTACTTATCGTCTGCAAAGCAATGTCACGTGCTGCGGTATGCGGAGACACTAAAATCAACACAGTAGAACACAGATGAAGCTTCTAAGTTGATGTAATATCCAGTAAGAAGTAGTACAATTCAAGTTTTAGGTATCGATTATTGACTTTTTAGGTGTCTTTGGTGCATTGGACATGAGCTAGGACCTTAATATTCTGCATGAAAGGTGGACTAGCAGCCGAGTTGCACGGGAGAATGTGAAAACTGTTCAAATGTAGTAAAAACCTGAGAAATCCGTCCGTTTTCGTCATTTGTTATCGAATCGACTTAAAGCCAGATCGTCACATTGGCCGCTTTTCTCTCTGAAACGGTTGTACTTATCGTCTGCAAAGCTATGTCACGTGCTGCGGTATGCGGAGACACTAAAATCACCACAGTAGAACACAGATGAAGCTTCTAAGTTGATGTAATATCCAGTAAGAAGTAGTACAATTCAAGTTTTAGGTATCGATTATTGACTTTTTAGCTGGCTTTGGTGCCTTGGACATGAGCTAGGACCTTAATATGCTGCATGAAAGGAGGACTAGCAGCCGAGTTGCACGGGAGAATGTGAAAACTGTTCAAATGTAGTAAAAACATGAGAAATACGTCCGTTTTCGTCATTTGTTATCGAATCGACTTAAAGCCAGATCGTCACATTGGCCGCTCTTCTCTCTGAAACGGTTGTACTTATCGTCTGCAAAGCTATGTCGCGTGTTGCGGTATGCGGAGACACTAAAAGCACCATAGTAGAACACAGATGAAGCTTCTAAGTTGATGTAATACCCAGTAAGAAGTAGTACAATTCAAGTTTAAGATATCGATTATTGACTTTTTAGCTGGCTTTGGTGCCTTGGACATGAGCTAGGACCTTAACATTCTTCATGAAAGGAGGACTAGCAGCCGAGTTGCACGGGAGAATGTGAAAAGTGTTCATATGTAGTAAAAACCTTAGAAATCCGTCCGTTTTCGTCATTTGTTATCGAATCGACTTAAAGCCAGGTCGTCACATTGGCCGCTCTTCTCTCTGAAACGGTTGTACTTGTCGTCTGCAAAGCTATGTCACGTGCTGCGGTATGCGGAGACACTAAAATCACCACAGTAGAACACAGATGAAGCTTCTAAGTTGATGTAATAGCCAGTAAGAAGTAGTACAATTCAAGTTTTAGGTATTGAATATTGACCTTTTTGCTGGCTTTGGTGCCTTGGACATGTGCTAGGACCTTAAGATTCTGCATGAAAGGAGGACAAGCAGCCGAGTTGCACGGGAGAATGTGAAAAGTGTTCATATGTAGTAAAAACCTGAGAAATCCGTCCGTTTTCGTCACTTGTTACCGAATCGACTTAAAGCCAGATCGTCACATTGGCCGCTCTTGTCTCTGAAACGGTTGTACTTATCGTCTGCAAAGCTATGTCGCGCACTGCGGTATTCGGAGACACTAAAAGCACCATAGTAGAACACAGATGAAGCTTCTAAGATGATGTAATAGCCAGTAAGAAGAAGTACAATTCAAGTTTTAGGTATCGGTTATTGACTTTTTAGCTGGCTTTGGTGCCTTGGACATGAGCTAGGACCTTAAGATTCTGCATGAAAGGAGGACTAGCAGCCGAGTTGCACGGGAGAATGTGAAAAGTGTTCATATGTAGTAAAAACCTGAGAAATCCGTCAGTTTTCGTCATTCGTTATCGAATCGACTTAAAGCCAGATCGTCACATTGGCCGCTCTTCTCTCTGAAACGGTTCTGCTTATCGTCTGCAAAGCTATGTCGCGTGTTGCCGTAGGCGGAAACAGGAAAAGCACCATAATAGAACACAGATGAAGCTTCTAAGTTGATGTAATAGCCAGTAAGGAGTAGTCCAATTCAAGTTTTAGGTATAGATTATTGACTTTTTAGCTGGCTTTGATGCCTTGGACATGAGCTAGGACCTTAAGATTCTGCATGAAAGGACGACTAGCAGCCGAGTTGCACGGGAGAATGTGAAAAGTGTTCATATAAAGTAAAAACCTGAGAAATCGGTCCGTTTTCGTCATTTGTTATCGAATCGACTTAAAGCCAGATCGTCAAAATGGCCGCTCTTCTCCCTGAAACGGTTGTACTTATCGTCTGCAAAGCTATGTCGCGTGCTGCGATATGCTGAGACACTAAAAGGACCATAGTAGAATACAGATCAAGCTTCTAAGTTGATGTAATAGCCAGTAAGAAGTAGTACAATTCAAGTTTTAGGTATTGAATATTGACCTTTTAGTTGGCTTTGGGGCCTTGGACATGAGCTAGGACCTTAAGATTCTGCATGAAAGGAGGACTAGCAGCCGAGTTGCACGGGAGAATGTGAAAATTGTTCATATGTAGTAAAAAAATGAGACATCCGTCCGTTTTCGTCATTTGTTATCGAATCGACTTAAGGCCACATCGTCACATTGGCCGCTCTTCTCTCTGAAACGGTTGTACTTATCGTCTGCAAAGCAATGTCGCGTGCTGCGGTATGCTGAGACACTAAAAGCACCTTAATAGAACACAGATGAAGCTTCTAAGTTGATGTAATACAAAATAAGAAGTAGTACAATTCAAGTTTTAGGTATCGAATATTGACTTTTTAGCTAGCTTTGGTGCCTTGGACATGAGCTAGGACCTTAAGATTCTGCATGAAAGGAGGACTAGCAGCCGAGTTGCACGGGAGAATGTGAAAAGTGTTCATATGTAGTAATAACCTGAGAAATCCGTCCTTTTCCGTCATTTGTTATCGAATCGACTTAAAGCCAGATCGTCACATTGGCCGCTCTTCTCTCTGAAACGGTTGTACTTATCGTCTGCAAAGCTATGTCACGTGCTGCGGTATGTGGTGACACTAAAATCACCGCAGTAGAACACAGATGAAGCTTCTAAGATGATGTAATATCCAGTAAGAAGTAGTACAATTCAAGTTTTAGGTATCGATTATTGACTTTTCAGCTGGCTTTGGTGCATTGGACATGAGCTAGGACCTTAAGATTCTGCATGAAAGGAGGACTAGCAGCCGAGTTCCACGGGAGAATGTGAAAAGTGTTCATATGTAGTACAAACCTGAGAAATCCGTCCGTTTTCGTCATTTGTTATCGAATCGACTTAAAGCCAGATCGTCACATTGGCCGCTCTTCTCTCTGATACGGTGGTACTTATCGTCTGCAAAGCTATGTCGCGTGTTGCCGTAGGCGGAAACAGGAAAAGCACCATAATAGAACACAGATGAAGCTTCTAAGTTGATGTAATACCCAGTTAGAAGTAGTCCAATTCAAGTTTTAGGTATCGATTATTGACTTTTTAGCTGGCTTAGGTGCCTTGGACATGAGCTGGGACTTTAAGATTCTGCATAAAAGGAGGACTAGCTGCCCAGTTGCACGGGAGAGTGTGAAAAGTGTTCATATGTAGTAAAAACCTGAGACATCCGTCCGTTTTCGTCATTTGTTATCGAATCGACTTAAAGCCAGATCGTCACATTGTCCGCTCTTGTCCCTGAAACGGTTGTACTTATCGTCTGCAAAGCTATGTCGCGTGCTGCGGTATGCTGACACACTAAAATCACCATAGTGGAACACAGATGAAGCTTCGAAGTTGATGTAATAGCCAGTAAGAAGTAGTCCAATTCAAGATTTAGGTATCGATTATTGACTTCTTAGCTGGCTTTCGTGCCTTGGACATGAGCTAGGACTATAAGATGCTGCATAAAAGGATGTCTAGCAGCCCAGTTGCACGGGAGAATGTGAAAAGTGTTCATATGTAGTAAAAACCTGTGAAATCCGTCCGTTTTCGTCATTTGTTATCGAATCGACTTAAAGCCAGATCGTCACATTGGCCGCCCTTCTCTCTGAAACGGTTGTACTTATCGTCTGCAAAGCTATGTCGCGTGTTGCGGTATGCGGAGACACTAAAAGCACCATAGTAGAACACAGATGAAGCTTCTAAGTTGATGTAATACCCAGTAAGAAGTAGTACATTTCAAGTTTAAGGTATCGATTATTGACTTTTTAGCTGGCTTTGGTGCCTTGGACATGAGCTAGGACCTTAACATTCTTCATGAAAGGAGGACTAGCAGCCGAGTTGCACGGGAGAATGTGAAAAGTGTTCATATGTAGTAAAAACCTTAGAAATCCGTCCGTTTTCGTCATTTGTTATCGAATCGACTTAAAGCCAGATGGTCACATTGGCCGCTCTTCTCTCTGAAACGGTTGTACTTATCGTCTGCAAAGCTATGTCACGTGTTGCGGTATGCGGAGACACTAAAATCACCACAGCAGAACACAGATGAAGCTTCTAAGTTGATGTAATATCCAGGAAGAAGTAGTACATTTCAAGTTTTAGGTATCGATTATCGACTTTTTAGCTGGCTTTGGTGCATTGGACATGAGCTAGGACCTTAAGATTCTGCATGAAAGGTGGACTAGCAGCCGAGTTCCACGGGAGAATGTGAAAAGTGTTCATATGTAGTAAAAACCTGAGAAATCCGTCCGTTTTCGTCATTTGTTATCGAATCGACTTAAAGCCAGATCGTCACATTGGCCGCTCTTCTCTCTGAAACGGTTGTACTTATCGTCTGCAAAACTATGTCCCGTGCTGCGGTATGCGGAGAAACTAAAAGCACCGTAGTAGAACACAGATGAAGCGTCTAAGTTGATGTAATAGCCAGTAAGAAGTAGTACAATTCAAGTTTTACGTATCGATTATTGCCTTTTTAGCTGGCTTTGGTGCCTTGGACATGAGCTAGGACCTTAAGATTCTGCATGAAAGGAGGACTAGCAGCCGAGTTGCACGGGAGAATGTGAAAAGTGTTCATATGTAGTACAAACCTGAGAAATCCGTCCGTTTTCGTCATTTGTTATCGAATCGACTTAAAGCCAGATCGTCACATTGGCCGCTCTTCTCTCTGAAACGGTTGTACTTACCGTCTGCAAAGCTATGTCGCGTGCTGCGGTATGCGGAGACACTAAAATCACCATAGTAGAACACAGATGAAGCTTCTAAGTTGATGCAATAGCCAGTAAGAAGTAGAACAATTCAAGTTTTAGGTATCGATTATTGACTCTTTAGCTGGCTTCGGTACCTTGGACAAGAGCTAGGACCTTAAGATTCTGCATGAAAGGAGGACTAGCAGCCGAGTTGCACGTCAGAATGTGAAAAGTGTTCATATGTAGTAAAAACATGAGAAATCCGTCCGTTTTCGTCATTTGTTATCGAATCGACTTACAGCCAGATGGTCACATGGGCCGCTCTTCTCTCTGAAACGTTTGTACATATCGTCTGCAAAGCTATGTCGCGTGCAGCGGTATGTGGAGACACTAAAATCACCATAGTAGAACACAGATGAAGCATCTAAGTTGATGTAATAGCCAGTAAGAAGTAGTACAATTCAAGTTTTAGGAATCGATTATTGACTTTTTAGCTAGCTTTTTGTACCTTGGACATGAGCTAGGACTTTAAGATTCTGCATGTAAGGAGGACTAGCAGCCGAGTTGCACGGGAGAATGTGAAAAGTGTTCATATGTAGTAAAAACCTGAGAAATCCGTACGTTTTCGTCATTTGTTATCGAATCGACTTAAAGCCAGATGGTCACATTGGCCGCTCTTCTCTCTGAAACGGTTGTACTTATCGTCTGCAAAGCTATGTCGCGTGCTGCGGGATGCTGAGACACTAAAAGCACCATAGTAGACCACAGATCAAGCTTCTAAGTTGATGTAATATCCAGTAAGAAGTAGTACAATTCAAGTTTTAGGTATTGAATATGGACCTTTTAGCTCGCTTTGGTGCCTTGGACATGAGCTAGGACCTTAAGATTCTGCATGAAAGTAGGACTAGCAGCCGAGTTGCACGGGAGAATGTGAAAAGTGATCATATGTAGTAATAACCTGACAAACCCGGCCTTTTTCGTCATTTGTTAGCGAATCGACTTAAAGCCAGATCGTCACATTGGCCGCTCTTCTCTCTGAAACGGTTGTACTTATCGTCTGCAAAGCAATGTCACGTGCTGCGGTATGCGGAGACACTAAAATCAACACAGTAGAACACAGATGAAGCTTCTAAGTTGATGTAATATCCAGTAAGAAGTAGTACAATTCAAGTTTTAGGTATCGATTATTGACTTTTTAGGTGTCTTTGGTGCATTGGACATGAGCTAGGACCTTAATATTCTGCATGAAAGGTGGACTAGCAGCCGAGTTGCACGGGAGAATGTGAAAACTGTTCAAATGTAGTAAAAACCTGAGAAATCCGTCCGTTTTCGTCATTTGTTATCGAATCGACTTAAAGCCAGATCGTCACATTGGCCGCTTTTCTCTCTGAAACGGTTGTACTTATCGTCTGCAAAGCTATGTCACGTGCTGCGGTATGCGGAGACACTAAAATCACCACAGTAGAACACAGATGAAGCTTCTAAGTTGATGTAATATCCAGTAAGAAGTAGTACAATTCAAGTTTTAGGTATCGATTATTGACTTTTTAGCTGGCTTTGGTGCCTTGGACATGAGCTAGGACCTTAATATGCTGCATGAAAGGAGGACTAGCAGCCGAGTTGCACGGGAGAATGTGAAAACTGTTCAAATGTAGTAAAAACATGAGAAATACGTCCGTTTTCGTCATTTGTTATCGAATCGACTTAAAGCCAGATCGTCACATTGGCCGCTCTTCTCTCTGAAACGGTTGTACTTATCGTCTGCAAAGCTATGTCGCGTGTTGCGGTATGCGGAGACACTAAAAGCACCATAGTAGAACACAGATGAAGCTTCTAAGTTGATGTAATACCCAGTAAGAAGTAGTACAATTCAAGTTTAAGATATCGATTATTGACTTTTTAGCTGGCTTTGGTGCCTTGGACATGAGCTAGGACCTTAACATTCTTCATGAAAGGAGGACTAGCAGCCGAGTTGCACGGGAGAATGTGAAAAGTGTTCATATGTAGTAAAAACCTTAGAAATCCGTCCGTTTTCGTCATTTGTTATCGAATCGACTTAAAGCCAGGTCGTCACATTGGCCGCTCTTCTCTCTGAAACGGTTGTACTTGTCGTCTGCAAAGCTATGTCACGTGCTGCGGTATGCGGAGACACTAAAATCACCACAGTAGAACACAGATGAAGCTTCTAAGTTGATGTAATAGCCAGTAAGAAGTAGTACAATTCAAGTTTTAGGTATTGAATATTGACCTTTTTGCTGGCTTTGGTGCCTTGGACATGTGCTAGGACCTTAAGATTCTGCATGAAAGGAGGACAAGCAGCCGAGTTGCACGGGAGAATGTGAAAAGTGTTCATATGTAGTAAAAACCTGAGAAATCCGTCCGTTTTCGTCACTTGTTACCGAATCGACTTAAAGCCAGATCGTCACATTGGCCGCTCTTGTCTCTGAAACGGTTGTACTTATCGTCTGCAAAGCTATGTCGCGCACTGCGGTATTCGGAGACACTAAAAGCACCATAGTAGAACACAGATGAAGCTTCTAAGATGATGTAATAGCCAGTAAGAAGAAGTACAATTCAAGTTTTAGGTATCGGTTATTGACTTTTTAGCTGGCTTTGGTGCCTTGGACATGAGCTAGGACCTTAAGATTCTGCATGAAAGGAGGACTAGCAGCCGAGTTGCACGGGAGAATGTGAAAAGTGTTCATATGTAGTAAAAACCTGAGAAATCCGTCAGTTTTCGTCATTCGTTATCGAATCGACTTAAAGCCAGATCGTCACATTGGCCGCTCTTCTCTCTGAAACGGTTCTGCTTATCGTCTGCAAAGCTATGTCGCGTGTTGCCGTAGGCGGAAACAGGAAAAGCACCATAATAGAACACAGATGAAGCTTCTAAGTTGATGTAATAGCCAGTAAGGAGTAGTCCAATTCAAGTTTTAGGTATAGATTATTGACTTTTTAGCTGGCTTTGATGCCTTGGACATGAGCTAGGACCTTAAGATTCTGCATGAAAGGACGACTAGCAGCCGAGTTGCACGGGAGAATGTGAAAAGTGTTCATATAAAGTAAAAACCTGAGAAATCGGTCCGTTTTCGTCATTTGTTATCGAATCGACTTAAAGCCAGATCGTCAAAATGGCCGCTCTTCTCCCTGAAACGGTTGTACTTATCGTCTGCAAAGCTATGTCGCGTGCTGCGATATGCTGAGACACTAAAAGGACCATAGTAGAATACAGATCAAGCTTCTAAGTTGATGTAATAGCCAGTAAGAAGTAGTACAATTCAAGTTTTAGGTATTGAATATTGACCTTTTAGTTGGCTTTGGGGCCTTGGACATGAGCTAGGACCTTAAGATTCTGCATGAAAGGAGGACTAGCAGCCGAGTTGCACGGGAGAATGTGAAAATTGTTCATATGTAGTAAAAAAATGAGACATCCGTCCGTTTTCGTCATTTGTTATCGAATCGACTTAAGGCCACATCGTCACATTGGCCGCTCTTCTCTCTGAAACGGTTGTACTTATCGTCTGCAAAGCAATGTCGCGTGCTGCGGTATGCTGAGACACTAAAAGCACCTTAATAGAACACAGATGAAGCTTCTAAGTTGATGTAATACAAAATAAGAAGTAGTACAATTCAAGTTTTAGGTATCGAATATTGACTTTTTAGCTAGCTTTGGTGCCTTGGACATGAGCTAGGACCTTAAGATTCTGCATGAAAGGAGGACTAGCAGCCGAGTTGCACGGGAGAATGTGAAAAGTGTTCATATGTAGTAATAACCTGAGAAATCCGTCCTTTTCCGTCATTTGTTATCGAATCGACTTAAAGCCAGATCGTCACATTGGCCGCTCTTCTCTCTGAAACGGTTGTACTTATCGTCTGCAAAGCTATGTCACGTGCTGCGGTATGTGGTGACACTAAAATCACCGCAGTAGAACACAGATGAAGCTTCTAAGATGATGTAATATCCAGTAAGAAGTAGTACAATTCAAGTTTTAGGTATCGATTATTGACTTTTCAGCTGGCTTTGGTGCATTGGACATGAGCTAGGACCTTAAGATTCTGCATGAAAGGAGGACTAGCAGCCGAGTTCCACGGGAGAATGTGAAAAGTGTTCATATGTAGTACAAACCTGAGAAATCCGTCCGTTTTCGTCATTTGTTATCGAATCGACTTAAAGCCAGATCGTCACATTGGCCGCTCTTCTCTCTGATACGGTGGTACTTATCGTCTGCAAAGCTATGTCGCGTGTTGCCGTAGGCGGAAACAGGAAAAGCACCATAATAGAACACAGATGAAGCTTCTAAGTTGATGTAATACCCAGTTAGAAGTAGTCCAATTCAAGTTTTAGGTATCGATTATTGACTTTTTAGCTGGCTTAGGTGCCTTGGACATGAGCTGGGACTTTAAGATTCTGCATAAAAGGAGGACTAGCTGCCCAGTTGCACGGGAGAGTGTGAAAAGTGTTCATATGTAGTAAAAACCTGAGACATCCGTCCGTTTTCGTCATTTGTTATCGAATCGACTTAAAGCCAGATCGTCACATTGTCCGCTCTTGTCCCTGAAACGGTTGTACTTATCGTCTGCAAAGCTATGTCGCGTGCTGCGGTATGCTGACACACTAAAATCACCATAGTGGAACACAGATGAAGCTTCGAAGTTGATGTAATAGCCAGTAAGAAGTAGTCCAATTCAAGATTTAGGTATCGATTATTGACTTCTTAGCTGGCTTTCGTGCCTTGGACATGAGCTAGGACTATAAGATGCTGCATAAAAGGATGTCTAGCAGCCCAGTTGCACGGGAGAATGTGAAAAGTGTTCATATGTAGTAAAAACCTGTGAAATCCGTCCGTTTTCGTCATTTGTTATCGAATCGACTTAAAGCCAGATCGTCACATTGGCCGCCCTTCTCTCTGAAACGGTTGTACTTATCGTCTGCAAAGCTATGTCGCGTGTTGCGGTATGCGGAGACACTAAAAGCACCATAGTAGAACACAGATGAAGCTTCTAAGTTGATGTAATACCCAGTAAGAAGTAGTACATTTCAAGTTTAAGGTATCGATTATTGACTTTTTAGCTGGCTTTGGTGCCTTGGACATGAGCTAGGACCTTAACATTCTTCATGAAAGGAGGACTAGCAGCCGAGTTGCACGGGAGAATGTGAAAAGTGTTCATATGTAGTAAAAACCTTAGAAATCCGTCCGTTTTCGTCATTTGTTATCGAATCGACTTAAAGCCAGATGGTCACATTGGCCGCTCTTCTCTCTGAAACGGTTGTACTTATCGTCTGCAAAGCTATGTCACGTGTTGCGGTATGCGGAGACACTAAAATCACCACAGCAGAACACAGATGAAGCTTCTAAGTTGATGTAATATCCAGGAAGAAGTAGTACATTTCAAGTTTTAGGTATCGATTATCGACTTTTTAGCTGGCTTTGGTGCATTGGACATGAGCTAGGACCTTAAGATTCTGCATGAAAGGTGGACTAGCAGCCGAGTTCCACGGGAGAATGTGAAAAGTGTTCATATGTAGTAAAAACCTGAGAAATCCGTCCGTTTTCGTCATTTGTTATCGAATCGACTTAAAGCCAGATCGTCACATTGGCCGCTCTTCTCTCTGAAACGGTTGTACTTATCGTCTGCAAAACTATGTCCCGTGCTGCGGTATGCGGAGAAACTAAAAGCACCGTAGTAGAACACAGATGAAGCGTCTAAGTTGATGTAATAGCCAGTAAGAAGTAGTACAATTCAAGTTTTACGTATCGATTATTGCCTTTTTAGCTGGCTTTGGTGCCTTGGACATGAGCTAGGACCTTAAGATTCTGCATGAAAGGAGGACTAGCAGCCGAGTTGCACGGGAGAATGTGAAAAGTGTTCATATGTAGTACAAACCTGAGAAATCCGTCCGTTTTCGTCATTTGTTATCGAATCGACTTAAAGCCAGATCGTCACATTGGCCGCTCTTCTCTCTGAAACGGTTGTACTTATCGTCTTCAAAGCTATGTCTCGTGCTGCGGTATCCGGAGACACTAAAATCACCATAGTAGAACACAGATGAAGCTTCTAAGTTGATGCAATAGCCAGTAAGAAGTAGAAAAATTCAAGTTTTAGGTAACGATTATTGTCTTTTTAGCTGGCTTCGGTATCTTGGACATGAGCTAGGACCTTAAGATTCTGCATGAAAGGAGGACTAGCAGCCGAGTTGCACGTCAGAATGTGAAAAGTGTTCATATGTAGTAAAACCCTGAAAAATCCGTCCGTTTTCGTCATTTGTTATCGAATCGACTTAAAGCCAGATGGTCACATTGGCCGCTCTTCTCTCTGAAACGTTTGTACATATCGTCTGCAAAGCTATGTAACGTGCAGCGGTATGTTCAGACACTAAAATCACCATAGTAGAACACAGATGAAGCATCTAAGTTGATGTAATGGCCAGTAAGACGTAGTACAAATCAAGTTTTAGGAATCGATTATTGACTTTTTAGCTGGCTTTGGTGCCTTGGACATGAGCTAGGACTTTAAGATTCTGCATAAAAGGAGGACCAGCAGCCCAGTTGCACGGGAGAATGTGAAAAGTGTTCATATGTAGTAAAAACCTGAGAAATCCGTCCGTTTTCGTCATTTGTTATCGAATCGACTTAAAGCCAGATCGTCACATTGGCCGCTCTTCTCTCTGAAACGGTTGTACTTATCGCCTGCAAAGCTATGTCGCGTGTTGCGGTATGCGGAAACAGGAAAAGCACCATAATAGAACACAGATGAAGCTTCTAAGTTGATGTAATAGCCAGTAAGAAGTAGTCCAATTCAAGTTTTAGGTACCGATTATTGACTTTTTAGCTGGCTTAGGTGCCTTGGACATGAGCTGGGACTTTAAGATTCTGCATAAAAGGAGGACTAGCTGCCCAGTTGCACGGGAGAGTGTGAAAAGTGTTCATATGTAGTAAAAACCTGAGACATCCGTCCGTTTTCGTCATTTGTTATCGAATTGACTTAAAGCCAGATCGTCACATTTTCCGCTCTTCTCTCTGAAACAGTTGTACTTATCGTCTGCAAAGCTATGTCGCGTGCTGCGGTATGCGGAAACACTAAAAGCACCATAGTAGAACACAGATGATGCTTCTAAGTTGATGTAATAGCCAGTAAGAAGTAGTAGAATTCAAGTTTTAGGTATCGGTTATTGACTGTTTACCCTTCTTTGGTGCCTTGGACACGAGCTAGGAACTTAAGATTTTGCATGAAGGAGGACTAACAGCCGAGTTGCACGGGAGAATGTGAAAAGTGTTCATATGTAGTAAAACCTGAGAAATACGTCCGTTTTCGTCATTTGTTATCGAATCGACTTAAAGCCAGATCGTCACATTGTCCGCTCTTGTCCCTGAAACGGTTGTACTTATCGTCTGCAAAGCTATGTCGCGTGCTGCGGTATGCTGACACACTAAAATCACCATAGTAGAACACAGATGAAGCTTCGAAGTTGATGTAATAGCCAGTAAGAAGTAGTCCAATTCAAGATTTAGGTATCGATTATTGACTTCTTAGCTGGCTTTCGTGCCTTGGACATGAGCTAGGACTATAAGATTCTGCATAAAAGGATGACTAGCAGCCCAGTTGCACGGGAGAATGTGAAAAGTGTTCATATGTAGTAAAAACCTGAGAAATCCGTCCGTTTTCGTCATTTGTTATCGAATCGACTTAAAGCCAGATGGTCACATTGGCCGCTCTTCTCTCTGAAACGGTTGTACTTATCGTCTGCAAAGCTATGTCGCGTGTTGCGGTATGCGGAGACACTAAAAGCACCATAGTAGAACACAGATGAAGCTTCTAAGTTGATGTAATACCCAGTAAGAAGTAGTACATTTCAAGTTTAAGGTATCGATTATTGACTTTTTAGCTGGCTTTGGTGCCTTGGACATGAGCTAGGACCTTAACATTCTTCATGAAAGGAGGACTAGCAGCCGAGTTGCACGGGAGAATGTGAAAAGTGTTCATATGTAGTAAAAACCTTAGAAATCCGTCCGTTTTCGTCATTTGTTATCGAATCGACTTAAAGCCAGATCGTCACATTGGCCGCTCTTCTCTCTGAAACGGTTGTACTTATCGTCTGCAAAGCTATGTCACGTGCTGCGCTATGCGGAGACACTAAAATCACCACAGCAGAACACAGATGAAGCTTCTAAGTTGATGTAATATCCAGGAAGAAGTAGTACAATTCAAGTTTTAGGTATCGATTATCGACTTTTTAGCTGGCTTTGGTGCATTGGACATGAGCTAGGACTTTAAGATTCTGCATGAAAGGTGGACTAGCAGCCGAGTTCCACGGGAGAATGTGAAAAGTGTTCATATGTAGTAAAAACCTGAGAAATCCGTCCGTTTTCGTCATTTGTTATCGAATCGACTTAAAGCCAGATCGTCACATTGGCCGCTCTTCTCTCTGAAACGGTTGTACTTATCGTCTGCAAAACTATGTCCCGTGCTGCGGTATGCGGAGAAACTAAAAGCACCGTAGTAGAACACAGATGAAGCGTCTACGTTGATGTAATAGCCAGTAAGAAGTAGTACAATTCAAGTTTTACGTATCGATTATTGACTTTTTAGCTGGCTTTGGTGCCTTGGACATGAGCTAGGACCTTAAGATTCTGCATGAAAGGAGGACTAGCAGCCGAGTTGCACGGGAGAATGTGAAAAGTGTTCATATGTAGTACAAACCTGAGAAATCCGTCCGTTTTCGTCATTTGTTATCGAATCGACTTAAAGCCAGATCGTCACATTGGCCGCTCTTCTCTCTGAAACGGTTGTACTTATCGTCTTCAAAGCTATGTCTCGTGCTGCGGTATCCGGAGACACTAAAATCACCATAGTAGAACACAGATGAAGCTTCTAAGTTGATGCAATAGCCAGTAAGAAGTAGAAAAATTCAAGTTTTAGGTAACGATTATTGTCTTTTTAGCTGGCTTCGGTATCTTGGACATGAGCTAGGACCTTAAGATTCTGCATGAAAGGAGGACTAGCAGCCGAGTTGCACGTCAGAATGTGAAAAGTGTTCATATGGAGTAAAAACCTGAGAAATCCGTCCGTTTTCGTCATTTCTTATCGAATCGACTTAAAGCCAGATGGTCACATTGGCCGCTCTTCTCTCTGAAACGTTTGTACATATCGTCTGCAAAGCTATGTAACGTGCAGCGGTATGTTCAGACACTAAAATCACCATAGTAGAACACAGATGAAGCATCTAAGTTGATGTAATAGCCAGTAAGACGTAGTACAAGTCAAGTTTTAGGAATCGATTATTGACTTTTTAGCTGGCTTTGGTGCCTTGGACATGAGCTAGGACCTTAATATGCTGCATGAAAGGAGGACTAGCAGCCGAGTTGCACGGGAGAATGTGAAAAGTGTTCATATGTAGTAAAAACCTGAGAAATCCGTCCGTTTTCGTCATTTGTTATCGAATCGACTTAAAGCCAGATCGTCACATTGGCCGCTCTTCTCTCTGAAACGGTTGTACTTATCGTCTGCAAAGCTATGTCACGTGCTGCGGTATGCGGAGACACTAAAATCACCACAGTAGAACACAGATGAAGGTTCTAAGTTGATGTAATATCCAGTAAGAAGTAGTACAATTCAAGTTTTAGGTATCGATTATTGACTTTTTAGCTGGCTTTGGTGCCTTGGACATGAGCTAGGACCTTAATATGCTGCATGAAAGGAGGACTAGCAGCCGAGTTGCACGGGAGAATGTGAAAACTGTTCAAATGTAGTAAAAACATGAGAAATACGTCCGTTTTCGTCATTTGTTATCGAATCGACTTAAAGCCAGATCGTCACATTGGCCGCTCTTCTCTCTGAAACGGTTGTACTTATCGTCTGCAAAGCTATGTCGCGTGTTGCGGTATGCGGAGACACTAAAAGCACCATAGTAGAACACAGATGAAGCTTCTAAGTTGATGTAATACCCAGTAAGAAGTAGTACAATTCAAGTTTAAGATATCGATTATTGACTTTTTAGCTGGCTTTGGTGCCTTGGACATGAGCTAGGACCTTAACATTCTTCATGAAAGGAGGACTAGCAGCCGAGTTGCACGGGAGAATGTGAAAAGTGTTCATATGTAGTAAAAACCTGAGAAATCCGTCCGTTTTCGTCATTTGTTATCGAATCGACTTAAAGCCAGATCGTCACATTGGCCGCACTTCTCTCTGAAACGGTTGTACTTATCGTCTTCAAAGCTATGTCTCGTGCTGCGGTATCCGGAGACACTAAAATCACCATAGTAGAACACAGATGAAGCTTCTAAGTTGATGCAATAGCCAGTAAGAAGTAGAAAAATTCAAGTTTTAGGTAACGATTATTGTCTTTTTAGCTGGCTTCGGTATCTTGGACATGAGCTAGGACCTTAATATGCTGCATGAAAGGAGGACTAGCAGCCGAGTTGCACGGGAGAATGTGAAAACTGTTCAAATGTAGTAAAAACATGAGAAATACGTCCGTTTTCGTCATTTGTTATCGAATCGACTTAAAGCCAGATCGTCACATTGGCCGCTCTTCTCTCTGAAACGGTTGTACTTATCGTCTGCAAAGCTATGTCACGTGCTGCGGTATGCGGAGACACTAAAATCACCACAGTAGAACACAGATGAAGGTTCTAAGTTGATGTAATATCCAGTAAGAAGTAGTACAATTCAAGTTTTAGGTATCGATTATTGACTTTTTAGCTGGCTTTGGTGCCTTGGACATGAGCTAGGACCTTAATATGCTGCATGAAAGGAGGACTAGCAGCCGAGTTGCACGGGAGAATGTGAAAACTGTTCAAATGTAGTAAAAACATGAGAAATCCGTCCGTTTTCGTCATTTGTTATCGAATCGACTTAAAGCCAGGTCGTCACATTGGCCGCTCTTCTCTCTGAAACGGTTGTACTTGTCGTCTGCAAAGCTATGTCACGTGCTGCGGTATGCGGAGACACTAAAATCACCACAGTAGAACACAGATGAAGCTTCTAAGTTGATGTAATAGCCAGTAAGAAGTAGTACAATTCAAGTTTTAGGTATTGAATATTGACCTTTTTGCTGGCTTTGGTGCCTTGGACATGTGCTAGGACCTTAAGATTCTGCATGAAAGGAGGACAAGCAGCCGAGTTGCACGGGAGAATGTGAAAAGTGTTCATATGTAGTAAAAACCTGAGAAATCCGTCCGTTTTCGTCACTTGTTACCGAATCGACTTAAAGCCAGATCGTCACATTGGCCGCTCTTCTCTCTGATACGGTGGTACTTATCGTCTGCAAAGCTATGTCGCGTGTTGCCGTAGGCGGAAACAGGAAAAGCACCATAATAGAACACAGATGAAGCTTCTAAGTTGATGTAATAGCCAGTTAGATGTAGTCCAATTCAAGTTTTAGGTATCGATTATTGACTTTTTAGCTGGCTTAGGTGCCTTGGACATGAGCTGGGACTTTAAGATTCTGCATAAAAGGAGGACTAGCTGCCCAGTTGCACGGGAGAGTGTGAAAAGTGTTCATATGTAGTAAAAACCTGAGACATCCGTCCGTTTTCGTCATTTGTTATCGAATCGACTTAAAGCCAGATCGTCACATTGTCCGCTCTTGTCCCTGAAACGGTTGTACTTATCGTCTGCAAAGCTATGTCGCGTGCTGCGGTATGCTGACACACTAAAATCACCATAGTGGAACACAGATGAAGCTTCGAAGTTGATGTAATAGCCAGTAAGAAGTAGTCCAATTCAAGATTTAGGTATCGATTATTGACTTCTTAGCTGGCTTTCGTGCCTTGGACATGAGCTAGGACTATAAGATTCTGCATAAAAGGATGACTAGCAGCCCAGTTGCACGGGAGAATGTGAAAAGTGTTCATATGTAGTAAAAACCTGAGAAATCCGTCCGTTTTCGTCATTTGTTATCGAATCGACTTAAAGCCAGATCGTCACATTGGCCGCTCTTCTCTCTGAAACGGTTGTACTTATCGTCTGCAAAGCTATGTCGCGTGTTGCGGTATGCGGAGACACTAAAAGCACCATAGTAGAACACAGATGAAGCTTCTAAGTTGATGTAATACCCAGTAAGAAGTAGTACATTTCAAGTATAAGGTATCGATTATTGACTTTTTAGCTGGCTTTGGTGCCTTGGACATGAGCTAGGACCTTAACATTCTTCATGAAAGGGGGACTAGCAGCCGAGTTGCACGGGAGAATGTGAAAAGTGTTCATATGTAGTAAAAACCTTAGAAATCCGTCCGTTTTCGTCATTTGTTATCGAATCGACTTAAAGCCAGATGGTCACATTGGCCGCTCTTCTCTCTGAAACGGTTGTACTTATCGTCTGTAAAGCTATGTAACGTGCTGCGGTATGCGGAGACACTACAATCACCACAGCAGAACGCAGATGAAGCTTCTAAGTTGATGTAATATCCAGGAAGAAGTAGTACAATTCAAGTTTTAGGTATCGATTATCGACTTTTTAGCTGGCTTTGGTGCATTGGACATGAGCTAGGACCTTAAGATTCTGCATGAAAGGTGGACTAGCAGCCGAGTTCCACGGGAGAATGTGAAAAGTGTTCATATGTAGTAAAAACCTGAGAAATCCGTCCGTTTTCGTCATTTGTTATCGAATCGACTTAAAGCCAGATCGTCACATTGGCCGCACTTCTCTCTGAAACGGTTGTACTTATCGTCTTCAAAGCTATGTCTCGTGCTGCGGTATCCGGAGACACTAAAATCACCATAGTAGAACACAGATGAAGCTTCTAAGTTGATGCAATAGCCAGTAAGAAGTAGAAAAATTCAAGTTTTAGGTAACGATTATTGTCTTTTTAGCTGGCTTCGGTATCTTGGACATGAGCTAGGACCTTAAGATTCTGCATGAAAGGAGGACTAGCAGCCGAGTTGCACGTCAGAATGTGAAAAGTGTTCATATGTAGTAAAACCCTGAGAAATCCGTCCGTTTTCGTCATTTGTTATCGAATCGACTTAAAGCCAGATGGTCACATTGGCCGCTCTTCTCTCTGAAACGTTTGTACATATCGTCTGCAAAGCTATGTAACGTGCAGCGGTATGTTCAGACACTAAAATCACCATAGTAGAACACAGATGAAGCATCTAAGTTGATGTAATAGCCAGTAAGACGTAGTACAAATCAAGTTTTAGGAATCGATTATTGACTTTTTAGCTGGCTTTGGTGCCTTGGACATGAGCTAGGACTTTAAGATTCTGCATAAAAGGAGGACCAGCAGCCCAGTTGCACGGGAGAATGTGAAAAGTGTTCATATGTAGTAAAAACCTGAGAAATCCGTCCGTTTTCGTCATTTGTTATCGAATCGACTTAAAGCCAGATCGTCACATTGGCCGCTCTTCTCTCTGAAACGGTTGTACTTATCGCCTGCAAAGCTATGTCGCGTGTTGCGGTATGCGGAAACAGGAAAAGCACCATAATAGAACACAGATGAAGCTTCTAAGTTGATGTAATAGCCAGTAAGAAGTAGTCCAATTCAAGTTTTAGGTACCGATTATTGACTTTTTAGCTGGCTTAGGTGCCTTGGACATGAGCTGGGACTTTAAGATTCTGCATAAAAGGAGGACTAGCTGCCCAGTTGCACGGGAGAGTGTGAAAAGTGTTCATATGTAGTAAAAACCTGAGACATCCGTCCGTTTTCGTCATTTGTTATCGAATTGATTTAAAGCCAGATCGTCACATTTTCCGCTCTTCTCTCTGAAACGGTTGTACTTATCGTCTGCAAAGCTATGTCGCGTGCTGCGGTATGCGGAAACACTAAAAGCACCGTAGTAGAACACAGATGATGCTTCTAAGTTGATGTAATAGCCAGTAAGAAGTAGTACAATTCAAGTTTTAGGTATCGGTTATTGACTGTTTACCCTTCTTTGGTGCCTTGGACACGAGCTAGGAACTTAAGATTTTGCATGAAGGAGGACTAACAGCCGAGTTGCACGGGAGAATGTGAAAAGTGTTCATATGTAGTAAAACCTGAGAAATACGTCCGTTTTCGTCATTTGTTATCGAATCGACTTAAAGCCAGATCGTCACATTGTCCGCTCTTGTCCCTGAAACGGTTGTACTTATCGTCTGCAAAGCTATGTCGCGTGCTGCGGTATGCTGACACACTAAAATCACCATAGTAGAACTCAGATGAAGCTTCGAAGTTGATGTAATAGCCAGTAAGAAGTAGTCCAATTCAAGATTTAGGTATCGATTATTGACTTCTTAGCTGGCTTTCGTGCCTTGGACATGAGCTAGGACTATAAGATTCTGCATAAAAGGATGACTAGCAGCCCAGTTGCACGGGAGAATGTGAAAAGTGTTCATATGTAGTAAAAACCTGAGAAATCCGTCCGTTTTCGTCATTTGTTATCGAATCGACTTAAAGCCAGATGGTCACATTGGCCGCTCTTCTCTCTGAAACGGTTGTACTTATCGTCTGCAAAGCTATGTCGCGTGTTGCGGTATGCGGAGACACTAAAAGCACCATAGTAGAACACAGATGAAGCTTCTAAGTTGATGTAATACCCAGTAAGAAGTAGTACATTTCAAGTTTAAGGTATCGATTATTGACTTTTTAGCTGGCTTTGGTGCCTTGGACATGAGCTAGGACCTTAACATTCTTCATGAAAGGAGGACTAGCAGCCGAGTTGCACGGGAGAATGTGAAAAGTGTTCATATGTAGTAAAAACCTTAGAAATCCGTCCGTTTTCGTCATTTGTTATCGAATCGACTTAAAGCCAGATCGTCACATTGGCCGCTCTTCTCTCTGAAACGGTTGTACTTATCGTCTGCAAAGCTATGTCACGTGCTGCGCTATGCGGAGACACTAAAATCACCACAGCAGAACACAGATGAAGCTTCTAAGTTGATGTAATATCCAGGAAGAAGTAGTACAATTCAAGTTTTAGGTATCGATTATCGACTTTTTAGCTGGCTTTGGTGCATTGGACATGAGCTAGGACTTTAAGATTCTGCATGAAAGGTGGACTAGCAGCCGAGTTCCACGGGAGAATGTGAAAAGTGTTCATATGTAGTAAAAACCTGAGAAATCCGTCCGTTTTCGTCATTTGTTATCGAATCGACTTAAAGCCAGA
Source organism: Schistocerca gregaria (assembly GCF_023897955.1). NCBI lineage: Eukaryota > Metazoa > Arthropoda > Insecta > Orthoptera > Acrididae > Schistocerca > Schistocerca gregaria. The sequence continues at coordinate 2,444,296 of NW_026061741.1, forward strand.
TCGTCACATTGGCCGCTCTTCTCTCTGAAACGGTTGTACTTATCGTCTGCAAAACTATGTCCCGTGCTGCGGTATGCGGAGAAACTAAAAGCACCGTAGTAGAACACAGATGAAGCGTCTACGTTGATGTAATAGCCAGTAAGAAGTAGTACAATTCAAGTTTTACGTATCGATTATTGACTTTTTAGCTGGCTTTGGTGCCTTGGACATGAGCTAGGACCTTAAGATTCTGCATGAAAGGAGGACTAGCAGAAGAGTTGCACGGGAGAATGTGAAAAGTGTTCATATGTAGTACAAACCTGAGAAATCCGTCCGTTTTCGTCATTTGTTATCGAATCGACTTAAAGCCAGATCGTCACATTGGCCGCTCTTCTCTCTGAAACGGTTGTACTTATCGTCTTCAAAGCTATGTCTCGTGCTGCGGTATCCGGAGACACTAAAATCACCATAGTAGAACACAGATGAAGCTTCTAAGTTGATGCAATAGCCAGTAAGAAGTAGAAAAATTCAAGTTTTAGGTAACGATTATTGTCTTTTTAGCTGGCTTCGGTATCTTGGACATGAGCTAGGACCTTAAGATTCTGCATGAAAGGAGGACTAGCAGCCGAGTTGCACATCAGAATGTGAAAAGTGTTCATATGTAGTAAAAACCTGAGAAATCCGTCCGTTTTCGTCATTTGTTATCGAATCGACTTAAAGCCAGATGGTCACATTGGCCGCTCTTCTCTCTGAAACGTTTGTACATATCGTCTGCAAAGCTATGTAACGTGCAGCGGTATGTTCAGACACTAAAATCACCATAGTAGAACACAGATGAAGCATCTAAGTTGATGTAATAGCCAGTAAGACGTAGTACAAGTCAAGTTTTAGGAATCGATTATTGACTTTTTAGCTGGCTTTGGTGCCTTGGACATGAGCTAGGACTTTAAGATTCTGCATAAAAGGAGGACCAGCAGCCCAGTTGCACGGGAGAATGTGAAAAGTGTTCATATGTAGTAAAAACCTGAGAAATCCGTCCGTTTTCGTCATTTGTTATCGAATCGACTTAAAGCCAGATCGTCACATTGGCCGCTCTTCTCTCTGAAACGGTTGTACTTATAGTCTGCAAAGCTATGTCACGTGCTGCGGTATGCGGAGACACTAAAATCACCACAGCAGAACACAGATGAAGCTTCTAAGTTGATGTAATATCCAGGAAGAAGTAGTACAATTCAAGTTTTAGGTATCGATTATCGACTTTTTAGCTGGCTTTGGTGCATTGGACATGAGCTAGGACCTTAAGATTCTGCATGAAAGGTGGACTAGCAGCCGAGTTCCACGGGAGAATGTGAAAAGTGTTCATATGTAGTAAAAACCTGAGAAATCCGTCCGTTTTCGTCATTTGTTATCGAATCGACTTAAAGCCAGATCGTCACATTGGCCGCTCTTCTCTCTGAAACGGTTGTACTTATCGTCTGCAAAACTATGTCCCGTGCTGCGGTATGCGGAGAAACTAAAAGCACCGTAGTAGAACACAGATGAAGCGTCTAAGTTGATGTAATAGCCAGTAAGAAGTAGTACAATTCAAGTTTTACGTATCGATTATTGACTTTTTAGCTGGCTTTGGTGTCTTGGACATGATCTAGGACCTTAAGATTCTGCATGAAAGGAGGACTAGCAGCCGAGTTGCACGGGAGAATGTGAAAAGTGTTCATATGTAGTACAAACCTGAGAAATCCGTCCGTTTTCGTCATTTGTTATCGAATCGACTTAAAGCCAGATCGTCACATTGGCCGCTCTTCTCCTTGAAACGGTTGTACTTATCGTCTTCAAAGCTATGTCTCGTGCTGCGGTATCCGGAGACACTAAAATCACCATAGTAGAACACAGATGAAGCTTCTAAGTTGATGCAATAGCCAGTAAGAAGTAGTAAAATTCAAGTTTTAGGTAACGATTATTGTCTTTTTAGCTGGCTTCGGTATCTTGGACATGAGCTAGGACCTTAAGATTCTGCATAAAAGGAGGACTAGCAGCCGAGTTGCATGTCAGAATGTGAAAAGTGTTCATATGTAGTAAAAACCTGAGAAATCCGTCCGTTTTCGTCATTTGTTATCGAATCGACTTAAAGCCAGATGGTCACATTGGCCGCTCTTCTCTCTGAAACGTTTGTACATATCGTCTGCAAAGCTATGTAACGTGCAGCGGTATGTTCAGACACTAAAATCACCATAGTAGAACACAGATGAAGCATCTAAGTTGATGTAATAGCCAGTAAGACGTAGTACAAATCAAGTTTTAGGAATCGAAAATTGACTTTTTAGCTGGCTTTGGTGCCTTGGACATGAGCTAGGACTTTAAGATTCTGCATAAAAGGAGGACCAGCAGCCCAGTTGAACGGGAGAATGTGAAAAGTGTTCATATGTAGTAATAACCTGAGAAATCCGTCCGTTTTCGTCATTTGCTATCGAATCGACTTAAAGCCAGATCGTCACATTGGCCGCTCTTCTCTCTGAAACGGTTGTACTTATCGTCTGCAAAGCTATGTCGCGTGTTGCGGTATGCGGAAACAGGAAAAGCACCATAATAGAACACAGATGAAGCTTCTAAGTTGATGTAATAGCCAGTAAGAAGTAGTCCAATTCAAGTTTTAGGTATCGATTATTGACTTTTTAGCTGGCATAGGTGCCTTGGACATGAGCTGGGACTTTAAGATTCTGCATAAAATGAGGACTAGCTGCCCAGTTGCACGGGAGAGTGTGAAAAGTGTTCATATGTAGTAAAAACCTGAGACATCCGTCCGTTTTCGTCATTTGTTATCGAATTGACTTAAAGCCAGATCGTCACATTTTCCGCTCTTCTCTCTGAAACGGTTGTACTTATCGTCTGCAAAGCTATGTCGCGTGCTGCGGTATGCGGAAACACTAAAAGCACCATAGTAGAACACAGATGATGCTTCTAAGTTGATGTAATAGCCAGTAAGAAGTAGTACAATTCAAGTTTTAGGTATCGGTTATTGACTGTTTACCCTTCTTTGGTGCCTTGGACACGAGCTAGGAACTTAAGATTTTGCATGAAGGAGGACTAACAGCCGAGTTGCACGGGAGAATGTGAAAAGTGTTCATATGTAGTAAAAACCTGAGAAATCCGTCCGTTTTCGTCATTTGTTATCGAATCGACTTAAAGCCAGATCGTCACTTGGCCGCTCTTCTCTCTGAAACGGTTGTACTTATCGTCTGCAAAGCTATGTCACGTGCTGCGGTATGCGGAGACACTAAAATCACCACAGCAGAACACAGATGAAGCTTCTAAGTTGATGTAATATCCAGGAAGAAGTAGTACAATTCAAGTTTTAGGTATCGATTATCGACTTTTTAGCTGGCTTTGGTGCATTGGACATGAGCTAGGACCTTAAGATTCTGCATGAAAGGTGGACTAGCAGCCGAGTTCCACGGGATAATGTGAAAAGTGTTCATATGTAGTAAAAACCTGAGAAATCCGTCCGTTTTCGTCATTTGTTATCGAATCGACTTAAAGCCAGATCGTCACATTGGCAGCTCTTCTCTCTGAAACGGTTGTACTTATCGTCTGCAAAACTATGTCCCGTGCTGCGGTATGCGGAGAAACTAAAAGCACCGTAGTAGAACACAGATGAAGCGTCTAAGTTGATGTAATAGCCAGTAAGAAGTAGTACAATTCAAGTTTTACGTATCGATTATTGACTTTTTAGCTGGCTTTGGTGTCTTGGACATGAGCTAGGACCTTAATATTCTGCATGAAAGGAGGACTAGCAGCCGAGTTGCACGGGAGAATGTGAAAAGTGTTCATATGTAGTACAAACCTGAGAAATCCGTCCGTTTTCGTCATTTGTTATCGAATCGACTTAAAGCCAGATCGTCACATTGGCCGCTCTTCTCCTTGAAACGGTTGTACTTATCGTCTTCAAAGCTATGTCTCGTGCTGCGGTATCCGGAGACACTAAAATCACCATAGTAGAACACAGATGAAGCTTCTAAGTTGATGCAATAGCCAGTAAGAAGTAGTGAAATTCAAGTTTTAGGTAACGATTATTGCTTCGGTATCTTGGACATGAGCTAGGACCTTAAGATTCTGCATGAAAGGAGGACTAGCAGCCGAGTTGCACGTCAGAATGTGAAAAGTGTTCATATGTAGTAAAAACCTGAGAAATCCGTCCGTTTTCGTCATTTGTTATCGAATCGACTTAAAGCCAGATGGTCACATTGGCCGCTCTTCTCTCTGAAACGTTTGTACATATCGTCTGCAAAGCTATGTAACGTGCAGCGGTATGTTCAGACACTAAAATCACCATAGTAGAACACAGATGAAGCATCTAAGTTGATGTAATAGCCAGTAAGACGTAGTACAAATCAAGTTTTAGGAATCGATTATTGACTTTTTAGCTGGCTTTGGTGCCTTGGACATGAGCTAGGACTTTAAGATTCTGCATAAAAGGAGGACCAGCAGCCCAGTTGCACGGGAGAATGTGAAAAGTGTTCATATGTAGTAAAAACCTGAGAAATCCGTCCGTTTTCGTCATTTGCTATCGAATCGACTTAAAGCCAGATCGTCACATTGGCCGCTCTTCTCTCTGAAACGGTTGTACTTATCGTCTGCAAAGCTATGTCGCGTGTTGCGGTATGCGGAAACAGGAAAAGCACCATAATAGAACACAGATGAAGCTTCTAAGTTGATGTAATAGCCAGTAAGAAGTAGTCCAATTCAAGTTTTAGGTATCGATTATTGACTTTTTAGCTGGCTTAGGTGCCTTGGACATGAGCTGGGACTTTAAGATTCTGCATAAAAGGAGGACTAGCTGCCCAGTTGCACGGGAGAGTGTGAAAAGTGTTCATATGTAGTAAAAACCTGAGACATCCGTCCGTTTTCGTCATTTGTTATCGAATTGACTTAAAGCCAGATCGTCACATTGGCCGCTCTTATCTCTGAAACGGTTGTACTTATCGTCTGCAAACCTATGTCGCGTGTTGCGGTATGCGGAAACAGGAAAAGCACCATAATAGAACACAGATGAAGCTTCTAAGTTGATGTAATAGCCAGTAAGAAGTAGTCCAATTCAAGTTTTAGGTACCGATTATTGACTTTTTAGCTGGCTTAGGTGCCTTGGACATGAGCTGGGACTTTAAGATTCTGCATAAAAGGAGGACTAGCTGCCCAGTTGCACGGGAGAGTGTGAAAAGTGTTCATATGTAGTAAAAACCTGAGACATCCGTCCGTTTTCGTCATTTGTTATCGAATTGACTTAAAGCCAGATCGTCACATTTTCCGCTCTTCTCTCTGAAACGGTTGTACTTATCGTCTGCAAAGCTATGTCGCGTGCTGCGGTATGCGGAAACACTAAAAGCACCATAGTAGAACACAGATGATGCTTCTAAGTTGATGTAATAGCCAGTAAGAAGTAGTACAATTCAAGTTTTAGGTATCGGTTATTGACTGTTTACCCTTCTTTGGTGCCTTGGACACGAGCTAGGAACTTAAGATTTTGCATGAAGGAGGACTAACAGCCGAGTTGCACGGGAGAATGTGAAAAGTGTTCATATGTAGTAAAACCTGAGAAATACGTCCGTTTTCGTCATTTGTTATCGAATCGACTTAAAGCCAGATCGTCACATTGTCCGCTCTTGTCCCTGAAACGGTTGTACTTATCGTCTGCAAAGCTATGTCGCGTGCTGCGGTATGCTGACACACTAAAATCACCATAGTAGAACACAGATGAAGCTTCGAAGTTGATGTAATAGCCAGTAAGAAGTAGTCCAATTCAAGATTTAGGTATCGATTATTGACTTCTTAGCTGGCTTTCGTGCCTTGGACATGAGCTAGGACTATAAGATTCTGCATAAAAGGATGACTAGCAGCCCAGTTGCACGGGAGAATGTGAAAAGTGTTCATATGTAGTAAAAACCTGAGAAATCCGTCCGTTTTCGTCATTTGTTATCGAATCGACTTAAAGCCAGATCGTCACATTGGCCGCTCTTCTCTCTGAAACGGTTGTACTTATCGTCTGCAAAGCTATGTCGCGTGTTGCGGTATGCGGAGACACTAAAAGCACCATAGTAGAACACAGATGAAGCTTCTAAGTTGATGTAATACCCAGTAAGAAGTAGTACATTTCAAGTTTAAGGTATCGATTATTGACTTTTTAGCTGGCTTTGGTGCCTTGGACATGAGCTAGGACCTTAACATTCTTCATGAAAGGAGGACTAGCAGCCGAGTTGCACGGGAGAATGTGAAAAGTGTTCATATGTAGTAAAAACCTTAGAAATCCGTCCGTTTTCGTCATTTGTTATCGAATCGACTTAAAGCCAGATCGTCACATTGGCCGCTCTTCTCTCTGAAACGGTTGTACTTATCGTCTGCAAAGCTATGTCACGTGCTGCGCTATGCGGAGACACTAAAATCACCACAGCAGAACACAGATGAAGCTTCTAAGTTGATGTAATATCCAGGAAGTAGTAGTACAATTCAAGTTTTAGGTATCGATTATCGACTTTTTAGCTGGCTTTGGTGCATTGGACATGAGCTAGGACTTTAAGATTCTGCATGAAAGGTGGACTAGCAGCCGAGTTCCACGGGAGAATGTGAAAAGTGTTCATATGTAGTAAAAACCTGAGAAATCCGTCCGTTTTCGTCATTTGTTATCGAATCGACTTAAAGCCAGATCGTCACATTGGCCGCTCTTCTCTCTGAAACGGTTGTACTTATCGTCTGCAAAACTATGTCCCGTGCTGCGGTATGCGGAGAAACTAAAAGCACCGTAGTAGAACACAGATGAAGCGTCTAAGTTGATGTAATAGCCAGTAAGAAGTAGTACAACTCAAGTTTTACGTATCGATTATTGACTTTTTAGCTGGCTTTGGTGCCTTGGACATGAGCTAGGACCTTAAGATTCTGCATGAAAGGAGGACTAGCAGCCGAGTTGCACGGGAGAATGTGAAAAGTGTTCATATGTAGTACAAACCTGAGAAATCCGTCCGTTTTCGTCATTTGTTATCGAATCGACTTAAAGCCAGATCGTCACATTGGCCGCTCTTCTCCTTGAAACGGTTGTACTTATCGTCTTCAAAGCTATGTCTCGTGCTGCGGTATCCGGAGACACTAAAATCACCATAGTAGAACACAGATGAAGCTTCTAAGTTGATGCAATAGCCAGTAAGAAGTAGTGAAATTCAAGTTTTAGGTAACGATTCTTGCTTCGGTATCTTGGACATGAGCTAGGACCTTAAGATTCTGCATGAAAGGAGGACTAGCAGCCGAGTTGCACGTCAGAATGTGAAAAGTGTTCATATGTAGTAAAAACCTGAGAAATCCGTCCGTTTTCGTCATTTGTTATCGAATCGACTTAAAGCCAGATGGTCACATTGGCCGCTCTTCTCTCTGAAACGTTTGTACATATCGTCTGCAAAGCTATGTAACGTGCAGCGGTATGTTCAGACACTAAAATCACCATAGTAGAACACAGATGAAGCATCTAAGTTGATGTAATAGCCAGTAAGACGTAGTACAAATCAAGTTTTAGGAATCGATTATTGACTTTTTAGCTGGCTTTGGTGCCTTGGACATGAGCTAGGACTTTAAGATTCTGCATAAAAGGAGGACCAGCAGCCCAGTTGCACGGGAGAATGTGAAAAGTGTTCATATGTAGTAAAAACCTGAGAAATCCGTCCGTTTTCGTCATTTGCTATCGAATCGACTTAAAGCCAGATCGTCACATTGGCCGCTCTTCTCTCTGAAACGGTTGTACTTATCGTCTGCAAAGCTATGTCGCGTGTTGCGGTATGCGGAAACAGGAAAAGCACCATAATAGAACACAGATGAAGCTTCTAAGTTGATGTAATAGCCAGTAAGAAGTAGTCCAATTCAAGTTTTAGGTATCGATTATTGACTTTTTAGCTGGCTTAGGTGCCTTGGACATGAGCTGGGACTTTAAGATTCTGCATAAAAGGAGGACTAGCTGCCCAGTTGCACGGGAGAGTGTGAAAAGTGTTCATATGTAGTAAAAACCTGAGACATCCGTCCGTTTTCGTCATTTGTTATCGAATTGACTTAAAGCCAGATCGTCACATTGGCCGCTCTTATCTCTGAAACGGTTGTACTTATCGTCTGCAAACCTATGTCGCGTGTTGCGGTATGCGGAAACAGGAAAAGCACCATAATAGAACACAGATGAAGCTTCTAAGTTGATGTAATAGCCAGTAAGAAGTAGTCCAATTCAAGTTTTAGGTACCGATTATTGACTTTTTAGCTGGCTTAGGTGCCTTGGACATGAGCTGGGACTTTAAGATTCTGCATAAAAGGAGGACTAGCTGCCCAGTTGCACGGGAGAGTGTGAAAAGTGTTCATATGTAGTAAAAACCTGAGACATCCGTCCGTTTTCGTCATTTGTTATCGAATTGACTTAAAGCCAGATCGTCACATTTTCCGCTCTTCTCTCTGAAACGGTTGTACTTATCGTCTGCAAAGCTATGTCGCGTGCTGCGGTATGCGGAAACACTAAAAGCACCATAGTAGAACACAGATGATGCTTCTAAGTTGATGTAATAGCCAGTAAGAAGTAGTACAATTCAAGTTTTAGGTATCGGTTATTGACTGTTTACCCTTCTTTGGTGCCTTGGACACGAGCTAGGAACTTAAGATTTTGCATGAAGGAGGACTAACAGCCGAGTTGCACGGGAGAATGTGAAAAGTGTTCATATGTAGTAAAACCTGAGAAATACGTCCGTTTTCGTCATTTGTTATCGAATCGACTTAAAGCCAGATCGTCACATTGTCCGCTCTTGTCCCTGAAACGGTTGTACTTATCGTCTGCAAAGCTATGTCGCGTGCTGCGGTATGCTGACACACTAAAATCACCATAGTAGAACACAGATGAAGCTTCGAAGTTGATGTAATAGCCAGTAAGAAGTAGTCCAATTCAAGATTTAGGTATCGATTATTGACTTCTTAGCTGGCTTTCGTGCCTTGGACATGAGCTAGGACTATAAGATTCTGCATAAAAGGATGACAAGCAGCCCAGTTGCACGGGAGAATGTGAAAAGTGTTCATATGTAGTAAAAACCTGAGAAATCCGTCCGTTTTCGTCATTTGTTATCGAATCGACTTAAAGCCAGATCGTCACATTGGCCGCTCTTCTCTCTGAAACGGTTGTACTTATCGTCTGCAAAGCTATGTCGCGTGTTGCGGTATGCGGAGACACTAAAAGCACCATAGTAGAACACAGATGAAGCTTCTAAGTTGATGTAATACCCAGTAAGAAGTAGTACATTTCAAGTTTAAGGTATCGATTATTGACTTTTTAGCTGGCTTTGGTGCCTTGGACATGAGCTAGGACCTTAACATTCTTCATGAAAGGAGGACTAGCAGCCGAGTTGCACGGGAGAATGTGAAAAGTGTTCATATGTAGTAAAAACCTTAGAAATCCGTCCGTTTTCGTCATTTGTTATCGAATCGACTTAAAGCCAGATCGTCACATTGGCCGCTCTTCTCTCTGAAACGGTTGTACTTATCGTCTGCAAAGCTATGTCACGTGCTGCGCTATGCGGAGACACTAAAATCACCACAGCAGAACACAGATGAAGCTTCTAAGTTGATGTAATATCCAGGAAGTAGTAGTACAATTCAAGTTTTAGGTATCGATTATCGACTTTTTAGCTGGCTTTGGTGCATTGGACATGAGCTAGGACTTTAAGATTCTGCATGAAAGGTGGACTAGCAGCCGAGTTCCACGGGAGAATGTGAAAAGTGTTCATATGTAGTAAAAACCTGAGAAATCCGTCCGTTTTCGTCATTTGTTATCGAATCGACTTAAAGCCAGATCGTCACATTGGCCGCTCTTCTCTCTGAAACGGTTGTACTTATCGTCTGCAAAGCTATGTCACGTGCTGCGGTATGCGGAGACACTAAAATCACCACAGCAGAACACAGATGAAGCTTCTAAGTTGATGTAATATCCAGGAAGAAGTAGTACAATTCAAGTTTTAGGTATCGATTATCGACTTTTTAGCTGGCTTTGGTGCATTGGACATGAGCTAGGACCTTAAGATTCTGCATGAAAGGTGGACTAGCAGCCGAGTTCCACGGGAGAATGTGAAAAGTGTTCATATGTAGTAAAAACCTGAGAAATCCGTCCGTTTTCGTCATTTGTTATCGAATCGACTTAAAGCCAGATCGTCACATTGGCCGCTCTTCTCTCTGAAACGGTTGTACTTATCGTCTGCAAAACTATGTCCCGTGCTGCGGTATGCGGAGAAACTAAAAGCACCGTAGTAGAACACAGATGAAGCGTCTAAGTTGATGTAATAGCCAGTAAGAAGTAGTACAATTCAAGTTTTACGTATCGATTATTGACTTTTTAGCTGGCTTTGGTGTCTTGGACATGAGCTAGGACCTTAAGATTCTGCATGAAAGGAGGACTAGCAGCCGAGTTGCACGGGAGAATGTGAAAAGTGTTCATATGTAGTACAAACCTGAGAAATCCGTCCGTTTTCGTCATTTGTTATCGAATCGACTTAAAGCCAGATCGTCACATTGGCCGCTCTTCTCCTTGAAACGGTTGTACTTATCGTCTTCAAAGCTATGTCTCGTGCTGCGGTATCCGGAGACACTAAAATCACCATAGTAGAACACAGATGAAGCTTCTAAGTTGATGCAATAGCCAGTAAGAAGTAGTAAAATTCAAGTTTTAGGTAACGATTATTGTCTTTTTAGCTGGCTTCGGTATCTTGGACATGAGCTAGGACCTTAAGATTCTGCATAAAAGGAGGACTAGCAGCCGAGTTGCACGTCAGAATGTGAAAAGTGTTCATATGTAGTAAAAACCTGAGAAATCCGTCCGTTTTCGTCATTTGTTATCGAATCGACTTAAAGCCAGATGGTCACATTGGCCGCTCTTCTCTCTGAAACGTTTGTACATATCGTCTGCAAAGCTATGTAACGTGCAGCGGTATGTTCAGACACTAAAATCACCATAGTAGAACACAGATGAAGCATCTAAGTTGATGTAATAGCCAGTAAGACGTAGTCCAATTCAAGTTTTAGGTATCGATTATTGACTTTTTAGCTGGCATAGGTGCCTTGGACATGAGCTGGGACTTTAAGATTCTGCATAAAAGGAGGACTAGCTGCCCAGTTGCACGGGAGAGTGTGAAAAGTGTTCATATGTAGTAAAAACCTGAGACATCCGTCCGTTTTCGTCATTTGTTATCGAATTGACTTAAAGCCAGATCGTCACATTTTCCGCTCTTCTCTCTGAAACGGTTGTACTTATCGTCTGCAAAGCTATGTCGCGTGCTGCGGTATGCGGAAACACTAAAAGCACCATAGTAGAACACAGATGATGCTTCTAAGTTGATGTAATAGCCAGTAAGAAGTAGTACAATTCAAGTTTTAGGTATCGGTTATTGACTGTTTACCCTTCTTTGGTGCCTTGGACACGAGCTAGGAACTTAAGATTTTGCATGAAGGAGGACTAACAGCCGAGTTGCACGGGAGAATGTGAAAAGTGTTCATATGTAGTAAAAACCTGAGAAATCCGTCCGTTTTCGTCATTTGTTATCGAATCGACTTAAAGCCAGATCGTCACATTGGCCGCTCTTCTCTCTGAAACGGTTGTACTTATCGTCTGCAAAGCTATGTCACGTGCTGCGGTATGCGGAGACACTAAAATCACCACAGCAGAACACAGATGAAGCTTCTAAGTTGATGTAATATCCAGGAAGAAGTAGTACAATTCAAGTTTTAGGTGTCGATTATCGACTTTTTAGCTGGCTTTGGTGCATTGGACATGAGCTAGGACCTTAAGATTCTGCGTGAAAGGTGGACTAGCAGCCGAGTTCCACGGGATAATGTGAAAAGTGTTCATATGTAGTAAAAACCTGAGAAATCCGTCCGTTTTCGTCATTTGTTATCGAATCGACTTAAAGCCAGATCGTCACATTGGCCGCTCTTCTCTCTGAAACGGTTGTACTTATCGTCTGCAAAACTATGTCCCGTGCTGCGGTATGCGGAGAAACTAAAAGCACCGTAGTAGAACACAGATGAAGCGTCTAAGTTGATGTAATAGCCAGTAAGAAGTAGTACAATTCAAGTTTTACGTATCGATTATTGACTTTTTAGCTGGCTTTGGTGTCTTGGACATGAGCTAGGACCTTAATATTCTGCATGAAAGGAGGACTAGCAGCCGAGTTGCACGGGAGAATGTGAAAAGTGTTCATATGTAGTACAAACCTGAGAAATCCGTCCGTTTTCGTCATTTGTTATCGAATCGACTTAAAGCCAGATCGTCACATTGGCCGCTCTTCTCCTTGAAACGGTTGTACTTATCGTCTTCAAAGCTATGTCTCGTGCTGCGGTATCCGGAGACACTAAAATCACCATAGTAGAACACAGATGAAGCTTCTAAGTTGATGCAATAGCCAGTAAGAAGTAGTAAAATTCAAGTTTTAGGTAACGATTATTGTCTTTTTAGCTGGCTTCGGTATCTTGGACATGAGCTAGGACCTTAAGATTCTGCATGAAAGGAGGACTAGCAGCCGAGTTGCACGTCAGAATGTGAAAAGTGTTCATATGTAGTAAAAACCTGAGAAATCCGTCCGTTTTCGTCATTTGTTATCGAATCGACTTAAAGCCAGATGGTCACATTGGCCGCTCTTCTCTCTGAAACGTTTGTACATATCGTCTGCAAAGCTATGTAAAGTGCAGCGGTATGTTCAGACACTAAAATCACCATAGTAGAACACAGATGAAGCATCTAAGTTGATGTAATAGCCAGTAAGACGTAGTACAAATCAAGTTTTAGGAATCGATTATTGACTTTTTAGCTGGCTTTGGTGCCTTGGACATGAGCTAGGACTTTAAGATTCTGCATAAAAGGAGGACCAGCAGCCCAGTTGCACGGGAGAATGTGAAAAGTGTTCATATGTAGTAAAAACCTGAGAAATCCGTCCGTTTTCGTCATTTGCTATCGAATCGACTTAAAGCCAGATCGTCACATTGGCCGCTCTTCTCTCTGAAACGGTTGTACTTATCGTCTGCAAAGCTATGTCGCGTGTTGCGGTATGCGGAAACAGGAAAAGCACCATAATAGAACACAGATGAAGCTTCTAAGTTGATGTAATAGCCAGTAAGAAGTAGTCCAATTCAAGTTTTAGGTATCGATTATTGACTTTTTAGCTGGCATAGGTGCCTTGGACATGAGCTGGGACTTTAAGATTCTGCATAAAAGGAGGACTAGCTGCCCAGTTGCACGGGAGAGTGTGAAAAGTGTTCATATGTAGTAAAAACCTGAGACATCCGTCCGTTTTCGTCATTTGTTATCGAATTGACTTAAAAACAGATCGTCACATTTTCCGCTCTTCTCTCTGAAACGGTTGTACTTATCGTCTGCAAAGCTATGTCGCGTGCTGCGGTATGCGGAAACACTAAAAGCACCATAGTAGAACACAGATGATGCTTCTAAGTTGATGTAATAGCCAGTAAGAAGTAGTACAATTCAAGTTTTAGGTATCGGTTATTGACTGTTTACCCTTCTTTGGTGCCTTGGACACGAGCTAGGAACTTAAGATTTTGCATGAAGGAGGACTAACAGCCGAGTTGCACGGGAGAATGTGAAAAGTGTTCATATGTAGTAAAACCTGAGAAATACGTCCGTTTTCGTCATTTGTTATCGAATCGACTTAAAGCCAGATCGTCACATTGTCCGCTCTTGTCCCTGAAACGGTTGTACTTATCGTCTGCAAAGCTATGTCGCGTGCTGCGGTATGCTGACACACTAAAATCACCATAGTAGAACACAGATGAAGCTTCGAAGTTGATGTAATAGCCAGTAAGAAGTAGTCCAATTCAAGATTTAGGTATCGATTATTGACTTCTTAGCTGGCTTTCGTGCCTTGGACATGAGCTAGGACTATAAGATTCTGCATAAAAGGATGACTAGCAGCCCAGTTGCACGGGAGAATGTGAAAAGTGTTCATATGTAGTAAAAACCTGAGAAATCCGTCCGTTTTCGTCATTTGTTATCGAATCGACTTAAAGCCAGATCGTCACATTGGCCGCTCTTCTCTCTGAAACGGTTGTACTTATCGTCTGCAAAGCTATGTCACGTGTTGCGGTATGCGGAGACACTAAAAGCACCATAGTAGAACACAGATGAAGCTTCTAAGTTGATGTAATACCCAGTAAGAAGTAGTACATTTCAAGTTTAAGGTATCGATTATTGACTTTTTAGCTGGCTTTGGTGCCTTGGACATGAGCTAGGACCTTAACATTCTTCATGAAAGGAGGACTAGCAGCCGAGTTGCACGGGAGAATGTGAAAAGTGTTCATATGTAGTAAAAACCTTAGAAATCCGTCCGTTTTCGTCATTTGTTATCGAATCGACTTAAAGCCAGATCGTCACATTGGCCGCTCTTCTCTCTGAAACGGTTGTACTTATCGTCTGCAAAGCTATGTCACGTGCTGCGGTATGCGGAGACACTAAAATCACCACAGCAGAACACAGATGAAGCTTCTAAGTTGATGTAATATCCAGGATGAAGTAGTACAATTCAAGTTTTAGGTATCGATTATCGACTTTTTAGCTGGCTTTGGTGCATTGGACATGAGCTAGGACTTTAAGATTCTGCATGAAAGGTGGACTAGCAGCCGAGTTCCACGGGAGAATGTGAAAAGTGTTCATATGTAGTAAAACCTGAGAAATACGTCCGTTTTCGTCATTTGTTATCGAATCGACTTAAAGCCAGATCGTCACATTGTCCGCTCTTGTCCCTGAAACGGTTGTACTTATCGTCTGCAAAGCTATGTCGCGTGCTGCGGTATGCTGACACACTAAAATCACCATAGTAGAACACAGATGAAGCTTCGAAGTTGATGTAATAGCCAGTAAGAAGTAGTCCAATTCAAGATTTAGGTATCGATTATTGACTTCTTAGCTGGCTTTCGTGCCTTGGACATGAGCTAGGACTATAAGATTCTGCATAAAAGGATGACTAGCAGCCCAGTTGCACGGGAGAATGTGAAAAGTGTTCATATGTAGTAAAAACCTGAGAAATCCGTCCGTTTTCGTCATTTGTTATCGAATCGACTTAAAGCCAGATCGTCACATTGGCCGCTCTTCTCTCTGAAACGGTAGTACTTATCGTCTGCAAAACTATGTCCCGTGCTGCGGTATGCGGAGAAACTAAAAGCACCGTAGTAGAACACAGATGAAGCGTCTAAGTTGATGTAATAGCCAGTAAGAAGTAGTACAATTCAAGTTTTACGTATCGATTATTGACTTTTTAGCTGGCTTTGGTGCCTTGGACATGAGCTAGGACCTTAAGATTCTGCATGAAAGGAGGACTAGCAGCCGAGTTGCACGGGAGAATGTGAAAAGTGTTCATATGTAGTACAAACCTGAGAAATCCGTCCGTTTTCGTCATTTGTTATCGAATCGACTTAAAGCCAGATCGTCACATTGGCCGCTCTTCTCTCTGAAACGGTTGTACTTATCGTCTTCAAAGCTATGTCTCGTGCTGCGGTATCCGGAGACACTAAAATCACCATAGTAGAACACAGATGAAGCTTCTAAGTTGATGCAATAGCCAGTAAGAAGTAGAAAAATTCAAGTTTTAGGTAACGATTATTGTCTTTTTAGCTGGCTTCGGTATCTTGGACATGAGCTAGGACCTTAAGATTCTGCATGAAATGAGTACTAGCAGCCGAGTTACACGTCAGAATGTGAAAAGTGTTCATATGTAGTAAAAACCTGAGAAATCCGTCCGTTTTCGTCATTTGTTATCGAATCGACTTAAAGCCAGATGGTCACATTGGCCGCTCTTCTCTCTGAAACGTTTGTACATATCGTCTGCAAAGCTATGTAACGTGCAGCGGTATGTTCAGACACTAAAATCACCATAGTAGAACACAGAAGAAGCATCTAAGTTGATGTAATAGCCAGTAAGACGTAGTACAAATCAATTTTTAGGAATCGATTATTGACTTTTTAGCTGGCTTTGGTGCCTTGGACATGAGCTAGGACTTTAAGATTCTGCATAAAAGGAGGACCAGCAGCCCAGTTGCACGGGAGAATGTGAAAAGTGTTCATATGTGGTAAAAACCTGAGAAATCCGTCCGTTTTCGTCATTTGTTATCGAATCGACTTAAAGCCAGATCGTCACATTGTCCGCTCTTCTCTCTGAAACGGTTGTACTTATCGTCTTCAAAGCTATGTCTCGTGCTGCGGTATCCGGAGACACTAAAATCACCATAGTAGAACACAGATGAAACTTCTAACTTGATGCAATAGCCAGTAAGAAGTAGAACAATTCAAGTTTTAGGTAACGATTATTGTCTTTTTAGATGGCTTCGGTATCTTGGACATGAGCTAGGACCTTAAGATTCTGCATGAAAGGAGGACTAGCAGCCGAGTTGCACGTCAGAATGTGAAAAGTGTTCATATGTAGTAAAAACCTGAGAAACCCGTCCGTTTTCGTCATTTGTTATCGAATCGACTTAAAGCCAGATGGTCACATTGGCCGCTCTTCTCTCTGAAACGTTTGTACATATCGTCTGCAAAGCTATGTAGCGTGCAGCGGTATGTTCAGACACTAAAATCACCTTAGTAGAACACAGATGAAGCATCTAAGTTGATGTAATAGCCAGTAAGACGTAGTACAAATCAAGTTTTAGGAATCGATTATTGACTTTTTAGCTGGCTTTGGTGCCTTGGACATGAGCTAGGACCTTAAGATTCTGCATGAAAGGAGGACTAGCAGCCGAGTTGCACGTCAGGATGTGAAAAGCGTTCATATGTAGTAAAAACCTGAGAAATCCATCCGTTTTCGTCATTTGTTATCGAATCGACTTAAAGCCAGATGGTCACATTGGCCGCTCTTCTCTCTGAAACGTTTGTACATATCGTCTGCAAAGCTACGTCGCGTGCAGCGGTATGTGGAGACACTAAAATCACCATAGTAGAACACAGATGAAGCATCTAAGTTGATGTAATAGCCAGTAAGAAGTTGTACAATTCAAGTTTTAGGAATCGATTATTGACTTTTTAGCTGGCTTTGGTGCCTTGGACATGAGCTAGGACCTTAAGATTCTGCATGAAAGGAGGACTAGCAGCCGAGCTGCACGTCAGAATGTGAAAAGCGTTCATATGTAGTAAAAACCTGAGAAATCCGTCCGTTTTCGTCATTTGTTATCGAATCGACTTAAAGCCAGATCGTCACATTGGCCGCTCTTCTCTCTGAAACGGTTGTACTTATCGTCTGCAAAGCTATGTCGCGTGCTGCGGTATGCGGAGAAACTAAAAGCACCGTAGTAGAACACAGATGAAGCGTCTAAGTTGATGTAATAGCCAGTAAGAAGTAGTACAATTCAAGTTTTATGTATCGATTATTGACTTTTTAGCTGGCTTTGGTGCCTTGGACATGAGCTAGGACCTTAAGATTCTGCATGAAAGGAGGACTAGCAGCCGAGTTGCACGGGAGAATGTGAAAAGTGTTCATATGTAGTACAAACCTGAGAAATCCGTCCGTTTTCGTCATTTGTTATCGAATCGACTTAAAGCCAGATCGTCACATTGGCCGCTCTTCTCTCTGAAACGGTTGTACTTATCGTCTTCAAAGCTATGTCTCGTGCTGCGGTATCCGGAGACACTAAAATCACCATAGGAGAACACAGATGAAGCTTCTAAGTTGATGCAATAGCCAGTAAGAAGTAGAAAAATTCAAGTTTTAGGTAACCATTATTGCCTTTTAGCTGGCTTCGGTATCTTGGACATGAGCTAGGACCTTAAGATTCTGCATGAAAGGAGGACTAGCAGCCGAGTTGCACGTCAGAATGTGAAAAGTGTTCATATGTAGTAAAAACCTGAGAAATCCGTCCGTTTTCGTCATTTGTTATCGAATCGACTTAAAGCCAGATGGTCACATTGGCCGCTCTTCTCTCTGAAACGTTTGTACATATCGTCTGCAAAGCTATGTAACGTGCAGCGGTATGTTCAGACACTAAAATCACCATAGTAGAACACAGATGAAGCATCTAAGTTGATGTAATAGCCAGTAAGACGTAGTACAAATCAAGTTTTAGGAATCGATTATTGACTTTTTAGCTGGCTTTGGTGCCTTGGACATGAGCTAGGACTTTAAGATTCTGCATAAAAGGAGGACCAGCAGCCCAGTTGCACGGGAGAATGTGAAAAGTGTTCATATGTAGTAAAAACCTGAGAAATCCGTCCGTTTTCGTCATTTGTTATCGAATCGACTTAAAGCCAGATCGTCACATTGGCCGCTCTTCTCTCTGAAACGGTTGTACTTATCGTCTGCAAAGCTATGTCGCGTGTTGCGGTATGCGGAAGCAGGAAAAGCACCATAATAGAACACAGATGAAGCTTCTAAGTTGATGTAATAGCCAGTAAGAAGTAGTCCAATTCAAGTTTTAGGTATCGATTATTGACTTTTTAGCTGGCTTAGGTGCCCTGGACATGAGCTGGGACTTTAAGATTCTGCATAAAAGGAGGACTAGCTGCCCAGTTGCACGGGAGAGTGTGAAGAGTGTTCATATGTATTAAAAACCTGAGACATCCGTCCGTTTTCGTCATTTGTTATCGAATTGACTTAAAGCCAGATCGTCACATTTTCCGCTCTTCTCTCTGAAACGGTTGTACTTATCGTCTGCAAAGCTATGTCGCGTGCTGCGGTATGCGGAAACACTAAAAGCACCATAGTAGAACACAGATGATGCTTCTAAGTTGATGTAATAGCCAGTAAGAAGTAGTACAATTCAAGTTTTAGGTATCGGTTATTGACTGTTTACCCTTCTTTGGTGCCTTGGACACGAGCTAGGAACTTAAGATTTTGCATGAAGGGGGACTAACAGCCGAGTTGCACGGGAGAATGTGAAAAGTGTTCATATGTAGTAAAACCTGAGAAATACGTCCGTTTTCGTCATTTGTTATCGAATCAACTTAAAGCCAGATCGACACATTGTCCGCTCTTGTCCCTGAAACGGTTGTACTTATCGTCTGCAAAGCTATGTCGCGTGCTGCGGTATGCTGACACACTAAAATCACCATAGTAGAACACAGATGAAGCATCTAAGTTGATGTAATAGCCAGTAAGAAGTAGTCCAATTCAAGTTTTAGGTATCGATTATTGACTTTTTAGCTGGCTTTGGTGACTTGGACATGAGCTAGGACCTTAAGATTCTGCATGAAAGGAGGACTAGCAGCCGAGTTGCACGTCAGAATGTGAAAAGTGTTGATATGTAGTAAAAACCTGAGAAATCCGTCCGTTTTCGTCATTTGTTATCGAATCGACTTAAAGCCAGATCGTCACATTGGTCGCTCTTCTCTCTGAAACGGTTGTACTTATCGTCTACAAAGCAATGTCGCGTGCTGCGGTATGCGGAGACACTAAAATCACCATAGTAGAACACAGATGAAGCTTCTAAGTTGATGTAATAGAAGGTAAGAAGTAGTACAATTCAAGTTGTAGGTATCGAATATTGACTTTTTAGCTGGCTTTGGTGCCTTGGACATGAGCTAGGACCTTACGATTCTGCATGAAAGGAGGACTAGCAGCCGAGTTGCACGGGAGAATGTGAAAAGTGTTCATACGTAGTAAAAACCTTAGAAATCCGTCCGTTTTCGTCATTTGTTATCGAATCGACTTAAAGCCAGATCGTCACATTGGCCGCTCTTCTCTCTGAAACGGTTGTACTTATCGTCTGCAAAACTATGTCCCGTGCTGCGGTATGCGGAGAAACTAAAAGCACCGTAGTAGAACACAGATGAAGCGTCTAAGTTGATGTAATAGCCAGTAAGAAGTAGTACAATTCAAGTTTTACGTATCGATTATTGACTTTTTAGCTGGCTTTGGTGCCTTGGACATGAGCTAGGACCTTCAGATTCTGCATGAAAGGAGGACTAGCAGCCGAGTTGCACGGGAGAATGTGAAAAGTGTTCATATGTAGTACAAACCTGAGAAATCCGTCCGTTTTCGTCATTTGTTATCGAATCGACTTAAAGCCAGATCGTCACATTGGCCGCTCTTCTCTCTGAAACGGTTGTACTTATCGTCTTCAAAGCTATGTCTCGTGCTGCGGTATCCGGAGACACTAAAATCACCATAGTAGAACACAGATGAAGCTTCTAAGTTGATGCAATAGCCAGTAAGAAGTAGAAAAATTCAAGTTTTAGGTAACGATTATTGTCTTTTTAGCTGGCTTCGGTATCTTGGACATGAGCTAGGACCTTAAGATTCTGCATGAAAGGAGGACTAGCAGCCGAGTTGCACGTCAGAATGTGAAAAGTGTTCATATGTAGTAAAAACCTGAGAAATCCGTCCGTTTTCGTCATTTGTTATCGAATCGACTTAAAGCCAGATGGTCACATTGGCCGCTCTTCTCTCTGAAACGTTTGTACATATCGTCTGCAAAGCTATGTAACGTGCAGCGGTATGTTCAGACACTAAAAGCACCATAGTAGAACACAGATGAAGCTTCTAAGTTGATGTAATACCCAGTAAGAAGTAGTACATTTCAAGTTCAAGGTATCGATTATTGACTTTTTAGCTGGCTTTGGTGCTTTGGACATGAGCTAAGACCTTAACATTCTTCATGAAAGGAGGACTAGCAGCCGAGTTGCACGGGAGAATGTGAAAAGTGTTCATATGTAGTAAAAACCTGAGAAATCCGTCCGTTTTCGTCATTTGTTATCGAATCGACTTAAAGCCAGATGGTCACATTGGCCGCTCTTCTCTCTGTAACGTTTGTACATATCGTCTGCAAAGCTATGTAGCGTGCAGCGGTATGTTCAGACACTAAAATCACCACAGTAGAACACAGATGAAGCATCTAAGTTGATGTAATAGCCAGTAAGAAGTAGTACAAATCAAGTTTTAGGAATAGATTATTGACTTTTTAGCTGGCTTTGGTGCCTTGGACATGAGCTAGGACTTTAAGATTCTGCATAAAAGGAGGACCAGCAGCCCAGTTGCACGGGAGAATGTGAAAGGTGTTCATATGTAGTAAAAACCTGAGAAATCCGTCCGTTTTCGTCATTTGTTACCGAATCGACTTAAAGCCAGATCGTCACATTGGCCGCTCTTCTCTCTGAAACGGTTGTATTTATCGTCTGAAAAGCTATGTCGCGTGCTGCGGAATGCTGAGACACTAAAAGCACCATAGTAGAACACAGATCAAGCTTCTAAGTTGATGTAATAGCCAGTAAGAAGTAGTACAATTCAAGTTTTAGGTATTGAATATGGACCTTTTAGCTGGATTTGGTGCCTTGGACATGAGCTAGGACCTTAAGATTCTGCATGAAAGGAGGACTAGCAGCCGAGTAGCACGGGAGAATGTGAAAAGTGTTCATATGTAGTAATAACCTGAGAAATCCGTCTTTTTTCGTCATTTGTTAGCGAATCGACTTAAAGCCAGATCATCACATTGGCCGCTCTTCTCTCTGAAACGGTTGTGCTTATCGTCTGCAAAGCTATGTCGCGTGCTGCGGTATGCCGAGACACTAAAAGCACCATAGTAGAACACAGATGAAGTTTCTAAGTTGATGTAATACCCAGTAAGAAGTAGTACAATTCAAGTTTAAGGTATCGATTATTGACTTTTTAGCTGGCTTTGGTCGCTTGGACATGAGCTAGGACCTTAACATTCATCATGAAAAGAGGACTAGCAGCCGAGTTGCACGGGAGAATGTGAAAAGTGTTCATATGTAGTAAAAACCTTAGAAATCCGTTCGTTTTCGTCATTTGTTATCGAATCGACTTAAAGCCAGATCGTCACATTGGCCGCTCTTCTCTCTGAAACGGTTGTACTTATCGTCTGCAAAGCTATGTCACGTGCTGCGGTATGCGGAGACACTAAAAGCACCATAGTGGACCACAGATCAAGCTTCTAAGTTGATGTAATAGCCAGTAAGAAGTAGTACAATTCAAGTTTTAGGTATTGAATATTGACCTTTTAGTTGGCTTTGGTGCCTTGGACATGAGCTAGGACCTTAAGATTCTGCATGAAAGGAGGACTAGCAGCCGAGTTGCACGGGAGAATGTGAAAAGAGTTCATATGTAGTAATAACCTGAGAAATCCGTCCTTTTTCGTCATTTGTTAGAGAATCGACTTAAAGCCAGATCGTCACATTGGCCGCTCTTCTCTCTGAACCGGTTGTGCTTATAGTCTGCAATGCTATGTCGCGTGTTGCCGTAGGCGGAAACAGGAAAAGCACCATAGTAGAACACAGATGAAGCTTCTAAGTTGATGTAATAGCCAGTAAGAAGTAGTCCAATTCAAGATTTAGGTATCGATTATTGACTTTTTAGCTGGCTTTCGTGCCGTGGACATGAGCGAGGACTTTAAGATTCTGCATAAAAGGAGGACTAGCAGCCCAGTTGCATGGGATAATGTGAAAAGTGTTCATATGTAGTAAAAACCAGAGAAATCCGTCCGTTTTCGTCATTTGTTATCGAATCGACTTAAAGCCAGATCGTCACATTGGCTGCTCTCCTCTCTGAAACGGTTGTACTTATCGTCTGCAAAGCTATGTCGCGTGTTGCGGTATGCGGAGACACTAAAAGCACCATAGTAGAACACAGATGAAGCTTCTAAGTTGATGTAATACCCAGTAAGAAGTAGTACATTTCAAGTTCAAGGTATCGATTATTGACTTTTTAGCTGGCTTTGGTGCTTTGGACATGAGCTAAGACCTTAACATTCTTCATGAAAGGAGGACTAGCAGCCGAGTTGCACGGGAGAATGTGAAAAGTGTTCATATGTAGTAAAAACCTGAGAAATCCGTCCGTTTTCGTCATTTGTTATCGAATCGACTTAAAGCCAGATGGTCACATTGGCCGCTCTTCTCTCTGTAACGTTTGTACATATCGTCTGCAAAGCTATGTAGCGTGCAGCGGTATGTTCAGACACTAAAATCACCATAGTAGAACACAGATGAAGCATCTAAGTTGATGTAATAGCCAGTAAGAAGTAGTACAAATCAAGTTTTAGGAATAGATTATTGACTTTTTAGCTGGCTTTGGTGCCTTGGACATGAGCTAGGACTTTAAGATTCTGCATAAAAGGAGGACCAGCAGCCCAGTTGCACGGGAGAATGTGAAAGGTGTTCATATGTAGTAAAAACCTGAGAAATCCGTCCGTTTTCGTCATTTGTTACCGAATCGACTTAAAGCCAGATCGTCACATTGGCCGCTCTTCTCTCTGAAACGGTTGTACTTATCGTCTGAAAAGCTATGTCGCGTGCTGCGGAATGCTGAGACACTAAAAGCACCATAGTAGAACACAGATCAAGCTTCTAAGTTGATGTAATAGCCAGTAAGAAGTAGTAAAATTCAAGTTTTAGGTATTGAATATGGACCTTTTAGCTGGATTTGGTGCCTTGGACATGAGCTAGGACCTTAAGATTCTGCATGAAAGGAGGACTAGCAGCCGAGTAGCACGGGAGAATGTGAAAAGTGTTCATATGTAGTAATAACCAGAGAAATCCGTCTTTTTTCGTCATTTGTTAGCGAATCGACTTAAAGCCAGATCGTCACATTGGCCGCTCTTCTCTCTGAAACGGTTGTGCCTATCGTCTGCAAAGCTATGTCGCGTGCTGCGGTATGCCGAGACACTAAAAGCACCATAGTAGAACACAGATGAAGTTTCTAAGTTGATGTAATACCCAGTAAGAAGTAGTACAATTCAAGTTTAAGGTATCGATTATTGACTTTTTAGCTGGCTTTGGTCGCTTGGACATGAGCTAGGACCTTAACATTCATCATGAAAAGAGGACTAGCAGCCGAGTTGCACGGGAGAATGTGAAAAGTGTTCATATGTAGTAAAAACCTTAGAAATCCGTCCGTTTTCGTCATTTGTTATCGAATCGACTTAAAGCCAGATCGTCACATCGGCCGCTCTTCTCTCTGAAACGGTTGTACTTATCGTCTGCAAAGCTATGTCACGTGCTGCGGTATGCGGAGACACTAAAATCACCACAGTAGAACACAGATGAAGCTTCTAAGTTGATGTAATATCCAGTAAGAAGTAGTACAATTCAAGTTTTAGGTATCGATTATTGAGTTTTTAGCTGGCTTTGGTGCATTGGACATGAGCTAGGACCTTAATATTCTGCATGAAAGGTGGACTAGCAGGAGAGTTGCACGGGAGAATGTGAAAACTGTTAAAATGTAGTAAAAACCTGAGAAATCCGTCCGTTTTCGTCATTTGTTATCGAATCGAGTTAAAGCCAGATCGTCACATTGGCCGCTCTTCTCTCTGAACGGTTGTACTTATCGTCTGCAAAAATATGTCACGTGCTGCGGTATGCGGAGACACTAAAATCACCACAGTAGAACACAGATGAAGCTACTAAGTTGATGTAATATCCAGTCAGAAGTAGTACAATTCAAGTTTTAGGTATCGATTATTGACTTTTTAGCTGGCTTTGGTGCCTTGGACATGAGCTAGGACCTTAAGATTCTGCATGAAAGGAGGACTTGCAACCGAGTTGCACGGGAGAATGTGAAAAGTGTTCATATGTAGTAAAAACCTTAGAAATCCGTCCGTTTTCGTCATTTGTTATCGAATCGACTTTTAGCCAAATCGTCACATTGGCCGCTCTTCTCTCTGAAACGGTTGTACTTATCGTCTGCAATGCTATGTCGCGTGCTGCGGTATGCTGAGACACTAAAAGCACCATAGTAGAACACAGATCAAGCTTCTAAGTTGATGTAATAGCCAGTATGAAGTAGTACAATTCAAGTTTTAGGTATCGGTTATTGACTTTTTAGCTGGCTTAGGTGCCTTGGACATGAGCTAGGACCTTAAGATTTTGCATGAAAGGAGGGCTAGCAGCCGAGTTGCACGGGAGAGTGTGAAAAGTGGTCATATGTAGTATAAACCTGAGAAATCCGTTCGTTTTCGTCATTTGTTATCGAATCGACTTAAAGCCAGATCGTCACATTGGCCGCTCTTCTCTCTGAAACGGTTGTACTTATCGTCTGCAAAGCTATGTCGCGTACTGCGGTATTCGGAGACACTAAAAGCACCATAGTAGAACACAGATGAAGCTCCTAAGATGAGGTAATAGCCAGTAAGAAGTAGTACAATTCAAGTTTTAGGTATCGGTTATTGACTTTTTAGCTGCCTTTGGTGCCTTGGACATGAGCTAGGTCCTTAAGATTCTGCATGAAAGGAGGACTAGCAGCCGAGTTGCACGGGAGAATGTGAAAAGTGTTCATATGTAGTAAAAACCTGAGAAATCCGTCCGTTTTCCTCATTTGTTATCGAATCGACTTAAAGCCAGATCGTCACATTGGCCGCTCTTCTCTCTGAAACGGTTGTACTTATCGTCTGCAAAACTATGTCGCGTGCTGCGGTATGCGGAGAAACTAAAAGCACCGTAGTAGAACACAGATGAAGCTTCTAAGTTGATGTAATAGCCAGTTAGAAGTAGTACAATTCAAGTTTTAGGTATCGATTATTGACTTCTTAGCTGGCTTTGGTGCCTTGGACATGAGCTATTACCTTAAGATTCTGCATGAAAGGAGGACTAGCAGCCGAGTTGCACGGGAGAATGTGAAAAGTGTTCATATGTAGTAAAAACCTGAGAAATCCGACCGTTTTCGTCATTTGTTATCGAATCGACTTAAAGCCAGATCGTCACATTGGCCGCTCTTCTCTCTGAAACGGTTGTACTTATCGTCTGCAAAGCTATGTCGCGTGCTGCGGTATGCGGAGACACTAAAATCACCATAGTAGAACACAGATGAAGCTTCTAAGTTGGTGCAATAGCCAGTAAGAAGTAGAACAATTCAAGTTTTAGGTATCGATTATTGTCTTTTTAGCTGGCCTCGGTACCTTGGACATGAGCTAGGACCTTAAGATTCTGCATGAAAGAGGACTAGCAGCCGAGTTGCACGTCAGAATGTGAAAAGTGTTCATATGTAGTAAAAACCGGAGAAATCCGTCCGTTTTCGTCATTTGTTATCGAATCTACTTAAAGCCAGATGGTCACATTGGCCGCTCTTCTCTCTGAAACGTTTGTACATATCGTCTGCAAAGCTATGTCGCGTGCAGCGGTATGTGGAGACACTAAAATCACCATAGTAGAACACAGATGAAGCATCTAAGTTGATGTAATAGCCAGTAAGAAGTAGTACAATTCAAGTTTTAGGAATCGATTATTGACTTTTTAGCTGGCTTTGGTGCCTTGGACATGAGCTAGGACTTTAAGATTCTGCATGAAAGGAGGACTAGCAGCCGAGTTGCGCCGGAGAATGTGAAATGTGTTCATATGTAGTAAAAACATGAGTAATCCGTCCGTTTTCGTCATTTGTAATCGAACCGACTTAAAGACAGATCGTCACATTGGCCGCTCTTCTCTCTGAAACGGTTGTACTTATCGTCTGAAAAGCTATGTCGCGTGCTGCGGCATGCTGAGACACTAAAAGCACAATAGTAGAACACAGATCAAGCTTCTATGTTGATGTAATAGCCAGTAAGAAGTAGTACAATTCAAGTTTTAGGTATTGTATATGGACCTTTTAGCTGGCTTTGGTGCCTTGGACATGAGCTAGGACCTTAAGATTCTACATGAAAGGAGGACTAGCATCCGAGTTGCACGGTAGAATGTGAAAAGTGTTCATATGTAGTAATAACCTTAGAAATCCGTCCTTTCTCGTCATTTGTTAGCGAACCGACTTAAAGCCAGATGATCACATTGGCCGCTCTTCTCTCTGAAACGGTTGTGCTTATCGTCTGCAAAGTTATGTCACGTGTTGCCGTAGGCGGAAACAGGAAAAGAACCATAGTAGAACACAGATGAAGCTTCTAAGTTGATATAATAGCCAGTAAGAAGTAGTCCAATTCAAGATTTAGGTATCGATTATTGACTTTTTAGCTGGCTTTCGTGCCTTGGACATGAGCTAGGACTTTAAGATTCTGCATAATAGGAGGACTAGCAGCCGAGTTGCACCGGAGAATGTGAAAAGTGTTCATATGTAGTAATAACCTGAGAGATCCGTCCTTTTTCGTCATTTGTTATCGAATCGACTTAAATCCAGATCGTCACATTGGCAGCTCTTCTGTCTGAAATGGTAGTACTTATCGTTGGCAAAACTATGTCGCGTGCTGCGGTATGCGGAGAAACTAAAAGCACCGTAGTAGAACACAGATGAAGCTTCTAAGTTGATGTAATAGCCAGTAAGAAGTAGTACGATTCAAGTTTTAGGTATTGATTATTGTCTTTTTAGCTGGCTTTGGTGCCTTGGACATGAGCTAGGACCTTAAGATTCTGCATGAAAGGAGGACTAGCAGCCGAGTTGCACGGGAGAATGTGAAAAGTTGTCATATATAGTAAAAACCTGAGAAATCCGTTCGTTTTCGTCATTTGTTATCGAATCGACTTAAAGCCAGATCGTCACATTGGCCGCTCTTCTCTCTGAAACGGTTGTACTTATCGTCTCCAAAGCTATGTCGCGTACTGCGATATTCGGAGACACTAAAAGCACCATAGTAGAACACAGATGAAGCTCCTAAGATGATGTAATAGCCAGTAAGAAGTAGTACAATTCAAGTTTTAGGTATCGATTATTGAGTTTTTAGCTGGCTTTGGTGCCTTGGACATGAGCTAGGACCTTAAGATTCTGCATGAAAGGAGGACTAGCAGCCGAGTTGCACGGGAGAATGTCAAAAGTGTTCATATGTAGTAATAACCTGAGAAATCCGTCCTTTTTCGTCATTTGTTATCGAATCGACTTAAAGCCAGATCGTCACATTGGCCGCTCTTCTCTCTGAAACGGATGTACTTATCGTCTGCAAAGCTAGGTCGCGTGCTGCGGTATGCTGAGACACTAAAAGCACCATAGTAGAACACAGATCAAGCTTCTAAGTTGATGTAATAGCCAGTAAGAAGTAGTACAATTCAAGTTTTAGGTATTGAATATGGACCTTTTAGCTGGCTTAGGTGCCTTGGACATGAGCTAGGACCTTAAGATTCTGCATGAAAGGAGGACTAGCAGCCGAGTTGCACGGGAGAATGTGAAAAGTGTTCATATGTAGTAATAACCTGAGAAATCCGTCCTTTTTCGTCATTTGTTATCGAATCGACTTAAAGCCAGATCGTCACATTGGCCGCTCTTCTCTCTGAAACGGTTGTACTTATCGTCCGCAAAACTATGTCGCGTGCTGCGGTATGCGGAGAAACTAAAAGCACCGTGGTAGAACACAGATGAAGCTTCTAAGTTGATGTAATAGCCAGTAAGAAGTAGTACAATTCAAGTTTTAGGTATTGATTATTGACTTTTTAGCTGGCTTTGGTTCCTTGGACATGAGCTAGGACCTTAAGATTCTGCATGAAAGGAGGACTAGCAGCCGAGTTGCACGGGAGAATGTGAAAAGTTTTCATATGTAGTAAAAACCTGAGAAATCAGTCCGTTTTCGTCATTTGTTATCGAATCGACTTAAAGCCAGATCGTCACATTGGCCGCTCTTCTCTCTGAAACGGTTGTACTTATCGTCTGCAAAGCTATGTCACGTGTTGCCGTAGGCGGAAGCAGGAAAAACACCATAGTAGAACACAGACGAAGCCTCTAAGTTGATGTAATAGCCAGTAAGAAGTAGTACAATTGAAGTATTAGGTATCGATTATTGACTTTTTAACTGGCTTTGGTGCCTTGGCCATGAGCTAGGACCTTGACATTCTGCATGAAAGGAGGACTAGCAGCCGAGTTGCACGGGAGAATGTGAAAAGTGTTCATATGTAGTAAAAACATGAGAAATCCGTCCGTTTTCGTCATTTGTTATCGAATCGACTTAAAGCCAGATCGTCTCATTGGCCGCTCTTCTCTCTGAAACGGTTGTACTTATCGTCTGCAAAGCTATGTCGCGTGCTGCGGTATGCGGAGACACTAAAATCACCATAGTAGAACACAGATGAAGCTTCTAAGTTGATGCAATAGCCAGTAAGAAGTAGAACAATTCAAGTTTTTGGTATCGATTATCGACTTTTTAGCTGGCTTCGGTACCTTGGACATGAGCTAGGACCTTAATATTCTGCATGAAAGGAGGACTAGCAGCCGAGTTGCACGTCAGAATGTGAAAAGTGTTCATATGTAGTAAAAACCTGAGAAATCCGTCCGTTTTCGTCATTTGTTATCGAACCAACTTAAAGCCAGATCGTCACATTGGCCGCTCTTCTCTCTGAAACGGTTGTACTTATCGTCTGCAAAGCTATGTCGCGTGCTGCGGCATGCTGAGACACTAAAAGCACCATAGTAGAACACAGATCAAGCTTCTAAGTTGATGTAATAGCCAGTAAGAAGTAGTACAATTCAAGTTTTAGGTATTGAATATGGACCTTTTACCTGGCTTTGGTGCCTAGGACATGAGCTAGGACCTTAAGATTCTGCATGAAATAAGGACTAGCAGCCGAGTTGCACGGAAGAATGTGAAAAGTGTTCATATGTAGTAATAACCTGAGAAATCCGTCCTTTTTCGTCATTTGTTATCGAATCGACTTAAAGCCAGATCGTCACATTGGCCGCTCTTCTCTCTGAAACAGTTGTGCTTATCGTCTGCAAAGCTATGTCGCGTGTTGCCGTAGGCGGAAACAGGAAAAGCACCATAGTAGAACACAGATGAAGCTTCTAAGTTGATGTAATAGCCAGTAAGAAGTAGTCCAATTCAAGATTTAGGAATCGATTATTGACTTTTTAGCTGGGTTTCGTGCCTTGGACATGAGCTAGGACTTTAAGATTCTGCATAATAAGAGGAGTAGCAGCCCAGTTGCACGGGAGAATGTGAAAAGTGTTCATATGTAGTAAAAACCTGAGAAATCCGTCCGTTTTCGTCATTTGTTATCGAATTGACTTAAAGCCAGATCGTCACATTGGCCGCTCTTCTCTCTGAAACGGTTGTACTTATCGTCTGCAAAGCTAGGTCGCGTGCTGCGGTATGCTGAGACACTAAAAGCACCATAGTAGAACACAGATCAAGCTTCTAAGTTGATGTAATAGCCAGTAAGAAGTAGTACCATTCAAGTTTTAGGTATTGAATATGGACCTTTTAGCTGGCTTAGGTGCCTTGGACATGAGCTAGGACCTTAAGATTCTGCATGAAAGGAGGACTAGCAGCCGAGTTGCACGGGAGAATGTGAAAAGTGTTCATATGTAGTAATAACCTGAGAAATCCGTCCTTTTTCGTCATTTGTTATCGAATCGACTTAAAGCCAGATCGTCACATTGGCCGCTCTTCTCTCTGAAACGGTTGTGCTTATCGTCTGCAAAGCTATGTCGCGTGTTGCCGTAGGAGCAAACAGGAAAAGCACCATAGTAGAACACAGACGAAGCTTCTAAGTTGATGTAATAGCCAGTAAGAAGTAGTACAATTCAAGATTTAGGTATCGATTATTGACTTTTTAGCTGGCTTTGGTGCCTTGGACATGAGCTAGGACTTAAAGATTCTGCATAAAAGGAGGACTAGCAGCCCAGTTGAACGGGAGAATGTGAAAAGTGTTCATATGTAGTAAAAACCTGAGTAATCCGTCCGTTTTCGTCATTTGTTATCGAATCGACTTAAAGCCAGATCGTCACATTAGCCGCTCTTCTCTCTGAAACGGTTGTACTTATCGTCTGCAAAGCTATGTCGCGTACTGCAGTATTCGGAGACACTAAAAGCACCATAGTAGAACACAGATGAAGCTTCTAAGATGATGTAATAGCCAGTAAGAAGAAGTACAATTCAAGTTTTAGGTATCGGTTATTGTCTTTTTAGCTGTCTTTGGTGCCTTGGACATGAGCTAGGACCTTAAGATTCTGCATGAAAGGAGGACTAGCAGCCGAGTTGCACAGGAGAATGTGAAAAGTGTTCATATGTAGTAAAAACCTGAGAAATCCGTCCGTTTTCGGCAATTGTTATCGAATCGACATAAAGCCAGATCGTCACATTAGCCGCTCTTCTCTCTGAAACGGTTGTACTTATCGTCTGCAAAGCTATGTCACGTGCTGCGGTATGCGGTGACACTAAAATCACCACAGTAGAACACAGATGAAGCTTCTAAGTTGAAGTAATATAAAATAAGATGTAGTACAATTCAAGTTTTAGGTATCGATTATTGACTTTTTGCTAGCTTTGGTGCATTGGACATAAGCTAGGACCTTAAGATTCTGCATGAAAGATGGACTAGCAGCCGAGTTCCACGGGAGAATGTGAAAATTGTTCATATGTAGTAAAAACCTGAGAAATCCGTCCGTTTTCGTCATTTGTTATCGAATCGACTTAAAGCCAGATCGTCACATTGGCCGCTCTTCTCTCTGAAACGGTTGTACTTATCGTCTGCAATACTGTGTCGCGTGCTGCGGTATGCGGAGAAACTAAAAGCACCGTAGTAGAACACAGATGAAGCTTCTAAGTTGATGTAATAGCCAGTAAGAAGTAGTACAATTCAAGTTTTAGGTATTGATTATTGACTTTTTGGCTGGCTTTGGTGCCTTGGACATGAGCTAGGACATTAAGATTCTGCATGAACGGAGGACTAGCAGCCGAGTTGCACGAGAGAATGTGAAAAGTGTTCATATGTAGTAAAAACCTGAGTAATCCGTCCGTTTTCGTCATTTGTTATCGATTCGACTTAAAGACAGATCGTCACATTGGCCGCTCTTCTCTCTGAAACGGTTGTACTAATCGTCTGAAAAGCTATGTCGCGTGCTGCGGCATGCTGAGACACTAAAAGCACCATAGTAGAACACAGATCAAGCTTCTAAGTTGATGTAATAGCCAGTAAGAGGTAGTACAATTCAAGTTTTAGGTGTTGAATATGGACCTTTTAGATGGCTTTGGTGCCTTGGACATGAGCTAGGACCTTAAGATTCTGCATGAAAGGAGGACTAGCAGCCGAGTTGCACGGGAGAATGTGAAAAGTGTTCATATGTAGTAATAAACTTAGAAATCCGTCCTTTTTCGTCATTTGTTAGCGAATCGACTTAAAGCCAGATCGTCACATTGGCCGCTCTTCTCTCTGAAACGGTTGTACTTATCGTCTGCAAAACTATGTCGCGTGCTGCGGTATGCGGAGACACTAAAAGCACCATAGTAGAACACAGATGAAGCTTCTAAGTTGATGTAATACCCAGTAAGAAGTAGTACAATTCAAGTTTAAGGTATCGATTATTGACTTTTTAGCTGGCTTTGGACCCTTGGACATGAGCTAGGACCTTAACATTCTTCAGGAAAGGAGGACTAGCAGCCGAGTTGCACGTGAGAATGTGAAAAGTGTTCATATGTAGTAAAAACCTCAGAAATCCGTCCGTTTTCGTCATTTGTTATCCAATCGACTTAAAGCCAGATCGTCACATTGGCCGCTCTTCTCTCTGAAACGGTTGTACTTATCGTCTGCAAAGCTATGTCGCGTACTGCGGTATGCTGAGACACTAAAAGCACCATAGTAGAACACAGACGAAGCTTCTAAGTTGATGTAATAGCCAGTAAGAAGTAGTACAATTCACGTTTTAGGTATAGATTATTGACTTTTTAACAGGCTTTGGTGCCTTGGCCATGAGCTAGGACCTTGACATTCTGCATGAAAGGAGGACTAGCAGCCGAGTTGCACGGGAGAATGTGAAAAGAGTTCATATGTAGTAAAAACCTCAGAAATCCGTCCGTTTTCGTCATTTGTTATCGAATCGACTTAAAGCCAGATCGTCACATTGGCCGCTCTTCTCTCTGAAACGGTTGTACTTATCGTCTGCAAAGCTATGTCGCGTGCTGCGGTATGCGGAGACACTAAAAGCACCATAGTAGAACAAAGATGAAGCTTCTAAGTTGATGCAATAGCCAGTAAGAAGTTGAACAATTCAAGTTTTAGGTATCGATTATTGCTTTTTAGCTGGCTTCGGTACCTTGGACATGAGCTAGGACCTTAAGATTCTGCATGAAAGGAGGACTAGCAGCCGAGTTGAACGGGAGAATTTGAAAAGTGTTCATATGTAGTAAAAACCTGAGAAATCCGTCCGTTTTCGTCATTTGTTATCGAATCGACTTAAATCCAGATCGTCACATTGGCCGCTCTTCTCTCTGAAACGGTTGTACTTATCATCTGCAAAGCTATGTCGCGTGTTGCCGTAGGCGGAAACAGGAAAAGCACCATAATAGAACACAGATGAAGCTTCTAAGTTGATGTAA
This sequence comes from Schistocerca gregaria, assembly GCF_023897955.1. Classification (NCBI taxonomy): domain Eukaryota; kingdom Metazoa; phylum Arthropoda; class Insecta; order Orthoptera; family Acrididae; genus Schistocerca; species Schistocerca gregaria. Next base: position 2,477,473 of record NW_026061741.1, read on the forward strand.
TAGCCAGTAAGAAGTAGTACAATTCAAGTTTTAGGTATCGATTATTGACTTTTTAGCTGGCTTTGGTGCCTTGGACATGAGCTAGGACTTTAAGATTCTGCATAAAAGGAGGACTAGCAGCCGAGTTGCACGGGAGAATGTGAAAAGTGTTCATATGTAGTAATAACCTGAGAAATCCGTCCTTTTTCGTCATTTGTTATCGAATCGACTTAAAGCCAGATCGTCACATTGGCCGCTCTTCTCTCTGAAACGGTTGTACTTATCGTCCGCAAAACTATGTCGCGTGCTGCGGTATGCGGAGAAACTAAAAGCACCGTGGTAGAACACAGATGAAGCTTCTAAGTTGATGTAATAGCCAGTAAGAAGTAGTACAATTCAAGCTTTAGGTATTGATTATTGACTTTTTAGCTGGCTTTGGTTCCTTGGACATGAGCTAGGACCTTAAGATTCTGCATGAAAGGAGGACTAGCAGCCGAGTTGCACGGGAGAATGTGAAAAGTTTTCATATGTAGTAAAAACCTGAGAAATCAGTCCGTTTTCGTCATTTGTTATCGAATCGACTTAAAACCAGATCGTCACATTGGCCGCTCTTCTCTCTGAAACGGTTGTACTTATCGTCTGCAAAGCTATGTCACGTGTTGCCGTAGGCGGAAACAGGAAAAGCACCATAGTAGAACACAGACGAAGCTTCTAAGTTGATGTAATAGCCAGTAAGAAGTAGTACAATTCAAGTATTAGGTATAGATTATTGACTTTTTAACTGGCTTTGGTGCCTTGGCCATGAGCTAGGACCTTGACATTCTGCATGAAAGGAGGACTAGCAGCCGAGTTGCACGGGAGAATGTGAAAAGTGTTCATATGTAGTAAAAACATGAGAAATCCGTCCGTTTTCGTCATTTGTTATCGAATCGACTTAAAGCCAGATCGTCTCATTGGCCGCTCTTCTCTCTGAAATGGTTGTACTTATCGTCTGCAAAGCTATGTCGCGTGCTGCGGTATGCGGAGACACTAAAATCACCATAGTAGAACACAGATGAAGCTTCTAAGTTGATGCAATAGCCAGTAAGAAGTAGAACAATTCAAGTTTTTGGTATCGATTATTGACTTTTTAGCTGGCTTCGGTACCTTGGACATGAGCTAGGACCTTAAGATTCTGCATGAAAGGAGGACTAGCAGCCGAGTTGCACGTCAGAATGTGAAAAGTGTTCATATGTAGTAAAAGCCTGAGAAATCCGTCCGTTTTCGTCATTTGTTATCGATCCGACTTAAAGCCAGATCGTCACATTGGCCGCTCTTCTCTCTGAAACGGTTGTACTTATCGTCTGCAATACTTTGTCGCGTGCTGCGGTATGCGGAGAAACTAAAAGCACCGTAGTAGAACACAGATGAAGCTTGTAAGTTGATGTAATAGCCAGTAAGAAGTAGTACAATTCAAGTTTTAGGTATTGATTATTGACTTTTTAGCTGGCTTTGGTGCCTTGGACATGAGCTAGGACATTAAGATTCTGCATGAATGGAGGACTAGCAGCCGAGTTGCACGAGAGAATGTGAAAAGTGTTCATATGTAGTAAAAACCTGAGATATCCGTCCATTCTCGTCATTTGTTATCGAATCGACTTAAAGCCAGATCGTCACATCGGCCGCTCTTCTCTCTGAAACGGTAGTGCTTATCGTCTGCAAAGCTATGTCGCGTGTTGCCGTATGCGGAAACAGGAAAAGCACCATAGTAGAACACAGATGAAGCTTCTAAGTTGATGTAATAGCCAGTAGGAAGTAGTCCAATTCAAGATTTAGGTATCGATTATTGACTTTTTAGCTGGCTTTGGTGCCTTGGACATGAGCTAGGACTTTAAGATTCTGCATAAAAGGAGGACTAGCAGCAGAGTTGCACGGGAGAATGTGAAAAGTGTTCATATGTAGTAAAAACCTGAGAAATCCGTCCGTTTTCGTCATTTGTTATCGAATCGACTTAAAGCCCGATCGTCACATTGGCCGCTCTTCTCTCTGAAACGGTTGTGCTTATCGTCTGCAAAGCTATGTCGCGTGTTGCCGTAGGCGGAAACAGGAACATCACCATAGTAGAACACAGATGAAGCTTCTAAGTTGATGCAATAGCCAGTAAGAAGTAGAACAATTCAAGTTTTAGGTATCGATTATTGACTTTTTAGCTGGCTTCGGTACCTTGGACATGAGCTAGGACCTTAAGATCCTGCATGAAAGGAGGACTAGCAGCCGAGTTGCACGTGAGAATGTGAAAAGTGTTCATATGTAGTAAAAACCTGAGAAATCCGTCCGTTTTCGTCATTTGTTATCGAATCGACTTAAAGAAAGATCGTCACATTGGCCGCTCTTCTCTCTGAAACGGTTGTACATATCGTCTGCAAAGATTGTCGCGTGCAGCGGTATGTGGAGACACTAAAATCACCATAGTAGAACACAGATGAAGCATCTAAGTTGATGTAATAGACAGTAAGAAGTAGTACAATTCAAGTTTTAGGAATCGATTATTGACTTTTAAGCTGGCTTTGGTGCCTTGGACATGAGCTAGGACCTTAAGATTCTTCATGAAAGGAGGACTAGCAGCCGAGTTGCACGGGAGAATGTGAAAAGTGTTCATATGTAGTAAAAACCTGAGAAATCCGTCCGTTTTCGTCATTTGTTATCGAATCGACATAAAGCCAGATCGTCACATTGGCCGCTCTTCTCTCTGAAACGGTTGTACTTATCGTCTGCAAAGCTATGTCGCGTGCTGCGGCATGCTGAGACACTAAAAGCACCATAGTAGAACACAGATCAAGCTTCTAAGTTGATGTAATAGCCAGTAAGAAGTAGTACAATTCAAGTTATAGGTATTGAATATGGAACTTTTAGCTGGCTTTGGTGCCTTGGACATGAGCTAGGACCTTAAGATTCTGCATGAAAGGAGGACTAGAAGCCGAGTTGCACGGGAGAATGTGAAAAGTGTTCATATGTAGTAATAACCTGAGAAATCCGTCCTTTTTCGTCATTCGTTATCGAATCGACTTAAAGCCAGGCCGTCAAATTGGCCGCTCTTCTCTCTGAAACGGTTGTGCTTATCGTCTGCAAAGCTATGTCGCGTGTTGCCGTAGGCGTAAACAGGAAAAGCACCATAGTAGAACACAGATGAAGCTTCTAAGTTGACGTAATAGCCGGTAAGATGTAGTCCAATTCAAGATTTATGTATCGATTATTGACTTTTTAACTGGTTTTGGTGCCTTGGACATGAGATAAGACCTTGACATTCTGCATGAAAGGAGGACTAGCAGCCGAGTTGCACGGGAGAATGTGAAAATTGTTCATATGTAGTAAAAACCTGAGAAATCCGTCCTTTTTCGTCATTTGTTATCGAATCGACTTAAATCCAGATCGTCACATTGGCAGCTCTTCTGTCTGAAATGGTAGTACTTATCGTTGGCAAAACTATGTCGCGTGCTGCGGTATGCGGAGAAACTAAAAGCACCGTAGTAGAACACAGATGAAGCTTCTAAGTTGATGTAATAGCCAGTAAGAAGTAGTACGATTCAAGTTTTAGGTATTGATTATTGTCTTTTTAGCTGGCTTTGGTGCCTTGGACATGAGCTAGGACCTTAAGATTCTGCATGAAAGGAGGACTAGCAGCCGAGTTGCACGGGAGAATGTGAAAAGTTGTCATATATAGTAAAAACCTGAGAAATCCGTTCGTTTTCGTCATTTGTTATCGAATCGACTTAAAGCCAGATCGTCACATTGGCCGCCCTTCTCTCTGAAACGGTTGTACTTATCGTCTGCAAACCTATGTCGCGTGCTGCGGTATGCTAAGACACTAAAAGCACCATAGTAGAACACAGATCAAGCTTCTAAGTTGATGTAATAGCCAGTAAGAAGTAGCACAATTGAAGTTTTAGGTAGTGAATATGGAACTTTTAGGTGGCTTTGGTGCCTTGGACATGAGCTAAGACCTTGAGATTCTGACTGAAAGGAGGACTAGCAGCCGAGTTGCACGGGAGAATGTGAAAAGTGTTCATATGTAGTAAAAACCTGAGAAATCCGTCCTTTTTCGTCATTTGTTATCGAATCGACTTAAAGCCAGATCGTCACATTGACCGCTCTTCTCTCTGAAACGGTTGTGCTTATCGTCTGCAAAACTATGTCGCGTGCTGCGGTATGCGGAGAAACTAAAAGCATCGTAGTAGAACACAGATGAAGCTTCTAAGTTGATGTAATAGCCAGTAAGAAGTAGTCCAATTCAAGTTTTAGGTATCGATTATTGACTTTTTAGCTGGCTTTGGTGCCTTGGAAATGAGCTAGGACTTTAAGATTCTGCATAAAAGGAGGACTAGCAGCCCAGTTGCACAGGAGAATGTCAAAAGTGTTCACATGTAGTAAGAACCTGAGACATCCGTCCGTTTTCGTCATTTGTTATCAATCGACTTAAAGCCAGATCGTCACATTGGCCGCTCTTCTCTCTGAAACTGTTGTACTTATCGTCTGCAAAGCTATGTCGCGTGCTGCGGTATGCGGAGACACTAAAATCACCATAATAGAACTCAGATGAAGCTTCTAAGTTGATGCAATAGCCAGTAAGAAGTAGAACAATTCAAGTTTTAGGTATCAATTATTGACTTTTTAGCTGGCTTCGGTACCTTGGACATGAGCTAGGACGTTAAGATTCTGCATGAAAGGTAGACTAGCAGCCGAGTTGCACGGGAGAATGTGAAAAGTGTTCATATGTAGTAAAAACCTGAGAAATCCGTCCGTTTAGGTCATTTGTTATCGAATCGACTTAAAGCCACATCGTCACATTGGCCGCTCTTCTCTCTGAAACGGTTGTGCTTATCGTCTGCAAAACTATGTCGCGTGCTGCGGTATGCGGAGAAACTAAAAGCACCGTAGTAGAACACAGATGACGCTTCTAAGTTGATGTAATAGCCAGTAAGAAGTAGTCCAATTCAAGTTTTAGGTATCGATTATTGACTTTTGAGCTGGCTTTGGTGCCTTGGACATGAGCTAGGACTTTAAGATTCTGCATAAAAGGAGGACTAGCGGCCCAGTTGCACAGGAGAATGTGAAAAGTGTTCACATGTAGTAAAAACCTGAGACATCCGTCAGTTTTCGTCATTTGTTATTCAATCGACTTATAGCCAGATCGTCACATTGGCAGCTCTTCTATCTGAAACGGTTGTACTTATCGTCTGCAAAGCTATGTCGCGTGCTGCGGTATGCGGAGACACTAAAAGCACCATAGTAGATCACAGATGATGCTTCTAAGTTGATGTAATAGCCAGTAAGAAGTAGTACAATTCAAGTTTTAGGTATCGGTTATTGACTATTTACCCTTCTTTGGTGCCTTGGACACGAGCTAGGAACTTAAGATTTTGCATGAAGGAGGACTAGCAGCCGAGTTGCACGGGAGAATGTGAAAAGTGTTCATATGTAGTAAAAACCTGAGAAATCCGTCCGTTTTCGTCATTTGTTATCGAATCGACTTAAAGCCACATCGTCACATTGGCCGCTCTTCTCTCTGAAACGGTTGTGCTTATCGTCTGCAAAACTATGTCGCGTGCTGCGGTATGCGGAGAAACTAAAAGCACCGTAGTAGAACACAGATGAAGCTTCTAAGTTGATGTAATAGCCAGTAAGAAGTAGTCCAATTCAAGTTTTAGGTATCGATTATTGACTTTTGAGCTGTCTTTGGTGCCTTGGACATGAGCTAGGACCTTAAGATTCTGCATAAAAGGAGGACTAGCAGCCGAGTTGCACGGGAGAATGTGAAAAGTGTTCATGTGTAGTAAAAACCTGAGAAATCAGTCCGTTTTCGTCATTTGTTAACGAATCGACTTAAAGCCACATCGTCACATTGGACGCTCTTCTCTCTGAACCGGTTGTACTTATCGTCTGCAAAGCTATGTCGCGTGTTGCCGTAGGCGGAAACAGGAAAAGCACCATAATAGAACACAGATGAAGCTTCTAAGTTGATGTAATACCCAGTAAGAAGTAGTCCAATTCAAGTTTTAGGTATCGATTATTGACTTTTTAGCTGGCTTTGGTGCCTTGTACATGAGCTAGGACTTTAAGATTCTGCATAATAGGAGGACCAGCAGCCGAGTTGCACGGGAGAATGTGAAAAGTGTTCATATGTAGCAAAAAACCTG